>NW_011494956.1:14771105-14796947 GCF_000754665.1 Bison bison bison | reverse complement strand
TCTCCAAAGAAGACATACAGATGGCTAACAAACACATGAAAAGATGCTCAACATCACTCATTATCAGAGAAATGCAAATCAAAACCACTATGAGGTACCATTTCACACCAGTCAGAATGGCTGCGATCCAAAAGTCTACAAATAATAAATGCTGGAGAGGGTGTGGAGAAAAGGGAACCCTCTTACACTGTGGGTGGGAACGCAAACTAGTACAGCCACTATGGAGAACAGTGTGGAGATTCCTTAAAAAACTGGAAATAGAACTGCCTTATGATCCAGCAATCCCACTGCTGGGCATACACACTGAGGAAACCAGAAGGGAAAGAGACACGTGTACCCCAACTGTTCATCGCAGCACTGTTTATAATAGCCAGGACATGGAAGCAACCTAGATGTCCATCAGCAGATGAATGGATAAGAAAGCCATGGTACACATACACAATGGAGTATTACTCAGCCATTAAAGAGAATACATTTGAATCAGTTCTAATGAGGTGGATGAAACTGGAGCCTATTATACAGAGTGAAGTAAGCCAGAAGGAAAAACACCAATACAGTATACTAACGCATATATATGGAATTTAGAAAGATGGTAACAATAACCCTGTGTATGAGACAGCAAAAGAGACACTGATGTATAGAACAGTCTTATGGACTCTGTGGCAGAGGGAGAGCGTGGGAAGATTTGGGAGAATGGCATTGAAACATGTAAAATATCATGTATGAAACGAGATTCCAGTCCAGGTTTGATGCACGATACTGGATGCTTGGGGCTAGTGCACTGGGACAACCCAGAGGGATGGTATGGGGAGGGAGGAGGGTTCAGGATGGGGAACACATGTATACCTGTGGCGGATTCATTTTGATATTTGGCAAAACTAATACAATTATGTAAAGTTTAAAAATAAAATTAAAGCAAAAAATAAATAAATAAATAAAATTAAATTAAATTAAATTTAAAAAAAAAACACAAAAAACTACCAAATCAAGGCAGCAGACAGAATGCCAAAAATAACACACACAAAAAAAACCTAACATAAAGAGACCTATGGGATAATATAAAGTGGGTTAATCTATGCATAATAGGAATTCCAGAAGAGGAAAAAGGAGGACAGAGGATTAAAAATGTATTTGATGAAATTATGGCAGAAAATTTTCCAAACTTAAAGAAGGAAACAGATATCCAGATACAGAAAGCACAGAAGGTCCCAAACAAGATGAACACAATCAGATCTACACAAACACCTATTATAACAAAAAAAAAAAGGCACAAGTTAAAAGGAGAGGATTCTAAAGGAATCCTTAGAATCCTTAGATTCTAAAGGAATCTAAAGGAAGAGAAAAAAGTTTTTTTTTAACAAGCAATTCCCATAAGGCAGTCAGCTGATTTCTCTGCAGAAATACTGCAGGCCAGAAGGGAGTGATGAAATATATTCAAAGTCTTAAAAGAGAAAAATCTGCAACCTAGAATATTCTAGCCAGCAAGATTATCATTTAGAATAGGAGGAGAAATAAAGAATTTTTCAGAGAAACAGAAATTAAAACAACATAGCAATATTAAACTTATCCTAAAATAAATATTGAAAGGTCATTGCTAAATAGAAGAAATAGGAAGGAGGAAATCACAACTGAAAAGTAAAGCACTTAAATTAGCCAGAATACAGATGAAAAGGAAAAAACAAAAACAAAAACCCTATTTGTGAAAGCAATGATGAACACAAGGAACAGCAAAGGGATAAATATGAAGATATAAAAAGGGACATCAAAATCATAAAACATACGGAAGGAGAGTAAGAAGATGCAGATTCTTTTTCTTTTCTTTTTTTTAAGAAATGTATTTGAGCCATATGAGTATCAGTCTAAATCAAGTGGATTAGGAAGGGGTTAACAGACTTGAAAAAACAGGGCAATGACAAATTAAAAATATACAAGAAATCCAAAGACTTTAAAGCAAAGGCTGAAAGATAAAGGGCATTAATAATGATAAAAGGATCAATACAATAAGAGGATTTTTACCCACTTCAATATATATGCACCTAATATACGAGCACCCCAATACTAACAGAACATAAAGGGAGAAATCAATATGAATATATTAACAGCAGGAGACTCTAACATCCTACTCACACCAATAGACAGATCTTCCATACAGAGAATCAATAAGGCAACATAAGTCCTTAATGATACAACAGAACAGCTTTGCTTAATTGGTATTTTTAGGATACTACATCCAAAAACGGAGAAGGCAATGGCACCCTACTCCAGTACTCTTGCCTGGAAAATCCCGTGGACGGAGGAGCCTGGTGGGCTGCCATCTATGGGGTCCCACAGAGTCGGACACGACTGAAGCGACTTAGCAGCAGCAGCAGCACATCCAAAAAAGAAAACAAACAAAAAAACAAAACCCCAAATAAACATTCTTTTCAAGTGCACATGGAACATTCTCTAGGACTGACCACATCCTGGGGCACAAAACTAATCTTAACAAATAGTACAGAAACTGTTTCAAGTATCTTCTCTGACCACAATGGCATGGAACCAGAAATCAACCACAGGAAAGAAATGAGAAAAAAATGATGACCTGGAGACTAAATAACATGCTACTGAAAAATGGGTCAATGAGGAAATCATAATAAAAGAATTTTAAAAATACCTTGAGACAAATGACAATAAAAACACAATCATAAAAAATCTGGATGCAGCAAAAGCAGTTCTCAGAGGAATGTTCAGAGTGATACAGGCCTTGATCAAAAACCAAAACATTTCAAGTAAACACCCTAAACTATCACCTAAAAGAATTAGAAAAAGGAGAACAAAAACAATAACAAAAAATTAAAGTCAAAGGAGTGAAATAATAAAGATCAGGGTGGAAAGAAAATAAAGATTAAAAAACAACAACAACAACAACAAATCCAAGAGCTGGTCTTTGAAAGGGCAAAGGAAATAGACAAACCTCTGGCCAGGCTCACCAAGAAGAACAGAGATGGCACCCAAATAAACAAAATAAGAAGTGAAAAAGGAGAAATTTCAATTGATAGTGCAGGGGGGAAAAAAGGTGAGAGAATACTGCAATTATACAGCAACAAATTGACAACTTAGAAGAAATGGACAACTGTGTAGAAACATATAGACAACCAAAAGTGAATCAAGAAGAAATAAATAATTTGAAAAGACTGATCACTAAAAGTAAAATACAACCTGTAATTAAAAAACGTCCTAAAAAAAAATTCAGTCCAGGACCGGGTGGTTTCACAGACAACTTCTACAAACACACATATAAGAACGTATACTGATTCTTGTTAAACTCTTAGAAAAGACTCAAGAGGAGGGAACACTCTCAGAGACAATCTCTGAAGCCCCATCACACTGATACCAAAATCAGACTAAGACATTATCAAAAAAGAAAATGACATGTCAGTATTTTTGATGAATGTAGATGCAAAAATTCTCAATAAAATACTAGCAAACCGAATCTAGTAACACATAAAAAAGACAATATAACATGACTATGTGAGATTATATCCCAGATTTACAAGGATAGTTCAAAATATATGAATAAACGAATGTAATAACATCACATTAACAAAAGAAAAGTAAAAACCACATGATCATCTCAATAGATGCAGAAAAAGAATTTGACAAAATTTAACATCCATTCATGATAAAAATTCTTACCAAAGTCAGAAACGAGAGAACAAAGCTCAACATACTAAAAGCCATTTATGAGAAATCCACAGCCACTATAATACTCAACGAGGTAAAATGGAAAGCCTTCGCAGTAAAGGCTGGAATAAGACAAGGATACCCACTGTCACCACTTCTATTTAATACAGTTTCGGAAGTTCTAGCCACATCAATCAAACAAGGAAAAGAAATAAAAGGTATCCAAACTGGAAGGTAAATTTTTTACTATGTGTAGATGACAAGATACTATACACAGAAAATTCCAAGGACTCTACATGAAAACTAATAGATATAAAAAGTGAATTCAGGATAGTAGAATACAAGATTAACATTCAGAAATCGGTTACATTCATTTACACAAACAATGAAATATCAGAAGGGGAATGTAAAAAAAAAAATACTATTTTAAAGAATTACATCAAAAATAAAATACCTAGGTATAAACCTAACCAAGGAGGTGAAAGACATATGCTAAAACTACAAAACATTAATAAATAGAATAAAAAAATTCAAAAAATGGAAAAATAACCCATGCTTTTAAATTTGAATAATTAACACTGTTAAAGAGGCAATACTAGCCAAAGTAATCCACAGAGTTAATGCTATCCCTATCAAAATACTCATGACATTTTCCACAGAACTATAACAAATTTATATTAAACCATAAAAGACCCAGAATTACCAGAGCGTTCTGGAAGGAAAAAAAAAAGAAAAAAGCAAGCAGGAGGCATAACTCTCCCAGACTTCAGACAATACTACAAAGCTATAGTAACCCAAACAGCGCGGTACTGGCACAAAAACAGGCATGTGAATCAAAGGAATAGAGGGCCCAGAAATAAACCTACACAACCACGGTCAATTAATATTTTACAAATGAGACCAGAATATACAATGGGAAAAAGAAAGTCTCTGCAGCTAGTGGTGCTAGGAAAGCTAGAGACCTGCATGTATCAATACATCAATGGAGTTAGAACACATCCTTACACAATGCACAAACATAAACTTGAAATAGCTTAAAGACTAAACATAAGAAGAGACACCATAAAACTCCTAGAAAAAAGCATAAGCAAAACACTCTGTGACATAAATTGTACCAATGTTTTCTTAGATCAGTCTCCCAAGACAATAGAAATAAACCAATGAGACATAATCAAATTTATATACCTCTGTACAGCAAAGGAAACCATTAAAAAAAAACAAAACTGAAAAAACCTATGGAATGGGAGAAAGCATCTGCAAATGATGTGACAGACAAGGGCTTAATCTCCAAAATATACAAACAACTCAATACAATTTAACAACAAAAACCCAGATAACCCAATCAAAATGTAGGTAGACAACCTTAATAGACCTTTCTCTAAACAAGACATACAAAAGGCCACTAAGTCCATGAAAAGATGCTCAATGTAACTAAATTATTAGAGAAATGCAAATGAAAACTACAATGAGGTACCACCTCACACCGGTCAGAATGGTCATCATTAAAAAGTCTACAAGTAATAAATGCTAGAGAGGATGTGGCAAAAAGGGAACTTTCCTACACCGACGGTGGGAAGGAAAGTTTGTACAGCCACTATGGAAAACAGAATAAAGGTTTCTCAGAAAACTATAAAAGCAGAATTATTATATGATCCAGTAGTCCCACTGCTGGGAATATACCTGAACAAAACTGTAAGTCAAAAAGATATGTGTACCCCTATATTCAATGCATCACTGTTCACAATAGCCAAAATATAGAAACGACGTAAATGTCCATTGACAGATGAATGGATTAAGAAGATATGGTAATTATAAACAATAAAATATTACTCAGCCATAAAAAAAAATGAAATAATGCCACTTGCAGCAACATGGATGCATCATAGTAAGTGAAGTTAGGTCAGAAAGAGCAAGACAAATATCATGAGAACTCATATGTGGAATCTAAAATATGCTACAAGTGAACCTATGAAATAGAAACAGAATCACTGACATATAGAACAGACTTGTGGTTGCCATGGGGAAGGGGGAGAGAGAGAGAGATGGACTGGGAGGCTGAGGTTGGTAGATGAAAACTATTACATTCAGAATGGATAAAAAACAAGGTCCTAATATACAGCACAGGAAACTATACCAAATATCCAGTGATAAATCATATTGGAAAGGAATATAAAAAAAGGAATATATGTATCTGTATAACTGAGTCACTTTGCTGTATTACAGAGATTGGATAATATAAACTAAATATTTTTCAATTAAAAAAATTTTTAAACTTTTCAACCTATTAAAAAAAATAAATTGCCCTGAGCTCTTTAAAAATAAACTAAAAATGACCTACAGGTTAATAATGGTAACATACAGAAAATAAGTCTTAATTGTGGACACAATGGAGAAAAGAGAGGGTAGGATGAAGGGAGAAAGTAGCATTGACATATATACATTCAGTTCAGTTGCTCAGTTGTGTCCGACCCTTTGAGACCCCACGGACAGCAGCACCTCAGGCCTCCCTGTCCATCACCAAGTCCTGAAGCTTGCTCAAACTATATCCATTGAGTTGGTGATGCCATCCAACCATGTCACCCTCTGTTATCCCCTTCTCCTCCTAACCTTCAGTCTTGCCCAGCATCAGGGTCTTCTCCAATGAGTCAGTTCTTTGCATCAGGTGGCCCAAGTATTGGAGCTTCAACTTCAGCTTCAGTCCTTCCAATGAATATTCAGGACCAATTTCCTTTAGGATGGACTGGTTTGATCTCCTTGCAGTCTAAGGGACTCTCAAGAGTCTTCTCCAACACCACAATTCAAAAGCATCAATTCTTTGGCACTCAACTTTCTTTATGGTTCAACTCTCACACCCATACATGACTACTGGAAAAACCATAGCTTTGACTAGATGGACCTTTGTCAGCAAAGTAATGTCTCTGCTTAATATGCTGTCTAGGTTGGTCATAGCTTTTCTTTCAAAGAGCAAGCGTCTTTTAATTTCCTGGCTGAAGTCGATATTTCCAGTGATTTTGGAGCCCAAGAATAGTCTCTTACTGTTTCCATTGTTTTCCCCTCTACTTGCCATGAGGTGATGGGATTGGATGCCACGATCTTAGCTTTTTGAATGTTGAGTTTTAAACCAGCTTTTTCACTCTCCTCTTTCACTTTCATCAACAGGCTCTTCAGTTGCTTCTTGCTTTCTGCCATAAGGGTGGTGTCATCTGCGTATCTGAGGTTATTGATATTTTTCCTGGCAATCTTGATTCCAGTTTGTGCTTCATCTAGCCTGGCATTTTGCATGATGTACTCTGCTTATAAGTTAAATAAGCAGGGTGACATTAGACAGCCTTGATATACTCCCTTCCCAATTTGGAACCAGTCTGTCATTCCATGTCCGGTTCTAACTGTTGCTTCTTGACCTGCATACAGAGTTCATGAGGCAGGTAAGGTGGCCTGGTATTCCCATCTCTTTAAGAATTTTCCACAGTTTGTTGTGATTCATACAGTCAAAGGCTTTGGTGCAGTCAATAAAGTGGATGTTCCAGATCTTTTTCTGGAACTCTCTTGCTTTTTCAATGATCCAGTGGATGTTGGCAATTTGATCTCTGGTTCCTCTGCCTTTTCTAAATCCAGCTTGAATATCTGGAAGTTCTTGGTTCAGGTACTGTTGAAGCTTCGCTTGGAGAATTTTGAGCATTATTTTGCTAGCATGTGAGATAAGTGCAGTTGTGTAGTACTTTGAACATTCTTTGGCACTGCCTTTGTTTGGGACTGGAAAGAAAACTGACCTTTTCCAGTTCTGTGGCCACTACTCAGTCTTCCAGATTTGCTGGCATATTGAGTGCAGCACTTTCACAGCATCATCTTTTAGGATTTGAAATAGCTCAACTGGAATTCCAACACCTCCTCTAGCTTTACTTCTTAGTGATACTTCCTAAGGCCCATTTGACTTCACATTCCAGGATGTTTGGCTCTTAGTTAAGTGATCACACCATTGTGGTTATCTGGGTCATAAAGATCTTTTTGCCACCTCTTCCTAATAGAGTCTGCTTCTGTTAGGTCCATACTGTTTCTGTCCTTTATTGAGCCCAGTTTTGCATGAAGTGTTCCCTTGGTATTTCTAATTTTCTTCAAGATACCTCTAGTCTTTCCCATTCTACCATTTTCCTCTATTTCTTTGCATTGATCACTGAGGAAGAGTTTCTTATCTCTCCATGCTATTCTTTGGAAATCTGCATTTAAATGTGTATAT
Organism: Bison bison bison; assembly: GCF_000754665.1. Classification (NCBI taxonomy): domain Eukaryota; kingdom Metazoa; phylum Chordata; class Mammalia; order Artiodactyla; family Bovidae; genus Bison; species Bison bison. The sequence goes on along the minus strand of NW_011494956.1, from coordinate 14,789,050 downwards.
ATTTCCCCTTCTCCTTTGCCTTTCGCTTCTCTTCTTTTCTCAGTTATTTGTAAGACCTCCTCAGACAACCTTTCTGCCCTTTTGCATTTCTTTCTCTTGGGGATGGTCTTGATCACTGCCTCTTGTAAAATGTCATGAACCTCCATCCATAGTTCTTCTGGCACTCTATCAGGTCTAAACTCTTGAATCTGTTTGTCTTTTCCATTGTATAAGGATTTGATTTAGGTCATACCTGAATGGTCTAGTGGTTTTCCCTACTTTCTTCAAATTAATTTTGCAATAAGGACCTCATGATCTGAGCCACAGTCAGCTCCTGGTCTTGTTTTTGCTGACTGTATAGAGCTTCTCCATCTTCGGCTGCAAAAATATAATCAATCTGATTTCAATGTTGACCATCTGGTGATGTCTATGTGTAGAATCATCTCTTGTGTTGTTGGAAGAGGGTGTTTGCTATGACCAGTGTGTTCTCTGGGCAAAATTCTGTAAGCCTTTGCCCTGCTTCATTTTGTACTTCAAGGCCAAACTTCAGGTATCTCGTGCCTTTCTACTTTTGCATTCCAGTCCCCTATGATGAAAAGGAATCTTCTTTTGGTGTTAGTTTTAGAAGGTCTTGAAGGTCTTCGTAGAAACCATTCACCTTCAGCTTCTTCAGCATTACTGGTTCAGTAACAGACTTGGAATACTGTGATACTGAATGGTCTACCATGGAAACCAACACAAATCAGTCTGTCATTTTTGAGACTGTACCCAAGTACCGCAATTTGGACTCTTTTGTTGACTATGAGCGTTACTCCAATTCTTCTAAAGGATTCCTGCCTAAAGTTGTAGAGATAATGGTCATCTGAATTAAATACGCCCATTCCAGGCCATTTTGGTTCACTGATTCCTAAAATGTCAATATTCACTTTTGCCATCGCCTGTTTGACTACTTCCAATTTATGCTGATTCATGGACCTAACATTCCAGGTTCCTATGCAACACTGTTCTTAACAGCATTGGACTTTACTTCCATCACTAGTCACATCCAGAACTGGGCATTGTTTTCACTTTGACTCCGTCTCTTCATTCTTTCTGGAGTTATTTCTCCACTCTTCTCCAGTAGCATATTGGGCACCTACTGACCTGGGAAGTTCATCTTTCAGGATTCTATCTTTTTGCCTTTTCATACTATTTGTGGGGTTCTGAAGGCAAGAATACTGAAGTGGTTTGCCATTCCCTTCTTCAGTCAACCATGTTTTGTCGTAACTCTCTGCCATGAGTCATCCATCTTGGATGACCCTACATACCATGGCTCATAGTTTCATTGAGTTAGACAAGTCTGTGGTCCATGTGATTAGGTTGCTAGTTTCCTGTTATTGTGGATTTCATTCTGTCTGCCCTCTGGTGAATGAGGATGAGAGGCTTATGGAAGCTTCCTGATGTGAGAGCCTATACTATCATGTAAAAACTGCTAACTAGTGGAAAGCTGCTATATAACACAAGGAGCCCAGCCTGGCTTTCTCTGATGACCTAAAGGGGTTGGATGTGAGCAGAGGAGGAGGCTCAAGAGGGAGGGAAAATGTATAAAATAATTTCTGATTCATATTGTTGTATGCAGAAACCAACACAATATTGTAAAGCCATTATCCTCCAATTAACAAATTTTAAAAAATAGCATAAAAAAGAAAGTCAAAGAATATTACCAAAATTATCCTAAAAGTCTAAAAATAAAATTGCACTTAAAAAGATAAAATACTGGGCTTCCCTTGTGGCCCAGTGGTAAGGAATTCACCTGCCAATGTAGGAGATAAGGGTTCAAATCCCTGATCTAGGAAGATCCCGCATGCCATGGAACAACTAAGCCCCTGTGCCACAACTCCTGAGCCTGTGCTCTAGAGATCAGAAAGTGCAACTACTGAAGCCCACATTCCCTAGAGCCTGTGCTCTGCAAAAAGAGAAGCCACACCATTGAAAAGCCTACGTACCATAACCAGAATGTAGCTCAAGCTTGCCACAACTAGAGAAAAGCTGGGACAGCAATGAAGATGAAGCACAGCCAAAAATAAATAGACAGAAATTTAAAATGTTTGAATTGATGCTTTTGAACTGTGGTGTTGGAGAAGACTCTTGAGAGTCCCTTGGACTGCAAGGAGATCCAACCAGTCCATTCTGAAGGAGATCAGCCCTGGGATTTCTTTGGAAGGAATGATGCTAAAGCGGAAACTCCAGTACTTTGGCCACCTCATGCGAAGAGCTGTCTCATTGGAAAAGACTCTGATGCTGGGAGGGATTGGGGGCAAGAGGAGAAGGGGATGACAGAGGATGAGATGGCTGGATGGCATCACTGACTCGATGGACGTGAGTCTGAGTGAACTCCGGGAGTTGGTGATGGACAGGGAGGCCTGGCATGCTGCAATTCATGGGGTCGCAAAGAGTCGAACACGACTGAGAGACTGATCTGATCTGATCTGAATACCTATGATACTCATAACAATTCAAATAATGGAATATAGCAACTTTTAAAACAGACTGCTGTGAGATTTAGTTTTATTCTGTGACAATCTGGCAGTTCAAGTTATAGGAATCTAGGTTATTCAATATAAAAATTCCAGTGATTTCTCATTCCTATCCTTTGTTATTTTAATGATTACATATCCAGTATTCAATACTGTGGGACTCCTTTTACGTCAGAGGCTTTTCTAAGAGAGTGGAAGTACAGAAATAGTTTAAAATCAAATATTCTAAAATCCAACAAATCTATTCACCTGTTATAAAAGTTCTACTATGGATATGACCCTTGAGAATCAAAAAAAGAAAGTTATTTAGTTTCTATATATCAAGAGAAACAAGGGATCTCTTTTGATTATTAACTAGAAAAAGACTGTAATCATAATTGTAATTAGCTTCTTAAAATACTATATCCTCTTAAATTTAGATGTACCAGGCTGTCAATGGTGGTTTAAGATAACATTACAACTAAGTAAGACAAGAGTTTTGAGACATGTGCTGATGTTTCAAGTTTCATCATGGCCACAAGTAAACAGTATTCAGCTATATCATCTCAAATTTCATTATTATTTCACTTTTTGGGAAAAAACCCAACAAATGCCATCTTAATTTCAAGCTTTTTACCATTAATATTTGCACAAAGCATATGTTCTATCAAAGCTGAGAACAGAGTAACTTACCCTGTCATGAAGAGTCCAGCCAACATATTTTAGGTAACTGTCATTCAAAAAGGCATCACTATACATTTTCATCCATACTCCAATTTCTTCAATACAAATGGCTCTAATTTCAGCAATAGCATCACTAGAGGAGGAAAAAACAAAAGAAAAAACAAAGAAAGAAAAACCTCTGACTAACATTCAAAGGTAGAATGGACTTTGTACTCATTTTCAGCAAGCAACAAAAACAGTATTATCCAAATACTGGGCTTTCCAGGTGGTGCTAGTGTTAAAGAACCCGCCTGCCAATGAAGGAGACATAAGAGATGGGGGTTTGATCCCTGGGTTGGGAGGATCCACTGAAGAAAGAAATGGCAACCACTTTAGTATTCTTGCCTGGAGAATTCCATGGGCAGAGAAGCCTGGTGGGGTAAAATCCACAGAGTCACAAAGAGTTGGACATGACTGAAGCAACTTAGCACAATCCAAATACTGTTATTTATACATGCACTCTCGAATGTCTCCAACATGAATATTTTCTATTTTTTATACGACTTCTATAAAAACTACCAATAACAAACTGAAAAAAAAATGCTTCTGGAAATCATCTTATTTTGACTCAAGTGCTGTATTTTCAGTAGACTCGGAAATGGCATTTGCAGTTTTCTGAAAACCTCACAATTATGGGATCATTAAACATGTTAAAACTTCTAAGGAACTAGAGTATCAATATCCAAATACAGAATAATGCAGAATTCAAAAACTGTTTCTCTAAATAACTTTGAGTTATAAGCTAGTAGACATCTAAAGAATTAAAACGAAAATAATTTTCATGAACATCAAATTAGTATTTATGAGGCAAAATTTTAGAAGCCTGTATTATTTGAAAATGTATGAGCATGTGTGTTCAGTCACATCTGACTGTGTGATCCTATGGACTGTAACCCACCAGGATCCTCTGTCCATGGAATTTTCCAGGCAAGAATACAGTAGTGGGTTGCTATTTCCTTTAACAGGCTATCTTCCTGACCCAGAAATCAAACCAGTGTCTCCTGAATTGGTAGGCAGATTTTTTTATTACTGTGCCACTCGGGCGGCCCTTGAAAATATAGCTTACAAAATCCAAGACCTTAATTCATGTTTAGTCATAAAAGAACAATCCTGGTGACTACACTATGAAATTGTAGGAGAAAAAAACTGCAAACGGCAAGGTCTCTGGCTCTGTGCCCAGACAACTTGTCACCTAACCATCAGCATCCACCACAACCCTCTTGGGATTACTTCTATTCTAAAATCTGTGCACCACAAACAAACATGGTATTAATTTTTCACCTTATCTTTCAACAGGTTAATAATTCTGGCTAAAAACACTCCCAAATTATACAATATGGTAAATCCTACCTTTCTTTTGTAGATCAATCTTAAAGGTTTCTGAGCTGCCATACATGAATACATAGTTAAAACTTCAGGTAATTTTTAATTCTCCAGTTTACACAAGGCAATCATCTATCAAGGTGCTTTTCTTGGTTTCTTTTTTGAGATGAGTGCTAGTATTCTAATATTTCTCTGCCCTAATAAATTTTAGTTCCTTCTAAGTCCATGTCATTGCTTAAAAATAAAAATATGAAACGCTCTCTCTCAAAAGTATACTGCCAATTACAGAGTTAAGGTCTTCCTACATTTTTGTTGTTGTTGCGGTTGCTAATACCCTTTTCTCTATAGCACGGAGGCGAGTGATACAGACTTTGGAGCAAGATATCTTGAGTGTAAATCCTAACTCTGCTATTTACTAGCTGCAAATTACTTCCCTCCTTCTTAATTTCCTCATCGGTAAAACAATAATGGAATCTAGATCTCATAGTTACTGTGAGAAGGTGTAACTGTGAGAAGGTCTGAGAGTAAAATAAAATATTTAGAAATGTGTTTCGTGCACGTGTGCTCAGTCACTTCAGTTGTGTACAGCTCTTTGCGATCCTACGGATTATAGCCTGCCAGGCTCCTCTGTCCATGGGGATTCTCAAGGCAAAAATACTGCAGCGGCTTGCCATGCCCTCCTGCAGAGGATCTTTCCAACCCAGAGATCGGACCTACGTCTCTTACATCTCATGCATTGGCAGGTGTGTTCTTTACCACTCGCGCCACCTGAGAAGCCCAGAACTGTGTTCTGTACCTACTAAGTTACAGTGAAGTGAAGTCGTTCAGTCACGTCTCTTAGCGACCCCATGGACTGCAGCCTACCAGGCTCCTTCGCCCATGGGATTTTCCAGGCAAGAGTACTAGAGTGGGGTGCCATTGCCTTCTCCGATACCTACTAAAACCTTCCCTAAATGTTCATTATTATAATCTTTTAGTTATCATCAATCTAGACATTTGCATCTAGACAAGACGATATAAAAAGCAGCTTAACATCTGTAAAAGAATGTTCCCTGACCTGTAAAATACTGAATGCAATAGATCAAGGGCATTTTCTAAATATGAAACATTTATTTTTTTTCTGAATATGAAACATTTCAGACATTACAAAGTTATTAAACTTTAACTTCATATTACATATTTTGAAACTTTACATACATTATATCTTGTAGGTATTGTCTGCAACTTGATTTTTTCACAAGTCAGGTTTTACAATTTAGATATACTGATTCATATCGCTTCAACTCCAATATATTAACTTTAACTGATTCAGTGATCTTTTCTACAAATAAATTACAAATTACTTACACATTCTCTCAGTTGCAGACCCCGGCTGTTTCCCAGTTTTTGGTTTTATTAACAATGAATGCCATAAACATTTTCTTACATGTCTCCTTATGCACATGTGTAAGGGTTTCCCTAGGGCAGTATTACCTATCAGCACATTATAAGTGGCAACCAAAAGCGTTCAGCACAGAAAACACTAAAGTCCTTCACATCGGGTGAGGCATGTATTTTTTCTTGAATCATCTGTGTATTTGATGTAGGACATGGTCAATACAGGAATCTGCCTACAATGCAGGAGACACAGGTTTGATTCCTGGGTTCGGAAGATCCCCTGGAGAAGGAAATGGCAACCCACTCCAGTATTCCTGCCTAGAAAATCCCATGGACAGAGGACCCTGGAGGGCTACAGTCCATGGGGTTGCAGGAGTCAGAAACGAGTTATGGACTAAACCATGGTCAATGAAGTCTGTGAGACGGTGCTGTTATACTCAGAAGTAGAATTTACTGGGCGAGAATGAATACACATCGTCACCTTAATTAGATATTAACAAATTTCTCCGTATAGTGCTTTAAATCCCTGCCTGACATCGTGTTCTACTATTTCATATAAATTTCCACCTCTAAGAACTACAAGTTCATATATTTTGCGTTCTACTGGAGTAAGTCAAAAACAAAACAAACAACAACATAGCTCCTCATCCAAAACCAAAACATAAACACAAAATACCCGTTTTAGTTCTCCCAGTCCTACCAAGCAGTCATTCCCAGAGATCTATTACACTTATTCCCTGCTAAATTACTTTTGTAAAGACTAATCCTAAAATAAAAATAAAAACCAAAACAAACCAAAACCAGGCTGAGTTTTTTTTTTTTTTTTAAACGACACAATCTCAGGGAAGCAGGCGAAGGATAAAATGAATAGGTATAGTGACTGAAACTATAGTAACTATGGGACTTCCCTTATGATCCAGTGGTTAAGAATCTGCATTCCATTGCAGGGGACATGCATTGGATCCCTAATCTGGGAGCTGGATCCCACATGCCATGGAGGAAGTAAACCCATGCATCCCAACTACTGAGTCTGTGAGCCTCAACTGGAGAGAAGCCCATGCGCTACAATGAAAGATCCCATGAGCAGCAACTAAGACCTGATGCAGACAAAAATAAATGAATAAATAAATAAATAAATATTACAAACAAACTTTAGTGACTACTAAGTATGGTAATTCATAATATAGCTCAATCATTCTTCTACTCATTACTATTGGTATTATCCTTACTATTGGAATTGAGATTATGGGTGGCTGATTTCCAAGGCTAGAGAATATAAAGGCTTAGTTTTATTTCAATAGGAAAAACTGACAATAGTGTTCAAAATCTTTTTTTTATAACCATATCTATGTCTAACCCTGATCTTTAATATCTTTTTTTAAAAAGGTATTTTTTGTTTGAGTATAGTTGTTTTACAATGTTGTGCTATTTCCTGCTGTATAGCAAACTGCATCAGCTATATGAATACATATTCTAATGCCATTTTGGCTCACTTTATTAGACTCCCCAAAGCTCATGTTTTTGGAACACAGCTCTCCTCTGTATACACTGCCAATATTTTGATTCAGCTTTTCTTCTTGGAATCCCAGTCCCTGTCTACTTCAGATGCTCATCTGACCCTTCCAACTTCAATTTAACTGTGTGTGATAAGATAGCTCATTTTACTACTATTAAAAGTCCCTTAGTATTATTTCAGGTCTAGCTATAGCTATAAATAATGATTTCTGAATCTTAAAACATATTTCTCAAAAATTAAAAAGACTTTAGAGGTAGGCAAGCCTGAAAATCTACTGTCAATAAAGTTTTGTTTTCTGTAAAAAAATAAAATAAAAATAAAAGTCCCTTGGTGATTCTTCTCCAATTTGGGTTTTGGAGTGCTAATATACTTTGTTTGCTGATACCACCCTATTAACCATTCTCTACATGTAATTATATTATGTAATCATAAATTATAGAGTAGAATTTTTTGGTGGTGGTCTTACAATTTCCATAGATTTCGTTACTATTCCCTATTGTGGAGGCACATGCCTTTTTTCTTGAATATGGGTGTCTTTATTGCTTCTTGTTACATGGCGAAAGATAACCAATATTATTAATTTTTATACTGTTCAAGATGAGGGTGAAAGATGACAGTGAAAAAGCTGGCTTAAAACTCAAAAGTCAAAAACTAAGATCATGGTAACTGGTCCTATCAATTCATGGGAACTAGATGGGCAAAAAGTGCAAAGTGACAAATTTTATTTTCATGGGCACCAAAATCACTGCAGACAGTGACTGTAGCCAGGAAATTAAAAGATGTTTGCTCCTCGGAAGAAAAGCTATGACAAAACCTAAGTTCAGTTCAGTTCAGTTCAGTCTCTCAGTCATGTCCGACTCTTTGCGACCCCATGAATTGCAGCATGCCAGGCCTCCCTGTCCATCACCAACTCCCGGAGTTCACTGAGACTCACGTCCATTGAGTTGGCGATGCCACCCAACCATCTCATCCTCTGTCATCCCCTTTTCCTCTTGCCCCCAGTCCCTCCCAGCATCAGAGTCTTTTCCAATGAGTCAACTCTTCACATGAGGTGGCCAAAGTACTGGAGTTTCAGCTTTAGCATCATTCCTTCCAAAGAAATCCCAGGGCTGATCTCCTTCACAATGGACTGGTTGGATCTCCTTGCAGTCCAAGGGACTCTCAAGAGTCTTCTCCAACACCACAGTTCAAAAGCATCAATTCTTCAGTGCTCAGCTTTCTTCACAGTCCAACTCTCACATCCATACATGACCACTGGAAAAACCATAAATAGCATATTAAAAAGAAGAGACACCTCTTTGCCAAAAAAGGTCTGCATAGTTAGAGGTATGGTTTTTCCAGTAGTCATGTATGGATGTGAGAGTTGGACTATAAAAAAGGCTGAGCACCAAAGAAATGATGCTTTCTAACTGTGGGGCTGGAGAAGACTTTTGAGAGTCCCTTCGACTGCAAGGAGATACAATCAGTCCATCCTAAAGGAAATCAACCCTGAATATTCATTGGAAGGACTGATGCTGAAGCTGAAGCTCCAATACTTTGGCCACCTGATGCGAAGAGCTGACACATTGGGAAAGATCCTGATGCTGGGGAAGACTGAGGATAGGAGGACAAGGAGAGGACAGAGGATGAGGTGGTTGGATGGCAACACTGACACAACAGAAATGAGTCTGAGCAAACTCCAGGAGATAAAGAAGGACAGGGAAGCCTGGCGTGCTACAGTCCACAGGGTCTCAAGGAGTTGGAAATGACTTAGTGATAGAGCAACCACAACTGTTAGTTTTATTATTATTAAAAGCCTTTACCAATTAAAGCCATAACAAATTTTCTTCTAGTTTAGTCTGTGAATGAGTTCTTTAGTCCAAATATCTCAACTATACAGACTACATGTCTGTGATCATTCCTAACCATACAATGCCCTCATTCCACTCTGATTATGTACAATGATTATTCTTTTAAGTTTCAGTAAAGTTTCAGTTCTCCCACGATTCATGGCATATCCTCTTATTAACAGAGAATGCTTTCTTGCTTTCCAGGAACTAACGTTCTATTTAAGTATATGAACTAGGAAATGAAAATTTAGTACACTTCTAAATATTCCCTGGTTTGATTACAGTATATCTTTTGATACACAGATATTTTTCTCATATAAGAGTCTTTCAGTCCTTGATTTTCATACTAAATTTATTTTTAATGTCTTAATCTACTTCTGAAGGCCTTACTCCATTTTGAAAGGTAACATTTAACTGCAGGTGTTTGGAAGTTTCCAAGATAAAGATTAAAGTGTGGGAGCAGAAAACTTAGTAAAACAAGAGGAAAGGTATAAAGACAATAATATGAGGAACTAATTTATATTAGTTCTAGTACTGGGGTCTTGAAATGAACAACTAAAAATAAAGTTAGAATATACATTGTTATTGAAATTTAGTCGGTAAGTCATGCCTGACCCTTGATTGTGACCCAATGAACTGCAGTCTGCCAGGCTCCTCTGTGCATGGGATTTCCCAGACAAGAATGCTGGAGTGGGTTGCCATTTCCTTCTCCAAGGGATATTTCTGACCCAGGGGTTAAACCAATGTCTCCTGCTTAGAGGTGGATTCTTCACCATTGAGCCAATTGGGAAGACCAGAATACACTTTACCTGCAAACTCAAAGAAAGAAAAAACTAGAAAAGAATAATTCTGTGGCAATTAATCCTTTGCTGTACCTCTTTTTTTTTTTTTTTTTCACAGTATAAAAGAATAATTATATTCATTTCTATGGAAAACTTCCATACTTTATTGATCCTCACAGTTACTGTACCTTTAATTTAATATCTGGACTTAAGTTTTTGTTTTGAATTCCTTTCCTGGCAGATGAAATTTAAATTGTTTTCTGTTAATTAATTTTAATTACATATTTTGTGAACTACCCTTACAGATGCTTTCCCAGTAAAAAAGAATGCTAAATTGGCAAATAAATTTCAGAGACAAATTCTTAGTTAATATACATGTTTTGACACAGTTCTCTCTCTTATACAAGAAATCTCATGAGGGCACTAGATTAGGAAGTATGATTACGAATGCTGAGAAGGTCTGCTATCTAAATTGTACAACACAGTAAATCTATGTCTCAACCAATTTTGTCACTAATGTTTAGCTAAAAAATTTACATTTTTCAAAATAGCACAACTCTTACTAGGTGAACAAAAGCCTAAGGGAGAAATGAATAGCTGAAGGAGTCACTAAAAAGTCATACTGTATCATTCACTGGACTGTGAATAAGAACTAGAGAATACACAGCTTGCATAAAATGATTAAAATATTCACTTAGAGAGTGTTAAATGTTAATAAAGGGCAGTACAGGGAACACTGAACCATGTAAATGATGGAGAGAAACAGAGGGTCAAAGAAGGCTTCTGAGAGGCAGTAATGTTTGTATAGATCCAAACAACTGAAACTCTCTTGGTGTGCTTACAAAATCCAAATCTTCCACTAAACTATTTCAGTATGACTTAAAGCTGTGGTCCCTAACCTCTGGGATTTAATGCCCGATGAAATGAGGTGGAGATGAAATAGTAATAATACAAACGAAGGGCACAATATATGAATCCTTGCAAAACCATTCCCCTTCACCTCTGGTCCATGAAAAAATTGTCTTCAATGAAACCAGTCCCTGGTACCAAAAAGGTTGGGGACCACTGATTTTAAGTGCATCAGAAACATAATAAGCTTACAGAAATTAAAAATACATTTCCTTTTATTTGTTGTATTATCCATTAGAAAAAATACAGGCAAAATACATGACAATGCTTATATCACTAAAAGTATCCCACAGAACAGGTGACATAGTTATCTGCTATCTTGTATTACCCCTTAACATGTGACTATTAACAGAAGTTTATGTATAAGAATAAAAACTGAATGTCAAGGATACATTAACTTTAAAGGAAAAATATATTTAATTTATATTTACATTGAAACTATGAATTTGACCCACATGTTTAGGTCAAAGATGAAATGTTAGGAAGTAAGGATATTAAAGAAGTAGAATGACAGGTTTACTCATAATAAATCATATCATTGTAGAGTATAAGAACAGTTCTGAAAATGTGATTTGAAATGTTCCATTACTGTATAAAAAAATGAAAGACTCAACAGGTCTTTCTCAACGGGTTTAGCACTGAGCTACCAGAGAAGCCCAAAAACTAATAACATTTAAATTCTTTTACTGACTTTAAAATAACCGTCTTTCTTTTCTGATTGCTTTTAAGACCTTTTCTTGGTCTTTGATGTTTTGTACTTTGACTATGGTATGCATAGATGTGAAATATTTTTCTTAACCTACTTAACACTAATTTTTTTTCATTCTGTTTTTCTAACCAATTTTTGAAATTTCAGTAAATTTTATTACTACTTTCCAATATGTCTCTCTTCTTTTGAAATATTATGTAAAGGACTTACAAAGCCTCTCAAATGATTGCCTTTTTTTCAGAAATGCCATTCTATTACATTCTATGTCTAGACTCTTCAACACTCTATATTTTATTCACTAAATATATATCCATTAATAGAGTTTTTATATCTGGTATTTTAAAATTGTATTTTTAAGTCTACTTGCTTATATTATATGCCATTTAATTGTTGAATAAACTGAGTTATTTGCTATATGAATTTCCCACATTCTGGACTAAAATGATACCATAAGGATTCAGTCAGACAGAATGATCTTCTATTTTCTGTATTTCCTATAACTAGGACTTAAATCTAGCAACATATACATTAGTATTTAGTTTTTGTTTGAAGCTGGGGTGGCAGGCGAGACACAAAGCATCAACTGAAACTGGCATCTCTCCATGGAACTTCTATTTCTATGTATATGCAATAACATCTTTCTTTAACAAATAAAATAGATTAAGAGATACTTCTGGAAAAATCAATAACCGGTATTCATGACATGCTAATCACTTTGGCAAGAAGATCATACTCTTCCATTTTGAGGAACTGAAATTCAGCGTTTCAAAAATGAGCTAGTTTATCAGGCACTCTGTTTATCAGACCTAGTCCCTCGAATCTGTTTGTCACTTCCACTGTATAATTGTAAGGGATTTGATTTAGGTCACCCCTGAATAGTCTAGTGGTTTTCCCCATTTTCTTCAATTTAAGTCTGAATTTGGCAATAAAGGAGTTCATGATCTGAGCGACAGTCAGCTCCGAGTCTTGTTTTTGCTGACTAGAGACTTCTCCATCTTTGGCTACAAAGAATATAATCAACCTGATTTTGGTGTTGACCATCTGATGATGTTCATGTGTAGAGTCTTCTCTTGTGCTGTTGGAAGAGTGTGGTTGCTATCACCAGTGGGTTCTCTTGGCAAAACTCTATTAGCCTTTGCGCTTCATTCTGTATTCCAAGCCAAATTTGCCTGTTACTCCAGGTATCTCTTGACTTCCTACTTTTGCATTCCAGTCCCCTATAATGAAAAGGACATCTTTTCTGGGTGTTAGTTCTAGAAGGTATTGTAAGTCTTCATAGAACTGTTCAACTTCAGCTTGTTCAGCATTACTGGTCAGGGCACAGACTTGGATTACCATGATATGGAATGGTTTGGCTTGGAAACGAACACAGATCATTCTGTCGTTTTTGAGATTGCGTTCAAGCACTGCATTTTGGACTCTTTTGTTGACTACGATGGCTACTCCATTTCTTCTAAGGGATTCTTGCCCACAGTAGTAGATATAATGGTCATCTGAGTTAAATTCACCCATTCCAATATATTTTAGTTTGCTGATTCCTAAAATGTCGACATTCACTCTTTCCATCTCTTGTTTGACCACTTCCAATTTGCTTTGATTCATGGAACTAACATTGCAGGTTCCTATGCAATACTACTCTTTATAGCATCGGACCTTGCATCCATCACCAGTCATTTCCACAACTGGGTGTTGTTTTTGCATTAGCTCCATCTCTTCATTCTTTCTCGAGTTATTTTGCCACTGATCTCCAGTAGCATTTTGGGCACCTACTGACCTGGGGAGTTCATCTTTCAGGGTCTTACCTTTTTTGCCTTTTCATACTGTTCATGGGGTTCTCAAAGCAAGAATACAGAAGTGGTTTGCCATTCCTTTCTCCAGTGGACCACATTTTGTCAGAACTCTCCACTATGACCTATCCATCTTGGGTGGCCCTACACGGCATGGTTTATACTTTCACTGAGTTAGACAAGGCTGTGGTCCATGTGATTATACCTGTTAGTTTTATGTGATTGTCGTTTTCAGTCTGTCTGCCCTCTGATAGAGAAGGATAAGAGGCTTATGGAAGCTTTCTGATGGGAGAGACTGACTGAGGGGGAAACTGGGTCTTGTTCTGATGGGCAGGGCCAAGCTCAGTATAACTTTAATACAATTTTCTATTGATGAGTGGCACTGTGTCCCCGCCCTGCTATTTACCAGGGGCCAAATTATGGTGGAGGTAATGAAAATAACAGCGACCTCCTTCAAAAGATCCCATGCATGTACTGCTACACTCAGTGCCCCCAACTCTGGAGAAGGGTACCACTGACCCACACCTCCACTGGAGATTCCTGGACACTCACAGGAAAGTCTGGGTCACTCTCTTGTGGGGTCACTACTCCTTTCTCCTGGGACCTGGTGCATACAAGGTTCTATTTGTGCCCTCCAAGAACCCATTTCCCAGTCCTGTGTAAGTTTTGGCAGCTCTGTGGTGATGTTAATGGAGACCTCCTCCAAGAGGGCTTATGCCATACGCAAGTCTGCTACACCCAGAGCTCCTGTCCCTGTGGCAGTCCACTGCTGACTGCACCGGCACAGGAGATGCTCAGACACAGTTCTGTCTCAGTCTCTGTGGGGTACCTGGGTCCTGGTGTGCACAAGGTTTATTTGAGCCCTCTGAGTGTCTCTGGAGGGAATGAGGCTTTATTCTGAATGAGAATTCGCCCCTCCTACCATCTTGCTGGGGCTTCTCCTTTGCCCCTGGGGGTGGGGTATCTCCTCACAGCTGCTCCTAGACAAAGTGCATGATGAAGTATGGGTAGAGGCATGTGACACTGTAGAGGAGGCTGGGATCAAGACCTTCCCTAAGAAAAAGAAATCGAAAAAGCAATAGTTCCAGAAGAACATCTATTTTTGCTTTATTGACTATGCCAAAGCCTTTGACTGTGTGGATCACAATAAACTCTGGAAAATTGTGAAAGAGCTGGGAATACCAGACCACCTGACCTGTCTCTTGAGACAGGTCAGAGCGCAACAGTTAGAACTGGACATGGAACAATAGACTGGTCAGAGCGCAACAGTTAGAACTGGACATGGAACAATAGACTGGTTCCAAATCAGGAAAGGAGTATGTCAAAGCTGTATATTGTCACCCTGCTTATTTAAGTCATATGCACAGTACATCATGAGAAATGCTGGGCTGGATGCAGCACAAGGTGGAATCAAGATTGCTGGAAGAAATATCAATAACCTCAGATATGCAGATGATACCACCCTTATGGCAGAAAGTGAAGAAGAATTAAAGAGACTCTTGATGAAAGTGAAAGAGGAGAGTGAAAAAGTTGTTTTAAAGCTCAATAATCAGAAAACTAAGATCATGGCATCCGGTCCCATCACTTCATGGCAAACAGATGGAGAAACTGTGGAAACAGTGGCAGACTTGATTTTTTGGGGGCTCCAAAATCACTGCAGATGGTGATTGCAGACATGAAATTAAAAGATGCTTACTCTTTGGAATAAAAGTTATGGCCAACCCAGATAGCATATGAAAAGGCAGAGACATTACTTTGCCAACAACGGTCTGTCTAGTCAAAGCTATGGCTTTTCCAGTACTCATGTATGGATGTGAAAGTTGGACTATAAAGAAAACTGAGCACCAAAGAATTGATGCTTTTGAACTGTGGTGTTGGAGAAGATTCTTGAGAGTCCCTTGGATTGCAAGGAGATCCAACCAGTCTATCCTAAAGGAAATCAGTCTGGAATATTCATTGGAAGGACTGATGTTGAAGGTGAAACTCTAATACTTTGGCCACCTGATGCGAAGACTGACCCATTTGAAAAGACCCTGATGCTGGGCAAGATTGAAGGTGGGAGGAGAAGGTGCTGACAGAGGATGAGATGGTTGGATGACATCACTGACTTGATGGACTTGAGTTTGAGTAAACTCTGGAAGTTGGTGATGGACAGGGAGGCCTGGCATGCTGCAGTCCATCGGGTTGCAAAGAATCGGACACGACTGAGTGACTGAAATGATAATGAAATTGAAAACTGAGCTATGGCAGACTCAGTAATAGCATGCAAGGTCTGATTAAATTAAAAATCAATAAGCTAACAGTAAGAAATTAAAGAATTGTTGTTTCTATGAGAATAATAGACTGAAGACTTTGGCAACCCTCAAAAAGGGTGAGTCACTAAAAGAAAATAAAGGCTATGTTACTTTGAGCTTGAAGACTAAAGTAAAATCATAAAAAATGAAAACGGATTCTGCACTGAATATTGCATGGCTGAGCCAAGATGGATAGGGTTTATACTTCTACTAGAAAAAAGTAAAAAAAGCTGCATAAAATATATAAAATAATAGCTTTTAGATGTTGGAATGTCAGGCAGAGAACCACAGTAGTATAAGCAGAGGAACCCAGAAAGAGACTGGATATCTCCCTGAGTTGAGGAAAAGGAGCTGGGACTATAGATGGCAGGGTAGCTAAATTACTACAAGGCACGGTACCAAGATGCACATGACAGTGGGCTCCGTAAGTGTGCAGAAAGACCCCAGCAAGTCTTCAGCTGAATACTCAAGAGCATGTGCATGTGAAGAAACCACCCAATGCTGAGGAAAGAATGGCAAGAGCAGACAGGACAATATCTGGAGCAAACATAGGGCCTGGAATACCTTTGTGTTCCAGTGAATTAGAACAGAAAAGCCTTGTAATTCATCAAGAAAAGTACAAAAAATGTTTTACCTTAGTACCTGGGTAAAGTTAACCTTAGACTAAATGCTGCATTGGTCCACTTTACATACCTTGATAAAAAAGTCTTGAAAAGACCAAACACTAATTATGTCCCAGAAAAAAGTGGATGATAATTTTCAGAATGTCTTATCTGGCACTCAACAAAACCCACTGGCTGGCATCTAATAAAAATTATGAGGCCTTCAAAGAAGAAAGAAAATGACTCATGAGAATAAGAAAAATCAATCAAAACAAACAAAACCAGAAATAATGCAATGATGAAACTAGTAAAATAAAGAGTAAAACATAACAACTAAATTCATGTGTTCAAGAAGCTATAGGAAAGCCTGCAGAGAATAAAAGAAACATGAAGAAAATGACCCCAAAGAATAGCATGAAAGAACAGTAAAAACTAGTTACAAATTTTAAAACATCTTAAATACAACCCAGTGCAAAAGATAAATTAACTACAAAGGATACAAGATAAGTATGATAGGAGTTTTAGGTAGAAACAAGGCAAACCACAGAAAGTGGATCAATTCCTTTAAAAGACTGAAAAAAAGTCAACCTAAAATCCATACTAATAGAAAACACCTTTCTAACCCCCTCCAAATAACTCAAAATATAAAAATAATCTTTTGTTTTTCTGGAAATAAATTTTAAGAAGTTGAGAAGCATTTACTTGTAAAAAGGTGATAAAATTTGAGCCAAAAAGAGCAAAAATCTATGGCATCTTAGAAGGGACCTAAACCCTTCAAACATCCTAAGAGTAGGAGCAGAAGGTATAGCTGAGTTGACAGGACTGGGAATGCCCATGAAAATCAAAGATTTAAGCTGAGGGAGGTGACTCAACTGATACAGCATGCTACATATCTACACCCAGGGAAGATTTCAATAAAAATGCTGAACTCTATAAGAAATGAATTTGGAAAGAACAGAGTTCTGCTTAAAGCTACAGTCCAGCAGAGAGAAATTTTTCATATTAAGTCCAACTAAATTATTCAAAAACAAAATCGCCAACAACAGAACAAATTTCAGGGGTAAAATCAGAACCCAAATTTGGTATGATATATTTTGTAAAATAAATAGTTTCTAATAAAAGTTGCATGATGTACTAAGGGAAAGGGAAGTAATAGTTATACCTGGAAATTGAAAAAATCTAAAGAAACTGTCTCTGAGTGGGCCCAGTGGTTAAATACAGCAACAATATTAAGGCAGATATAACAAACAGAATTAGATGAGAACATGGAAGGACACGAGTGGATTATGAAGAATACCAACTAGAAAATAGGACCAACTGAAAAGTACAATAAAAAAACCTAAAAACTCACAATACTTTCAGCAGTACATTTGAATTGACAGAAAAAAAAAAAAAAAACCCAAACCTGAAGATAACAGAAAATATCCAAATAATTGAGATGAAAAACACTGAGAAGGAAAAACAAGAAAGAGAAAGAGTGAGGAAGAAGGGGAGAAGGAATGAGATAGAGAGAGAAAGAGAGAATGTGAGTAAGCTCCAAAACCCTAAAAAACAGCATCATGTGTACCAACATATGTGAAAAAGGAGTCCAAACAAAGAGAAATAAGTAAAAAAATATTA
>NW_011494956.1:14752494-14771005 GCF_000754665.1 Bison bison bison | reverse complement strand
AATATTAGAAGAATCCATGGCTAAAAGCTTCTGAAACTGATGAAAGTCATTAATCTCCAGTTCCAAGAAGGTCAACAAAATCTCAGGATAAACACAAAGAGGTCCATATCTAAACAGATAAACAAACTGTGGAAAGCTAATAAAAATGGGAAAGAAAAGAAAAATAAACAATACAAAAAAAGTGACTCATGATGTACAGGGGAAAAGCAAGACTAACAATTACGTTTTTATTCAGAAAATATGAAGTACAGTAAGTGGCAGAAAGGCATTGAGTTATTGCAAGGAAAATAAAACTGTCCATCAAGAATTCTATACCCAAAAAACCTATCTTTTAAAAATGATGATGAAATAACACATTTCCAGATAAAGAAAGACTGCTAGCACACTTGCCTTACAAGAAACAGGAAAGAAAGTCCTTCAAACTGAAAGGAAATATAACTCTATATAATAGCTCACATTCATAGAAGAAAATGAAGAATGTTAGAAATGCTAACAACAGGGTAAACAGAGAAGACAGAATGAACATTTACTTGTTTAATTTCATTGAATAGCATAAGATTTTGATAGTAGATTATGGTTAAGATGGCACTATTAAGACAATAACAAACAGAGATAAAAGATATATGACAATAACACTACAAAGGAAGAACAAGAAAATGGAGATATACTGAAGCAAAGAAACTGTATTTATGTGAAGTTAGTTATGCTAATGGGATGAAATTTCTGTAGCAACCATAAAGAAAATAAACAGATTGTTTAATGATTAAAACCCAATATCCATCTCTAGGATCTCCATAAGAGACATGTTTCATGTTCAAAGACACAAGTAAGTTGTAAATAAAAGGATGAAAAAAGATGTCATATATCAAACAAACAGAAAAGAGCTTGAGGTATGTTATTTTGAAGCAAAGAAGTCTTTAAGAAAAAGATGTTTTATATTAGAAAAGGACATTTCATAATAATAAAAGGTCTATGGGAAGATGTAACAAAATAAAATATATTCTATGCACATGGAGTGTATTTTTGGAAGAGGACATCAAGTAAACTTGTTGTCTCTCACAATTTTTATTGAATATTATACTGGATAGTCAAGGTAAGTATTAAAAGTGTCTGTTCACAAAAGACATGATCCTGTATGTAGAAAATCTTAATGAATCTAAAAAAACAAAACACTGAAACTACAGAATGAATGAAAATATTTTATAATTTTTGAGGAATAAATGAATTATATTTTTAACATATTGGTAAGAAGGAATCTAGAACAAAATTAAGGAAACAACCCCCCATTTATAAAAAAATAAAAATGAAAACATATAGAAATAAATTCAATAAAAGCAATAAAGACATATACTGAAAATAATAAAAATTGCTAAAAGAAACTAAAGAATATCTAAGTAAATGCAGATACAACCTATACTCACAGAATGGAAAATGCAATATATGGAGGAAGGCAATTTTCTCCATATTGAAGTACTGATTGATTATATTCTCCATCAAAATTCCAGTAAGCTTTTATGTAAAGACTTTATCTATGTAAAGACTTTATCTTATGTAAAGCTTTTATCTATAAAATTTTATGTTCTCACTTTTATGTAGAATTAAAACAGTGAACCTACAGAAATACAGAGTACAAAGATGGCTGCCAAATTCTAAGGGTGGGGGTAAAGTGGGGAAGTATTGATCAAAGAGAACAAACTTCTAGTTTAACATAAAAAGGGTCTAGGGACCTAATGTACAGTACGGTGACTATAGTTAACCATATTGTATTACACAGTTGAGAGCTGCTAAGGGAGTAATTTTTAAATATTACCACAACAATAAATTTTAAAAGGTGAGGTGATGGAGGTTAATCATTTCAAAATATATGTGTTTCAAAGGACTTTGTTGTACACCTTAAACGTACGTATCTTATATGTCAACTAGATCTCAATAAAGCTTTTTAAAAAATTTATTCAATGCAATCCCTATCAAGCTACCAATGGTATTTTTCACGGAGCTAGAACAAATAATTTCACAATTTGTATGGAAATACAAAAAACCTTGAACAGCCAAAGCAATCTTGAGAAAGAAGAATGGAACTGGAGGAATCAACCTGCCTGCCTTAAGGCTCTACTACAAATCCACAGTCATCGAGACAGTATGGTACTGGCACAAAGACAGAAATATAGATCAATGGAACAAAATAGAAAGCCCAGAGATAAACCCACACACCTATGGACACCTTATCTTTGACAAAGGAGCAAGAATATACAATGGAGAAAAGACAATCTCTTTAACAAGTGGTGCTGGGAAATCTGGTCAACCACTTGTAAAAGAATGAAACCGGAACACTTTCTAACACCATACACAAAAATAAATTCAAAATGGATTAAAGATGTAAACGTAAGACCAGAAACTATAAAACTCTTAGAGAAGAACATAGGCAAAACACTCTCCGACATAAATCACAGCAGGATCCTCTATGACCCACCTCCCAGAATATTGGAAATAAAAGCAAAAAATAAACAAATCGGACCTAATTAAAATTAAAAGCTTCTGCACAAGAAAAGAAACTATAAGCAAGGTGAAAAGACAGCCTTCAGAATGGCAGAAAACAATAGCAAATGAAGCAACTGACAAACAACTAATCTCAAAAATATACGAGCAACTCCTGCAGCTCAATTCCAGAAAAATAAACGACCCAATCAAAAAATGGGCCAAAGAACTAAATAGACATTTCTCCAAAGAAGACATACAGATGGTTAACAAACACATGAAAAGATGCTCAACATCACTCATCATCAGAGAAATACAAATCAAAACCACAATGACGTACCATCTTACGCCAGTCAGAATGGCTGTGATTCAAAAGTCTACAAGCAATAAATGCTGGAGAGGATGTGGAGAAAAGGGAACCCTTTTACACTGTTGGTGGGAATGCAAACTAGTATAGCCACTACGGAGAACAGTGTGGAGATTCCTTCAAAAACTGGAAACAGAACTGCCATACAACCCAGCAATCCCACTGCTGGGCATACACACCGAGGAAACCAGAACGGAAAGAGACACGTGTACCCCAATGTTCATCACAGCACTGTTTACAATAGCCAGGACATGGAAGCAACCTAGATGTCCATCAGCAGACAAATGGATAAGAAAGCTGTGGTATATATACACAATGGAGTATTACCCAGCCATTAAAAAGAATACATTTGAATCAGTTCTAATGAGGAGGTTGAAACTGGAGCCGATTATAGAGTGAAGTAAGCCAGAAAGAAATACACTAATACAGTATACTAACACATATATATGGAATTTAGAAAGATGGTAACGATAACCCTATATGCAAGATAGCAAAAGAGACACAGATGTATAGAACAGTCTTTTGGACTCAGTGGGAGAGGGGGGAAATGATTTGGGAGAATAGCATTGAAACATGTATAATATCATATAAGGAATGAATCGCCAGTCCAGGTTTGATGAAGGATACAGGATGTTTGGGGCTGGTGCACTGGGATGACCCAGAGAGATGGTATGGGGAGGGAGTTGGGAGGGGGATTCAGGATTGGGAACACGTGTACACCTGTGGCGGATGCATGTTGATGTATGGCAAAACCGATACAATATCGTAAAGTAATTAGCCTCTAATTAAAATAAATAAATTAAAAAAAATTTCAAAACTGAGATCAATACAGGTGGTATGGGTGTAAGAAAAGATTTTAGAAAGATGATAACGATAACCCTGTATGGGAGACAGCAAAAGAGACACAGATATATAGAACAGTCTTTTGGACTCTGGGGGTGGGGGGAGGGGGATGATTTGGGAGAATGGCATTGAAACATGTATAATATCATATAAGAAATGAATTGCCAGTCCAGGTTCAATGCAGGATACAGGAAGCTTGGGCTGGTGCACTGGGATGAGTCAGAGGGATGGTATGGGGAGGGAGAAGGGGGGGCGCGTTCAGGATTGGGAACACGTGTACACCCGTGGCAGATTCATGTTGATGTATGGCAAAACCAACACAATATTGTAAAGTAATTAGCCTCTAATTAAAATAAATAAATTTAATTTTTTAAAAAAGAAAAGATTAAAAAATCCAAAAAATAAAACTTTGCATTTATAGTAATTCAAGTCCCAAGAAAAGCACTAAAGCAACTCAGCTGAAGAACAGCCTTCCACCAATGGTGCTTCTAAAAAATACACCTATATCCAAAAAGTGTACTTATACCCTTATATATACCATATACAAAAATTAACTTAAAAATAGTTCATATAAATTAATTTAAATGATTAAACCTCTAGAATATAAGGCGTAAGAATGGGTTAGGCAAAATGTTCACAGATATGACATCAAAAGCATGACCAAAGAAGAAAAATGGATAAATTATTGCACTGAATATGAAAACTTTTGCTCTTCAAAAGGTACCATGAAGAAAGAAAATAAAGTCACAGGCTGGGGAAAATTATGGAAATCATTTATGTGATAACACACCAGAATTAAGAATACAAAAAGTACTTTTATAAAATCCTTCTTGATAATTGTTAGAATAAAAAGATCAGTAAGGATAGAAAAGACTTAACCAACCATCAACCAACTCTGACCTAACAGGCATAAAAACAAAAGCATGATACATACTGTTTTCCTACTGTATCACAATAGAACATACTGTGGTACATAAAACAAATCTTATTAAACTTAACACTTAAATCATACAAAGTATATGCTCTGACTAAAATGATTTTAAATTAGGATAAAATAATAGGAAGTTTTGAGATATTTGCAAATATACACAAAATTTCTACATCTAAATAATCCATGGTTCAAAAAAATAAGCCCAAAGGGAAATTAGAAAGTATTTTGAACTAAATGAAAATGGAAACAGCACACTCCACATCTAGGGAAAACAGGTATAGCACTGCTAAGAAAGAAAATTGTAGGAGTAAAAAAGCTCCAATACTTTGGCCACCTTATGCTAAGAGCAGAGTCATTGGAAAAGACCTTGATGCTGGGAATGAATCAAAGCAGGAGGAGAAGGGGGTGACAGAAGATGAGATGGTTGGATGGCATCATCAACTCAATGAACACTGACTCTTTGTGACCCCATGCACTGTAACCCACCAGGTCCCTCTGTCCATGGGATTTTTCAGGCAAGATTACTGGAGTAGGTTGCTATTTCCTTCTCCAGGGGATCTTCCCAACCCAGGGATTGAACCCAGGTCTCTTTACCATATGAGCTACCAGGGAAGCCCAATGGACATGAGTTTGAGCAAACTCCGAGAAATTGAATGACAAGCAAGCCTGGTGTGCTGCAGTCCATGGGGTCGCAAACAGTTGAACACAACAAACTGACTGACAACAAAGAATTATAGCACAAAGAAAAGCAAGGATTAAACCAACGATCTCCGTTTCCACCTTGAGAAACTAAGGACAAAGGAAGGAAACCTAAAGAAAGTAGAAGAAAGAAAATAATAATAAAAAGAGCAGTCCTCAAGTGAAACAGAAAACAAAAACAGTGAAGAACCAAAATCTCGTTCTCTTAAGAAAAAATAAATATAACTGATTAGTTCTAGACAGAAGATACATGAGATGACAGAGGAATATATTTCAGACAAAAAAACAGGATAAAACCACAGAAGAACAAAGAGAAGCAGAGACAGGCAATCTACCTATGCGTTCAGAGTGATAATTGTAAAGATGATGAAAGGTACTGAGAGAAGAATGGATGCATGGAGCAAGAAACGAGGCATTTTTAACAAAGAATTAGAAAATATAAAGAATAAACAAAAGAATACAATAACTGAAATGAAAAATATAACAGGAGTAATCAACAGAAGACTACATGAGGCAGAAGAACGTATCAGATGGAAGACAGAGTAGTGAAAATCACTGCCACAAAATAGGAAAAAAAATGATATAAAATGAGGAAGTTTAGGAGAATTCTGGGAAATCATCAAGCAGATTAATATTTACATTATAGGAGTCCCAGAAAGAGAGGAGAGAGGTGGAGGAAGAACTTGAAGAGCTGGAAACTTTCCTAACCAAGGAAAGAAAATAGTCACCCAAATTCCCACACAGGATTAATCCACAGAGGAACACACCTAGACACACTGTAACCAATTAACAAAAGTTAATGGGATTCCTTTCCAATCCCACCACATACACAACACAACCTTCTCTGGATGAAGAGTGGCCTTTGGTGTGGTTGGGGTTGGTTCGTTTCACTTGCCCTAAGATCTCTTCCATTCCACGTTACCAAGATGGTGGAAATTATTTTCAACGCTTGATTTAGATATTTTGAGTATCTCAGCTATCTCCTGAACAGTGTAACATTGATTGTTTTCAAATAAAGTCTCCATTTGACTACCATTGACTTCAACTGCTCTATCCGACCTTGGAGCATTTCCTGCAAGAAATCCCCAGCATGAAACTTTGCAAACCTCTTTTGACATCTTTGATTAGTCACAGCACCTTCTCTACACAGTGCACAAATCTTCTGCCACTTCAACGGCAGAAAGTGAAGAGGAACTAAAGAGTCTCTTGATGAGGGTGAATGAGGAGAATGAAAAAGCTGGCTTAAAACTCAACATTTAAAAAGTGAAAATCAAAAAAAAAAAAAAAAGTGAAAATCATAATGTCTGGTCCCATCACCTCATGGCAAATATATGGGGGTAAAGTAGAAACAGTGACAGATTTTATTTTCTTGGCCTCCATAATCACTGCGGACAGTGACTACAGCTACAAAATTAAAAGATGCTTGCCTCTTGGAAGAAAAGCTAAGACAAACCTAGACAGTGTATTAATCAACAGCGAATATTCATTGGAACTTCTGATGCTGAGGCTCCAATACTTCAGCCACCTGATGGGACGAGCTGACTTATTAGAAAAGACCCTGACGCATGGAAAGATTGAGGGCAGGAGGAGAAGGGGCCAACAGAGGATGAGATGGTTGAATGGCATCACCGACTCAATGGATATGAATTTGAGTAAACTCTGGGGGATAGTGAAGGATAGGAAAGCCTGGCATGTTGCAGTTCATGGGGCTACAAAGATCTGGACATGACTTAGCGAATGAACAACATGGCAAAAAAATCAGGAAAAAAAAATAGATTTACATTCATGTACAGTGAGTGCCCTCCACACAAACCTGCAAGTTGTGAAATTTCAAAGATGAGAATGTGTGTTTGCATGTCCAATTTATGTAAAGTAGTTCATATGTCCGGCATACATTGTCATGTGTGTGCATCCTCTACAAGTGGTTGTTCTTTTCTGTACTTTACTGTGTAACACTGTATAGAGTAGAGTAGTATAGGATCTTTATGTAAGTCCAAGGTGTCTATAAGTAAGCATAAGAGCAGCGGTGATATAAGTGGTACTGCTAAGAAGTGCCAGGAATTGGAAGCTCAGAGAAAAAACAAAGAAGAGAAAGAAGTAACTCAAAGACTGAAGAGATCCATGATGCTGGAAATGGCAAGGGGATTTTATTTGAGGAAGTGTTATTTGTTTGTAGGCACAGGACTTTAACGTAGACCAGTACACGAAGCTTTCAGCAACAAGCTTCAGAATGCAATCCAGTGGTACTGTGTCATCTATGGTAAGAAAAATAGAGCTACTACCCACACATCATGGGATCATTTTTCCCCCCCAAGAGAGTACACAGAACTGAATCCCGCAAGAAACCAGAAACTGTGCAATCATTGTCAGGTGTGAGTGAAACTGCACCTTGCTCTCTCTTATTGCTGACAATCCTTCAGCTCTACCATCTCCCACTCTTGCTCCCTCCTACAGTTGGCACCTCTTCTTGCTTATTCACTCAATGCCAACTCCTGTATGTCAGCAGCTGTAATACTGTACTTTTTATAATACTGTAAAGATTAAAAATATTTGTTTTTTTGTGTATTACTCGTGTATAAAAGTATTATAAAACCATTACACTATGGTACTGTATTATATGGGCTTCCCCGGAAGCTCAGCTGGTAAATTCACCTGCAATGCAGGAGACCTGGGTTTGATCCCTGAGCTGGGAAGACCCTCTGGAGGAGGGCATGGCAACCACTCCAGTATTCTTGCCTGGAGAATCCCCATGGACAGAGGAATCTGGTGGGCTACAGTCCATGGGGTTGCAAAGATGTTGTACATGACTGAGCGACTAAGTACACTACAGTACTATATAGCTGATTGTGTTAGTTGGGGGTTCGGGATAACTTTGTTGGACTTATCAACACATTGGACTTAAAAATTTGCTCTCAGGACAGAACTCATGCTTGTGTAGGGGACTTAAAGCATGTGCGATTTTTTTGTGTGTGTGTGTGTGTGTGTGTGTGTGTGTGTGTGTGTATATGAGTCACTTGCTGTGTACCAGAAACATGATGCTGTAAATCATTTGTACTTTAAAAAATAAATCTGAATTTATAGTGATAAAAACATTCAAATGAAGAAAAGTAATACCTCATGATTATGTGGGTTTTAACCCAAGAACTTACGGTTAACATATGAGAAATCAACCAAATTAACTCACCACATTAATAGTCTTAAAAAAGAAAAACCACAAAATGATCTCAAAAGATGGAGAAAAGTACTTGACAAAAATCAGCATTTATTCCTAATGAAGTCTCAGAAAATCAGGACAGGACATGAAACTTCCTGAACTCAACAAAGTTAATCTATGAAAAACTTACAGTTCAGTCTTAGGGATGAAAGACCTTAATTTTCTTAGTGAAAGAAATCAGAAGGAGATAAGAACGAGAATCAGGAGTACAATATGTAAATTCTATTTCTATAAAATTTTAGAAAATGTAAACAAATCAGTTAGCTGATTAATGATTGCTTAAGGATGGGGAAGGTGAAGAGTGGTAGGAAGGGAGGAATTACAAAGTGTTATGAGAAATCTTTTCAGGATATGGACATACTTTGCCTGTCACTTTTACAGGGGTGTGTGTGTATGTGCCAAAACATCAAATTATGCACTTAAATGTACAATTTATTTTATGTTAATTATATTTATGTATGTATGTACATGCTCAGTCGCTCACTCATGTGCGACTCTCTGTGACCCTTCGGAGTGTAGCCTGCCACTCTCCTCTATCCATAGGATTTTTCAGGCAAGAATACTACAGGGAGTTGTTGATTCCTTCTCCTGGAGATCTTCCTACTTTAGTGATCGAACCCACGTCTCCTGTGCCTCTTGCATTGCAGACAGATCCTTTAACCACTGATCCGCTTGGGGAAGTCCAAAAAGACTGCACAGCAGGTAGGAATACAAGGAAATTCTTGCATTTTCGAAAATTAATTTGTTGATAATTTATTATGAAGTGAAGTTCGCTCAGTCGTGTCTGACTCTGCAACCCCATGGACTATACACTTCATGAAATTCTCCAGGCCAGAATATTGGAGTGGGTAGACTTTCCCTTCTCCAGGGTATCTTCCCAACCCAGGCCTTCCACATTGCAGGCAGATTCTTCCTGGCCACCAGGAAAGCCCAGTATATGGAAGGAAGAGCATGTGATTCTCCATTGAGAGAATCCACACTCAAAGTAAAAGCCTTGGTTATATTTCAAGAGTTTTATATTTTGAATGACATCAAAATGATTTAAAAGTAAATTATCAAAGTTACAATTTTTCCTTAAAAAAAAAAAAAATTCCCCCTACTTTCTCTGTTTAAGTTTTAAAATTAACTGGCCCATCACAAGTTTCAAATGTGTCTAAAAAAAGTCTTATTATCTGTATCTGTGTCTTATCTATGTAAACATCACACCTAATTAACAGAAAACAACAAGCATATGTATTTGATTCATTAATTCTCTATGAAATACACTCATGTAATTAATATTTTAAAAGTTCACAGGTTTTAAAGAAAGACACTTGCAATAGAGCATGACAAAAATACTTCAGGAGTATTTTGCTCCTACTTTCATGTATATAGTTGAAGGTAAAGAAGAATGATATTACAGAGATGCTGCATTATTTGCAGAGGTGTCCTTTCCTGTACACATTTCTCCCATAACAATTTTTAAAACACTGCTGGTTAATTTGATCATATAATAAGATGTGTACAATGGGGCATTAAGCATGGAATTTAATTCTTTCAAAAATGAAGATAATGAAATCATATTAAGGCCACATTAACTTACGGATATGTTATTAATTAAAATGAAATTAGTACAAACGCAAGTACAAAGGAAGTCTCTAACAGTATATATTCTGAATCTGGAAGAACGTGTCGATGACAGCTGTGGTACAATTTTGACCACAGTTAGTAGCATGACATTTATTTAGCTTTCATATACAATGGTGCTTTCTAGCTAACAAAACAAGTAATTAAAGAGTTTATGTTTTTATAATTGAGTAGGACTACAAAGAAGCTACAAATTAAGTTAAAAATCTTCTAAATGATTTTTAAAATCCCTTACCGGTATCTATGAACAAATATACCCTTAAAAATAGAGTTCATCATATTTTCGATTTCATCCTGATTTTCTTGTAGCTGAAATGAGAAATAAATATAAATTAAAATACTAATAATTTTATTTGAAATAAAGAGTTCCAATCATTTTAAATTCATGATTATTCTCATTCTGTGTAATTTTCAATCCTTTTTCTTAAGTATTGTGCAACAGATGTCTTAAATTACCAGGATCCTTTCATTTTTTTCTACAGCTTTACTACATTGGCTTAGAACCTCTTTCTGTCTCTCTCAACATGTATTAATGGAGAAGGAAATGGCAACCCACTCCAGTGTTCTTGCCTGGAGAATCCCAGGGACGGGGGAGCCTGGTAGGCTGCCATCTATGGGGTCACACAGAATCAGACACGACTGAAGTGACTTAGAAGCAGCAACATGTATTACACAATGACTAAAAAATAGTGGTATGGTTTAAGTGTGACCAGATGCCTATCACAAAATATTATTTGCTTTGGGAATAGGCCTCAACTTATATACCTCTCCTGTCCAAACCAGGTCCCCTGCTTGGTTTTACTTTTCTCAGTAACAGATAATTCTTGATTATTACATTTGCCATTGTACGGGAACGTTCCTATTTCACCTAAACTACCCATTAGCCTCAAAGTAAGTGTAGGTCAAACTCCCAATAAAGGAGGAATACAAGGCAGCAAGCATCTCAGCCATTAGTGATGAAATGCAGCAACAAAATGAATACTATAGAAAAGAGATGAAGAAATTTCAGGCATTACTACTCACTGAAGTTAAAATCTGAGTTCAAATATTACTCAAAAGGAATAAAACCAGTGATACAAAAAGTACATTCAATACTATGACAATAAAATACCTTCAGATATCCTCTTTTGCTATATGCTTTATTTTCAGTTTTACTGAAATAAGTTTGGGAGAATAATTATTGAAACTTAGTTTAAATTTACTTTTGCTACCTTTATTATACAAAAACTTAATAATTTATATAAAAGGTATACAGTTTGGTTAGCAGGACTTACTAAAGAACAATTCCAAAACTTACAATTATTTCTAGTATGGAATGTGCTGTGAGTTGTATTGTGTTCCTCAAAACTTCATATACAGAAGTCTTAACTCCTAGACCTCAAACCTTATTTGGAAATACGGTTGTAGCAGATGTAATTAGTTAACTTGGAGTCATAATGGAGTAGGATGGACCTCAAATCTAATTGACTGCTGTCTCCTTTTTATAAGGAGAAACTTAGAGACACATACAGTGAGAAGACCATGTGAAGATTAGAGTTACCCTTTACTTTCTTTTTTTGTTTTTTTTTTGAAAAATTAATATTTAATAACAATGTAAAAATCATTTTATGTATATCCTTTACTTTCTAGCCTACACAACTGTGAGACAATAAATTTCTGTCCGAAAGAAAAATCAGTTTGTGGTATCTGCTGTAGCAGCCTTAGCCCTCCAATACATCATAGACTATGATTTAATCAATCATAAGTTTGTTCCCTCTTATTGCCAGTTATAACCCAGTATTTGTTGACAGCGATGTGTTTATAGCACTGAGATACTTTTCTTTTTTCAAGGTAAAACAGAGATTAATACTGTACATCTAAAATTTTATTTCTGATTGGATGAAAAAATGTTGCCTATAAAAATCTAGTTTAAAATCATTTTCAACCCATATATGAAACCTTCACTATAAAATTGGGGCCAATCTTTTTTTTTTTTTTTAATTCACAGAAATGTCTCATACACCACAAATACACAGTCTTTGGCTTTCTTGTGGAATGCAACTTTGCTGGCCCCTACTTTTGATGTTAGTATTTACTGTGCTTTCTGGTTTCATAGCTTGATAATCTCTCTGAGTTATCTAACTCTCAGACTACCTTCTTTCTAAACAGGGTTGTTTTGTGATACTCTTCTGCCATCACACTGCACTCAGATAACCACTGGCTGGAATCAAATGCCAGATTCATTTGAAAACTTTGAGATCAAACAATGTACCTTTAAAAGACAAATTGAAGAATCTCAGTTACTGTGAAACTTACCTCTTTACGTTTTTGAAGTAGTAACTCCAACCTTTCATTGGCTCTCTTCCCAATCATTTTATTTCTCTCAGCTTCATATTGTCTCTGTGTATTATCCTGATGAATACTGAGGTTTAAGGCAACATTCACCAGAGCAGTCATGAGCTTCATGGCTAAGAAATAAAGGAAGATTATAGTATTCACCTGTGAATCAGAACTTCAAAAGTTTACAATTTTGTAACAGAAATGGATGATGGAAGGAAACTAGTCAACTTCTATGTTTGATAATCTAGGCATAATTAAAATAAAAAGAAAAATTGTTTTATGGAAATAAAATCATTTTAGTCTGCAAAAATTTTCTCTGTCTCAGTGTCCCTATAAGCTTGGCTTATTAATATTCCTATGAAAACCAGACTCATCCTGGGAGTTCTCTAGTGGTGCAGGGGCTAGGAATTGGCACTTTCACTGCCATGGCCTTGAATTCAATTCCTGGTTGGGGAACTAAGATCCTATAAGCTGCATGGTGCAGACACAAAGAACTAACAATAACAAAAAATAATCCCAAACCCAAACACCACCCCTACCCCCGCAACTGACTCATTCTAATTATTACCATGAAGAACTTAAACAGTATCTTCAACAACTCCTTTCCCTCACCTTCACACATACACAAATCTAAGTGTGTGCGTGTGTGCTCTCACTTCAGTCGTGTCCAGCTCTTTGCAACCCTACGGACTGTAGCCCACCAGGCTCCTCTGTCCACGGGATTCTTCAGGCAAGAATACTAACCAAGCCTTTCAGACCTCACTTCTGGCTACCAGTTCTGTGCATACAATTGCTTCCTTAATATCTGTGCTTAGATGCCTCAAAGGTGTCTCAGCTGTGTACAATCAATTTATGACTTTTATTACCATAGATGGTTCTTTCCCTGTGATCCTCACCTCAGTGAATGGCGTAACTTTTGATTCCTGAAAAATGGACTGAACCTATGAAACACATTAAATTCATCAAAAACATATTTTGTGAATTTCTGATTGATCTATTTTCCCCACAGTGTTCATGTACTTTTAAACATTCACCTGTGTTCATAAATCTATTTAAATATTTTCAAACTTCTGTTTCAAATCCTCTGAGGAACAGGTATGACACAATACTTAAATCTTTTGTCTATTCCTATTCAGTTTCATCATTTAGATGCTGAGAGTATAGGGAAATCTGTTAAAGGAACGGAAGAACTTGTGATGGAAAAATAATCTCCCCTTTTTTCCCTTTAGTTTACTTATCTGCAATGAATGCTCAGTTACTACTGAGTGTTTTGGAAGAACCAATACAAATATATAAATAATTAAATGAGCCTGCATTTCTTTTAAAACTTCCAAAATTTCCTTTAATTACACATAAACATATATACATAATGTTCTATCTATACCTTTCTATTCATACACACACACACACACACACACACACGTGTTATTCTGAAACTCTATCTACGTTTTGGATACTATCAATTGATACTGCCCTCAAACCAAAATATTAACACAAAAATCCTAAAAAAAAAAAATGCATTTAAGTTAGTGAGCTCTTTGAAATACATTTAAATGTTTCTTTTTTCTTGAGATACAACATCTAAATATAATATATTGAGAAATCTTGTGTTTCAAAATATAGGCTAGTGATTTGACAGCATTTTACACATTGTCAGTAGAATACCTCTGAAAGCTAAAAGTACTTTTAAAATTAACCTGTATAAAAAAGAATAGCTCAAAGACAGAATTGATCAGGGGCATTCAAACTGCCTAAGTCAAGAATAACTTTTCTTTTAGGGATAATATTTTAAGGGAGTTTGTCCTAAGCATACAAAGTCATACCCAAATGGAGCTTAATTCTGTTTATACTTCTAGACTTCTAAAATAAAATGACTTGAAGATCAAGGAGTTGGAAAGCATTTAAATTTCCACCAACTCTGTCTGGAATTAATCAGTGGAAGCTGAGACATTAATGCTCTTGAACTTAACCGTGTTTTGTTGTGTTATATCGCCTTGCGAACCCAGATCCCAAACTCCCGAACTGGCAGTTGTGTAATGACCCTTCTCATACTCTAGGTATATATCAACAGCAAAATATATCAACATACTAAAACAGAAGAAATGTAAAATAATCAGTATATTTTCAGAAATATATTAGATATGATAATGCAGTATTTAATGTGTATGAGTATGTAAAATTTCAACTTCACTGAAATTTTCACCTTAAATACCAAAATACAAGCAAATACAGCTAGTGAAGAAGACTCCTAACTTAACAATATAGGTACAATAATGGGGACTGTGATAGGGATGGAGTCCCCTGAAAAAAGACTCATTCCTGCATAAAGTGAGCATGAATTACAATTTACCGGTATTATTAAAAGAATTTTATAAAATAATAATCCTACAGGAATTCAACCTGGTCTATGATATGGACTTTGAAAGTATCTTCTCTTTGCTTACCAAAGTGAATACTTCATTTAGCATTCACATTTTAAAGGTTAGCTATGGAATGACAAACTTGTTCTATTGCTGTACTACTAAAAGTGTGCTATGCAAATATGTGCAGAATACAAATGGCTTGTTACCAGTTCAGTAAAGTATAAATTTGTTCATACATGATCTGGTTTGGCCTCTTGTGCTTCTGTTAAAGTCATAACAAGAACATGCTCTGGAGAGCTGCTGATTCCAGAAGAGAGAAATTTTGAGCACTTTTAATCGAAATTGCAGCTTGGAGTCAAAACACACTTGCAGCCTAGAGTCTAGCCAGCTAATCCCTATTTAGTCCACAGAGACTTCCAAGAAAAATTATAAATTTATTAGCGAGAAAAATAAACGTTTCTCGTTGTAAAAAAAAAAGTATAAATTTGAAAGTTTTTAGAAATTTTTATAACAATCTGACAGAAAATCTTATATATATTGAGTCTATTAACAAAATGACATTAAGAATATAATGTAAAAATTAGTCTTTTGCCACAAAAAATACTTATTTAGTGCTTCCCACTCATCTGCCAATCCGGAATAAGCACTGTTCTGAGTATTAGAAGCTGAAAAGTAAATGAGACAGTATCTGCGTCCATAAATTTACTGTCTAGTGAGGAGAAGGCAAAGTATCAATAGATAATATAAAATAAAAACTATATCAGTTAAATAAAAATAAAATATGGTTAGAAAGAAAAATAAAGTATGGTAAAAAGGACAGAACACAATTGCACTCGTTTCATGTGCCAGCAAGGTAATGTGCAAAATTCTTTGACTATGCCAAAGCCTTTGACTGTGTGGATCATAATCAACTGTGGAAAATTCTGAAAGAGATAGGAATACCAGACCACCTGACCTGCCTCTTGAGAAACCTATTTGCAGGTCAGGAAGCAACAGTTAGAACTGTACATGGAACAACAGACTGGTTCCAAATAGGGAAAGGAGTACGTCAAGACTATATTGTCACCATGCTTATTTAACTTATATGCAGAGTACATCATGAGAAATGCTGGGCTGGATGAAGCACATGCTGGAATCAAGACTGCCAGGAGAAATATCAATAAACTCAGGCATGCAGATGACACCAGCCTTATGGCAGAAAGTGAAGAACTAAAGAGCCTCTTGATGAAAGTGAAAGAGGGGAGTGAAAAAGTTTGCTTAAAGCTCAACAGTCAGAAAACAAAGATCGTGGCATTTGGTCCCATCACTTCACAGCAAATAGATGGAGAAACCGTGGAAAAGGTTGCAGACTTTATATTTTTGGGCTTGAAAATCACTGCAGATGGTGACTGCAGCCAGGAAATTAAAAGACACTTACTCCTTGGAAGGAAAGTTATGACCAACCTAGACAGCATATTAAAAAGCAGAGACATTACTTTGCCAACAAAGGTCCATCTAGTCAAGGCTATGGTTTTTACAGTAGTCATGTATGGATGTGAGAGGTGGACTATAAAGAAAGCTGAGCACCAAAGAATTGATGCTTTTGAACTGTGGTGTCGGAGAAGACTCTTGAGAGTCTCTTGGACTGCAAGGAGATCCAACCAGTCCATCCTAAAGGAGAGCAGTCCTGGGTGTTCATTGGAAGGACTGATGCTGAAGCTGAAACTCCAATACTTTGACCACCTGATGCAAAGAGCTGACTCATTGGGAAAGACCCTGATGCTGGGAAAGATTGAAGGCATGAGGAGAAGGGGATGACAGAGGATGAGATGGTTGGATGGCTTCACCGACTCAATGGATCTGAGTTTGAGTAAACTCCAGGAGTTGGTGATGGACGGGGAGGTCTGGTGTGCTGCAGTCCATGGGGTCACAAAGAGCTGGACACGACTGAGTGACTGAACTGAAATGCAGCTTCAACAGTACGTAAACCAAGAAATTACAGAAAAAGAGCTGGATTCAGAAAAGGTAAAGGAACCAGAGATCAAATTGCCAACATTCGTTGCATCATAGAAAAACCAAGGGAATTTCAGAAAAACATCTACTTCATTGACTACACTAAAGCCTTTGACTGTGTGGATCAGAACAAACTGGAAAATTCTTAAAGAGATGTGAATACCAAACCACCTTACTTGCCTCCTGAGAAACCTGTATGCAGGTCAAGAAGCAACAGTTAGAACTGGACTAATTAGATTAGATTAGAATCGACAACTGTGAACTGACCAGTTCAAAATTGGTAAAGGAATACGTCAAGGCTATATATTATCACCCTGCTTATTTAACTTGTAAACTAAGTATATTGTGCAGATTGCCAGGAGAAATATCAATAACCTCAGATATGTAGATAACACCATACTAATGGCAGAAAGTGAAGAGGAACTAAAGAGCCTCTTGATGAATTTGAAGGAGAGTGAAAAAGCTGGCTTAAAACTCAACATTCAAAAAACAAAGATCATGGCATCCGGTCCCATCACTTCATGGCAAACAGATGGGGAAGAATGGAATGGAAAAATAGTGACAGACTATTTTCTTGGGCTCCAAAATCACTGTGGACAGTGACTGCAGCCATGAAATTAAAAGACACTTGCTCCTTGGAAGAAAAGGTATGACAAACCTGGACAGTATATTAAAAAGCAGACACATCACTTTCGACTAAGGTATGTGTAGTCAAAGCTACGGTTTTTCCAGCAGTCATGTATAGATAGTCATGTATAGAGAGCTGGACCATAAAGAAGGCTGAGTGCCAAAGAATTGATGCTTTCAAACTTTGGTGCTAGAGAAGATTCTTGAGAGAACCTTGGATAACAAGGAGTTCAAACCAGTCAATCCTAAAGGAAATCAATCCTGGATATTCACTGGAAAGATGAATGCTGAAGCTCCAATACTTTGGCCACCTGACGTGAAGAGCCAATTCACTGGAAAAGACCCTGATCCTGGGAAAGACTGATGGTAGGAGGAGAAGGGGGCAACAGAGGATGAGATGGTTGGATGATATCATCAATTCAATGAACATAAGTTTGAGCAAACTCCTGGAGACAGGAAAGGACAGGGAAGCCTAGTGTGCTGCAGTTCATGGGGTCACAAAGAGTTGGACATGAATGAGCAACTGAAAAACAACAAGAAAGGACAGAGAGCAAACAGGCTGGTTAGGCTTCATCGAAGGGCTCACAATTAAGCATAAACTGAGGCGATGAACATGATTCTGTAACAGAATTGTGTCCCAGGGAGAAGGAATAAAAAGTGCAAAGGTTATGAGGTAAACTGTTCATAAAAAGAGCAACATTTGTTCTCTCTTATCCAATTAAAGTTTCTTTTCTAGAAAAAAAAAAAAAAGAGCAACATATTTAGTGTGGCTGAAGCACAGAAATAGGCAAGAGACAGGCTGAGGAGGAAGTGAAAAGGCCAGGTTGCAAGAGTTTTACTAGGAACTAGTTAGAACACACGGAGAAGGCAATGGCACCCCACTCCAATACTCTTGCCTGGAAAATCCCATGGATGGAGGAGCCTGGTAGGCTGCAGTCCATGGGGTCGCTGAGGGTCGGACACGACTGAGCGACTTCACTTTCACTTTCATGCATTGGAGAAGGAAATGGCAACCCACTTCAGTGTTCTTGCCTGGAGAATCCCAGGGACGGGGG
>NW_011494956.1:14740009-14752394 GCF_000754665.1 Bison bison bison | reverse complement strand
ACTCCAATACTCTTGCCTGGAAAATCCCATGGATGGAGAGCCTGGTAGGCTGCAGTCCATGGGGTCGCTGAGGGTCGGACACGACTGAGCGACTTCACTTTCACTTTCATGCATTGGAGAAGGAAATGGCAACCCACTTCAGTGTTCTTGCCTGGAGAATCCCAGGGACGGGGGAGCCTGGTGGGCTTCTGTCTATGGGGTCACACAGAGTCGGACACAACTGAAGCGACTTAGCAGCAGCAGCAGCAGTTAGAACACAAGAATGAAATCTAAATGAGATACGAACGACTCACTGGAAATTTTGGTGTGGGTGAGAAATAGCCCGATTTATATTTTAAAATACTGTGTGAACATTTATAGAAGAGTAAAAGTGGAAGAAGGAAGACCAAATAGAACACTGAAAAAGAGCTGCACATATTTTGTCAAAACCTTATTGATTCTCAAGTTTTTGGCCTTAAGCAACTCAGTAAAGCAATTCTGGCTTTGATTAGAGTGGCAGCAAGAGGTAGAGAGAAAATCACATCTGAAATATATTTCCAAGGTAAAGCTGAAAGAATATGATAATATAGGAAATTAGAGAAACAGCAAATGCAAGGGAAATTGCAAAGTCTTGTGCTTGTTAGGTATCTAAGTGGAAATGGGGCTTTCCAGATGGCTCAATGGTAAAGAACCCGCCTGCTAATGCAGAAGGTGCAGATTCGATCCCCGGGTTAGGAAGATCACCTGGAGAATGAAATTTCAACATGTTCTAGTAGTCTTGCCTGGAAATCCCATGGACAGGGGAGCCTGGTGGGCCTCAGTCCATGGGACTGCAAAAGGAGTTGGACACGACTTATCAACTAAACAACAAGTGGAGATGGTTAACAGATATACATCATCATCAAAATACTAGTTTCTAAAGCCATTAAACTGGATGTCATATTGATTCAATGGACTTCAATTTAGTCACTGGAAACAAATGAGGCATGATTTGTATGCTGAAAAGAAGTCTACCAAGACACTTGTTAATGGAGAAAAAAAAGATGATTGTCAGTGTGTATATTATATTATCATTTATACATAAAGAAGGAATGCATTATTTACTATTATATGCCAGTCAGTCTTCTAAGCTCTTTACACACTTATTCATTTGTACCTCACAACTCTTTCAAGTACTATTACTATTTCTTTTTTATATAAGAGAAACCTGAGACACAGATTAGAGATTTGGAAATTACACAGCTAGTAGCTGGCAGAGATATAATTTGATTGCAGCCATCATGCTTCACAGTCTAAGCTTTTAACCACTATACCATACTGCCTCTCACTGAATATGCATTTGCTATCATATTCATAAAATATCACTGGAAAGATGTACTAGAAACAGGAAACTCTGGATGCATTCAGAGAAGATAATTTGTTGCCTGAGAGCCACGGGTAGGAGAGTGACATTTCACCATATAACATTTTTAAATCTGAAATTTTAAATCAAATGACAGCATTACTCTCCTACCATAATTAATTTTTAGTAGAAATAATAAAAACATGGAATTTGTTTTCACTTTATTCACTGAGAAGTGAATAAAGATATAAAAAAATGAAAATATCTTTAGATTGAGTCCTGAGATAATTCAGTATTTACAGTTTAGCTTTCTAAGACCCATCAAAATAGCATTTTAAGAAGGAAGAAGTAGCTATGTCTTTCAAGAAAGAGAAAGGTAACAATGGAACTGCCCAGTGATTAGGACGCTAAGAAGGTAACTGCTGACCTCAACAAGAGCAAAGGCAGTCAAGAGGTAGAGATAAAAACCCTACTGGAGTGGGTTTAAAGAGAGCAAGAGGAGAGTGAGTAGAGACAATAAACAGAAATAATTCTTTGATATTTGAAAAGGAGAAAAGGAGAAAAATAGGAATGTAGCTAAGGACCATGTGGAAACAAGGGATGGTGGGATGGTCAGTCTTAGGTATCAACTTGGCCAGGCTATCAGTTCAGTTCAGTCACTCAGTTGTGTCCAGCTCTTTGCGACCCCATGAACTGTACCACGCCAGGGCTCCCTGTCTATCACCAATTCCCAGAGTCCACCCAAACCCACGTCCATTGTGTTGATGACACCATCCAACCATCTCATCCTCTGTCGTCCCCTTCTCCTCCTGCCCTCAGTCTTTCCCAGCATCAGGGTCTTTTCCAGTGAGTCATCTCTTCGCATCAGGTGGCCAAAGTATTGGACTTTCAGCTTCAACATCAGTCCTTCCAATGAACACCCAGGACTGATCTCCTTTAGGATGGACTGGTTGGATCTCCTTGCAGTCCAAGGGACTCTCAGGAGTCTTCTCCAACACCACAGTTCAAAAGCATCAATTCTTCAGCACTCAGCTTTCTTTATAGTCCAACTCTCACATCCATACATGACTATTGGAAAAAACATAGCCTTGACTAGATGGACCTTTGTTGGCAAAGTAATGTCTCTGCTTTTGAATATGCTGTCCAGGTTGGTCATAACTTTGCTTCCAAGGAGTAAGCGTCTTTTAATTTCATGGCTGTAATCACCATCTGCAGTGATTTTGGAGCCCAGAAAAATAAAGTCAGACACTGCTTTCTGGCTAGGCTATGGTATCCAATTATTTAAACAAACAGTAATTCAGGTGTTATTGTGAAGCCATTTTGTAGATAAAATTAACATCTATAAGTAAAGGAGACTACCCGCAATAATGTGGTGGCCTCATCCAATCAGCTGAATGCCTTACGAGCAAAATCAGAGGGGTTCAGGAGAAGCAATTTCTCGTTCAAGACTGTACAACTCCTGCCTAAGTTTCTGGCCTGCAGGTCTGCCCTATAGATTTTAAAATAGCAGATTCAAAACTGTGTGTGTCATTCACTAAAATAAATCCTCCTCTCTCCAAATATATATATATATATATATATATATATATATATATATGTACACACACATACACACACAACATAGCTTAATGGTTATATTATGCAAATAAGTAAGCAAGTAACAAAGTATATTTTCCAATGGTTCTGTTTCTGAAGAGCCCTAACTGATACAGTGTTTCTAAAAGATAAGGGCTGTTACAGCCTACAATATAATGATAAAGGGTGTGGGGGAAGTGAAGCCGGAAAGAGAAAAAACTTCTTGAGGTAGTGAACAGGGATTAGATCCAATGCACAAGTGCAAGGACTGATCTTAGCTAGACAGCACCCTCATAAGAGAAAACGCAGAGTATATGTGTATAGGTACAGCTAAAACAAGAAAATTTAATCCTTGAAGGATTGTATTCTATAATCAGCCAAGTGTGAAGAGGATAGCAGACATTACAGGTTTGAGAAGGTATGAAATAATATTATAAGAAAGGAATATCCATGGCATAAAATACTGTA
This sequence comes from Bison bison bison, assembly GCF_000754665.1. Lineage (NCBI taxonomy): Eukaryota > Metazoa > Chordata > Mammalia > Artiodactyla > Bovidae > Bison > Bison bison. The sequence goes on along the minus strand of NW_011494956.1, from coordinate 14,749,030 downwards.
ATAGGATTGCTAGGTAGAAATGAGAGAAAAATTGTAGAAAGCCGAGTCATTATGTGTTTTTCTACACTCACTTTGAACTCCACTGGTGCAGTTATGGAGCAGGTGATAATATGAGGTTTTCCTAAGGGATATAATAGAGAGCAAGCAGGCAAGGATGTTACGGGTCCTTCATGAGAAGGACATGATTATAATTAATCTGGGTAACAGAATCTAAGCTAGGAAAGTGGAGGAAGTAAGGACATCAAGAGCACTAAACAAAGAGGATCAGGAATTTAACGGCCTAGTAGAGGAGAAGGCAATGGTACCCAACTCCAGTACTCTTGCCTGGAAAATCCCATAGACAGAGGAGCCTAGTAGGCTGCAGTCCATGGGGTCGCTAAGAGTCAGACACGACTGAGAGACTTCACTTTCACTTTTCACTTTCATGCACTGGAGAAGGAAATGGCAGCCCACTTCCAGTATTCTTGCCTGGAGAATCCCAGGGACAGAGGAGCCTAGTGGGTTGCCATCTATGGGGTCGCACAGAGTCAGACATGACTGAAGGGACTTAGCAGCAGCAGCAGCAGAGGAAAAACAATACTGGAGCTGGGAACATATAAAACAAAAACAGGGACCAAAGGTATGAACAAATAGGATGGCTGAAATTAAGATTATGGACACTGGCCATTTAATCACTATTCAACAATTTACAATTATGTTTTCTTAAACATGAAAATGAAAACTAAAAATCTACCCTTATATTTAGTGATACTTATTATACTTTTGAAAAATATTACTGCAAACTCTAAAACTGTTTGATAGTGGGACAAAACTAAATTTTAAAGAGAGATAAGATTATCTTCCTCTTTTAAAAATTGAAGTATCATTGATTTACCATGTTAGTTTCTAGTGTACAGGAAAGTGATTCAGCTATGCACATATATATTATATTCTTTTCCATAATGTTTTATTTTTACATATAAAATACATTATTTTACATATTTTTACATATAAAATATATTATGTATTTTTACATACATATTTTACAAAATGTTTACAGGACAGTAAATATAATTCTCTGTGCTATACCAACCTTATTGTTTATCTGTTTTATATACAGTAGCTTGTATCTGCAAATGTCAAACTCCTAATTTATCCCCCACCCTCATTCCCAATCATAAATTTCTTCTGTATGTGAGTCTGTTTCTGCTTTCTAAATAAGCTCATGTGCATCACATACCATATGTCTTTCTGATCACTAGGTCTACCCACGTTGCTGTAAATGGCATTACTTCATTATTTTTTTAAGGCTGAAGAGTATTCCATTGTAATCATGTTTCTTCGTTAGTTTTAAAAAACTTATTTAAAAAAAAAAAGGTTTACAAGCTTCCACTTTACAAAGAATATTTAATAAATTTTTGTCTCTTAAAAACCCAACCAAAATAATGAGAAAACAATTTTCATCCCCAATAAATCCAGAAAAACACTTGCAATGCCAAACCATAATATGTTAATATATGTATATGCAAAGCAGATGGATGAAGTATTCAAATCAAACTAAATGGTCAAAAAAGCTTGACAACTCTATTTAAAGAAAAAAGACAAAAACAAAACAGTTTTACTCTGTAGAACCCAGAAGCATTAAGGAATTGGAGAAGTACTGGCTTTTACAGAAGATGGAGTGAAGTAAGGTCTAAAAACAGGAGCATTTCAAAGTCTGTATAATAAACAATTAAATCTCCACTTGAACCAAGGCAGTCATGTAATTCCTCCAACACAAACTCATCTTGGAAGTTAAAAAAGTTTATTCCCTAAAGAACATAGAGATTTGGATTCATCAGGTACAGAGGAGGGATACATGTGAAGTGCAGAGTGCCCTGGGTGCTCCTTCACCCTGTATAACTCCCAAAAGGTAGATAGCAACCAGACCTGAGATTGAAAGATCCTTCTACAAAGGAGCTGAACTTTCCCAGGGAAAATAATTATCAACACCAACCCTTTATGGTTCATACTGAAAACGGTAAGTGACCACAGGACCACCCTACAATGATGGTCACCAAAAAGGTTAAAGTCATTGCCACTGCCTGTCAAACACAACACACACACACACACACAGGCAGGCAATCAGTTCTTTAGTGTCTCATTGTTAGCAATGATTAGAGAGCCAACAGATACTTAAGGAAAACTTCCCATGAAAGACACTCATAAAAGAGAATTGAAAAAGAGGTCAGAATGGGGCACCAAAAAAACAAAAACAAAACTTCTGAGTAATAACACTGTCAACGAGATAAGAGAAAATGTTACACTCATGATAATGTTAAAAAACAACATGGAGAATGGAAAAGAACTCTTAGAATATTTAAAATGATAATGAAAATTACCTCAATAAAGTTGAAGAATACAAGCAAAGTGAACAAAAAGAGTAAGGAATGAAAACTAAAAGAGGAAATAACAATAAACTTAGGACTGATTCAACAGATTAACATCCAAGTAAAATATATTCAGCAGAGAGTAATGAATGGGAAATTATACATCTGTATATATCTACATATATCAGGATATATCACCATGATATTTCATAAAATGAAGCTTCCACAGACAAGAAACAGGATCAGAATCATAAGTTTGAAAATGTACTGGAATTCTCAACAGCAATGCTGGAAACAAGACAAAAATTCTCAAGAAAATCTTAATGATGAATTCTGTACTGGGCCAAATAACATAAGAATATAATGTATTTCTCAGGCATGTAAAATCTAAAATATATACTTTTCCAATGCTCTTTTTCTCAAGAAGCTATCAAAAAACATGCTACCCAAAAAGAAGAGGCTAAATTTAAAAAAAAACAAAAAAAAAAACAACCCAAGGCAAAAGGTAGGAGATCCAACAGAAGACAAAGGATCCAAATAATGGCAAAAAAGCTACGTTAGTTAAAGGACATCTAGATTTTAGAAGATTAGGCTGCTATATTAAACATAATTATAAAAATTTAAAGCACAGAAAACTCATTCTACAAAATTGATTATAATATCCTATTATTTGTTTAAAAATAAAAAAATCCTAATATATATGTATACGAGAAAAAAACTAAAAGGAAACACCAACATGTCATGGCAAAATTAAGAAGTGGTATGATTATGGCTGATTTTTACTTTTGTATTTTTCTCCTTTTCTGAATTCGTTAAATTGTATGTGTAATTTTATATCTACAGAAAATGTTTCCATGTGTAATATGAAAGCACTAATGGAAAATCTACAAGATTTTCTCAGTTTCTCTGCCCGCTTTAGAGTCAAACCAAGCAAGCTTTGTCATTCTATCATAATTATTACATCAGACACTTACTGAATTACCTGTATACGTGAAACATTTAACACAAATTCTTTCATTTAAGCCTCACAACACTCCTAATAAAATGGGACTATTCATATCAATATTATACAGATGAGGAAAGGCACCAAAGTTATGTAACTTGCCCAAGGTCACTAGGTTGACATAGAAAGGACATGCTTATAAAATTATTTTAAAAATCATAACTTCCTTACAAAAACTAGCTCCCCAAAGAAAACTGATTTTCATACCTGGTGATAGAAAATAAGAGATAATTTTAAGAAAATGATACTTCTTTATTACTCTAATTATCTATATTTACATTTTAAAGAGCAAATTACATTTTAAAAGTTTACTATATTTTATGTATACAGTTATATGATATATGGTGGCACTTGTAGATTTGGTCAATTATTGGGCATTAATCCTAGAATACCAGAAGTCTACCATATAGAAATTCATATCCAATTTGGTTAAGAGTCACAAAATACTTACTGAATTTAATAAACAGAATTTGGCACTGAAGAGCCAAAAGACAAATAAAATGAAAGTACATACTATTAGTTTTCCTAATAATAGTTTTTTAAAGATCTGTTAATTTACATGTTTGTTTCTGATTTCCCCATCTATAATGTCTTCTATTACTAAAATAGTAGGTGTTCAATAAATTCTGAGGGAAAAAGAAGTGAATGAAGGGAAACACTGCAAATACGACTGGCTTTTTGTAATTACAGAATAATAGCATTAGTTTACTATATGTCAGGCACCATTCAAGCTTTCCTAATTTCCTTTAATGAGATAGTTATCAACATCTTTCCCATTTTGCATATGAAGAAAGTGAGGCCCAATAAATTATGGACTTGTTAAAATTACCCAATTAGTAAAATGCAGAAAAGGATATGTATTCAGACAATCTGGTTCAGAACCCATTCTATGAACCCTACATTATATGGTTTCAGCAACTGAAAGCCAAAGAAAAGATATCAATTTACTAAGATAAAATTATTTTTGTCTATGACAGGAGAACAAAGAAATTTCATATAGCTTGCCTTGCCTCAGTAAAAGTCCAGAGATGCTGACTTGGTAAAAAGTGCTAATTAATAACAAATCATATGTCAATATAAAAATCAATCATATACCAACACAATGACGTTAAACAATGAGATATAAAAGAAATGTTTACTTTCCCAAGAGTCTGAGAGGCACTCATTATTGTTAAATAGTGATAACCTTCCAGCATAATGAGGCCATCTATCATATGATGATTTTACCCATATTTTCTAATTTTTCCATAATTCATTTTAGAAAAAACAGAACAGAATCAATCAAGTTGCTATTAATAAAATTCTGTACGGTTAATCCCTCTTTGTTCAAATTAGCATTTTTACCTTAGAAGCGAGAAATATCCATTATTAATCTATTTCTAATGTAGAAAATTATGTAGGTGAGAAAAAAGCAAAAAATAAAAAAGATAAGCCAACATTCAGTTTCTAAAGTACTGTCAGAGACTATAACAGCAAATGACTGAGTATAATATAACTATAAATCTGAAAAATAGATCCTTTGAGAATAGAATTGTCTTTATAATACCAAAGAACAAAGTGGTAAAACAAAGGGAATCCTACTTAGTTTTGACCTGGAGGAGAAAAATATTTTTTCATGAAAATTTCATGAAACTGGAGAAAGAAAATATGGCCAATCCCAGATTGTAAATCCACCGAAATATTACTTATATATATTAATTCCACAAACTATGTTCTAATATGTCTTAACTATTTAGCTATTTATCTATGTACCTTCACAACAAAGGCACTTAACTATGAAGATTGTTAATGAAAAGTTTACTACAAAGTAAAGCTTCTTTATTGAAGATAAATCAAACAGGAGAGTATGCTTTACAAGTACAATTAAAAGAATAGAAAAAATAAGGAAAATGTAATATAAAATCTAATTGTTAACAGTCTGTTTCAATTTAATAGCAAAAAGAATTTCAAAAATAAAAGGGAAAGTTCAGTTTATCACCAATGGAAAATGAAACTACTTCTACCTGGAGAACAGACAAACGCGAAAAACTACAAAATGATGAAAAATTTTAATAAAAATGTGGCAAAATATACAATTAAATGCAATGCATAAACACTAACAAATTGGGACACACTATTAATTAATAACAAGAAAATGGGGTATTGGTAAACAGATTAAAAGTACTACTGATAAGATCACTCTGATGACTTATGAAGTTCTAAAACTTATCTTGTCTGTACCCTAGAAAACAACTAACCTGATTGTCTCTCTTCTCAGCTAAGATATAAGCAATGTCAAGGAGCATTTTATTCCAAAGCCGATAATCATATCTGGCCATAACTGCCTTGTTAACTGTCCATGCACATAGTCTTTGAAGCAGAGGATTAAATGTTCCTGCCCATTTTATCTAGTCCCCAAGACTCGTCCTGCAAAGTGAATAAAAACGATTATCTTTAAATCTATCCCTCATACATATACTATAAAAGAAAAAAAAGGGGGAGGGAGAACCAGAGAAGAGATTAAAGATGAAAAGAAAATAATCCTTGAAAAGATGGAAATTATTATCCAGCCTGGAATTAAATTCTCAGCAAGATTTCCACACTTTGTTGAAGGGTAGGACTGGTGTCTCACTTTTTATGAAACTGAACTTTGGAAGACACGATCATTAATGTACAAAGAGAAATTACTGTAGTATTCTGAAGTAAATTTGAGAATAACTTGAAAAATAGGTTAGCTTTTGAAAAATAAGGATAAACATAACATTGATCTCCTATTTTTCCTGGTACAATGCATCTGAAAAACAGCCGAATAAATGGAAATTGCTGTACACAGACAGAAGAATGATAGATGAAAAGTAAATAGAAAATATAACGGAAAGAAAAAAGTACATATAAAGGGCAGAAAATAATAAAAGTCATGAAATTAGAAAATATATATAGTATCAGGTAACTTTTAAGTAATAAGTAGTATATTTATAGTACCTTGTCAAAAAAGCTACAACTTGGTACAAAGTCTCTCAAAACACAGAATAAAATGTGCTTGATGTTTGTTCTATCAGAAAATTTTTTCAACAATAAACTGTGATTTTACCTTTATAAAAAAGATAAAATTAAGTAAAAGATCTGCCTCTTTACCTAATAAATAGGAAAGGGATACTCTTAAATCTCATTTTTGTAATGGTAATGTGTATAAATTGAATATAGTCAGTTATTGCTACTAAAAGGGATGTAATTGGGGAATATTTAAATATATGTTTATGCAAACACAGGTTCTTTATAAACATACACATATATATAAGAAAAAAAGAATAGTCATTTAGTCATTTTAGGTAAACACAGTTAAAATCGTTGAAAAACTCAGAACAGCTAAATAAACAAAATTATCTTGTTACAGGAAAACAAGGGGAAAATGAATATACTTGACTCAGAAGTTATATAGATAATTCTAAAACAGAAGCAACAGGGAAAATGATAATGTATCAGTTCTTCAGGACTTAGTCTACCTACTTGAACTGATTTTAGAAACACTACATTTAAATTATTATACCACTAGGAACAGAAAGAATCCTAGCTAGGTCACAATTACCTATTACAATTAGATGGAACTGTTTAAAATATATATATATATATAAACAAATATTTACACATTTATGTATAACAATGAAACCATGTAATTAAGTAGGAAAATACCTGTGACTTTGGAATTTCAACTATTATTTGGTTTTATCAAAGAATATGGCCTGCTGGACTCCTACAACTTATTTGGTTATAAAATAACGCAAGAAAATAACTACACATTCAGAAAGAGATTTGGTAACATTCGTCAGAAAATTGCAATTTTCATTCTCAAGACTAACAAATGCCAGTTATCAAAATAAGCACAAATTTTACTTCAACAGAGAATACAAACCATTCATGCAAATTTTGGAGAAACATTGTGTTTTTCAAGAGCAAAGTAATCAATTTAAATTAATATTGAATTTAAATACAGCTTAACTGGAATATATTTAACAAAACTAAATGAAAAGGAAATAAAGTGTTAGTTACTTACCAGCAAGAGTACTTGTATGCCTAAAAGCTCTGACCTGGGAGTCTGACAAACCAGTCAAAAGCGAGATTACTGTGTCCATCATATACTCATCATAAATTATGCTATATTGACACTGTCGAATCAGGACTCCAATAAATTCACAAAAGTTTGAACGAAACTTTTTCCACTGAGGTCCAGGCATGGTAAGGGGATAATCACCACTGTCCTAAAAGGGATAAAAAGAAAAAATAACATATTAAGTATGATATATGACATACAGTTTGATTTCTTTTTTCCTCCTACTGGAAAAGGAACATTTTTCTCTCAAAGTACATGTGGACAGACACCAAGAGGTACATGATGGCTTTCTCTTTTTTGCTTGTTTTGATCTACCCCAACTGAATAATTGTTAATGAGTTCAAAATTGTTATTTACAATCAGTATTTAATTCATTATTCTAAGCCATTCATTCAAAATAATAGTTTAAGTTTTGTGGTACTTGGGAACTAGCTGAGATAATTTAAAGTAAAGAAGAAAACAAAAAAAGAAAGAAGTTTAACTAGAAAGGATTATTTACTACTGAATTCAGATCAAACTAATCATGACATGTGTAACAGCACCTTTCAATTATTTTAAATAAGACACTTTAAAGAGTTAAGAATTTTAAGAGTATAACCAACTTCCCACATATGAAATTTCAACCCTATTTCTTCTAACTCTACTATGCACTTTCATTTAACTCTATAGTTTATGCACTGAATTTATTAACTTTTCCAAGAAAAAGCCTACCATGGGCTCTTGGGATCCCCAGATTGTGTCATTTTATTTAAAATACAAAATTGACAGCTGAATCCAGCAGAGGTTTCTCACTCTAGCCTAAAACATTTTGGTGGAGAAATGGAAATTCACAAGGCAGAGGGTGAGAAATTCTGTGAACTTCCTTATCAGACTATTCTCAATTTGTGGCTATTTGTTTTTTTACAGGCCAAAATGCAGCTAGGAAAATTGGATACAAATGAGGTCTTGAGCTTTGTGGTGTTACATGAAAGAGTACTTTGATACTTACAACAACGGAGAATCTCAAAGAATCTCAAGAGCCTTGAACAGAAAGAAGGGGAAACCTTGGCACTTAGTTAAATACCCCATAAAGAGAGTTAATTTTGGTATTACATGAGTACTACATGGGCTACTAAGCTTGATCAGTTCAGTTCAGGTCAGTCGCTCAGTCGTGTCAACTCTTTGCGATCCCATGGACTGCAGCACAACAGGCTTCCTTGTCCATCACCAACTTCTGGAGTTTACTCAAACTCATGTCCATTGAGTCGGTGATGCCATCATCCTCTGTTGTTCCCTTCTTCTCCCTCCTTCAATCTTGCCCAGAATCAGGGTCTTTTCAAATGAGTCAACTCTTCACATCAGGCGGCCAAAGTACTGGAGTTTCAGCTTCAGCATCAGTCCTTCCAATGAACACTCAGGACTCATCTCCTTTAGGATGGACTGGTTGGGTCTCCTTGCAGTCCAAGGGACTCTCAAGAGTCTTCTCCAACACCACAGTTCAAAAGCATCAATTCTTTGGCACTCAGCTTTCTTCACAGTCCAACTCTCACATCCATACATGACTACTGGAAAAGCCATAGCCTTGACTAGACGGACCTTTGTTG
>NW_011494956.1:14693444-14739909 GCF_000754665.1 Bison bison bison | reverse complement strand
TCCAACATCACAGTTCAAAAGCATCAATTCTTTGGCACTCAGCTTTCTTCACAGTCCAACTCTCACATCCATACATGACTACTGGAAAAGCCATAGCCTTGACTAGACGGACCTTTGTTGACAAAGTAATGTCTCTGCTTATTAATATGCTGTCTAGGTTGGTCATAACTTTCCTATCAGGGAGTAAGCATCTTTTAATTTCATGGCTGCAGTCACCATTTGCAGTGATTTTGGAGCCTCCGCCCCTACCCAAATAAAGTGTGCCACTGTTTCCCCATCTATTTGCCATAAAGTGATGAGACCAGATGCCATGATCTTTGTTTTCTGAATGCTGAGCTTTAAGCCAACTTTTTCACTCTCCTCTTTCACTTTCATCAAGACGCTCTTTAGTTCTTCTTCACTTTCTGCCATAAGGGTGGTGTCATCTGCATATCTGAGGTTATTAATATTTCTCTTGGCAATCTTGATTCCAGCTTGTGCTTCTTCCAGCCCAGCGTTTCTCATGATGTCCTCTGCATATGGTACTAAGTAAGTAGGGTGACAATATACAGCCTTGACGCACTCCTTTTCTATTTGGAACCAGTTTGTTGTTCCATGTCCAGTTCTAACTGTTCCATCCTGACCTGCATACAGGTTTCTCAAGAGCCAGGTCAGGTGGTCTGGTATTCCCGTCTCTTTCAGAATTTTTCACAGTTTATTGTGATCCACACAGTCAAAGACTTCGGCATAGTCAATAAAGCAGAAATAGATATTTTTCTGCAACTCTCTTGCTTTTTTGATGATTCAGCAGATGTTGGCAATTTGATCCCTGGTTCCTCTACCTTTTCTAAAACCAGCCTGAACATGTGCAAGTTCATGATTCACGTATTGTTGAAACATTACTTTACTAGTGGGTGAGATGAGTGCAATTGTGCGGTAGTTTGAGCATTCTTTGGCATGGCCTTTCTTAGGGACTGGAATGAAAGCTGACTTTTTCCAGTCCTGTGGCCACTGCTGAGTTTTCCAAATTTGCTGGCATACCAAGTGCAGCACTTTCACAGCATCATCTTTTAGGATTTGAAATAGCTCAATTGAAATTCCATCACCTCCTCTAACTTTGTTCGTAGTGATGCTTCCTAAGGCCCGCTTGACTTCATATTCCGGGGTGTCTGGCTCTAGGTGAGTGATCACACCATCGTGATTATCTGGGTCGTGGAGATCTTTTTTGTACAGTCTTCTGTGTACTCTTGCCACCTCTTCTGCTTCTGTTAGGTCCATACCATTTCTGTCCTTTATTGAGTCCATCTTTTCATGAAATGTTTCTTTGGTATCTCTAATTTTCTTGAAGAGATCTCTAGTCTTTTCCATTGTATTGTTTTCCTCTAGTCTTTCTATTTATCACTCAGGAAGGCTTTCTTATCTCTCCTTGCTATTCTTTGGAACTCTGCATTCAAATGGGTATATCTTTCCTTTTTTCTTTTGCTTTTGGCTTCTTCTTTTCACAGCTTATTTGTAAGGCCTCCTCCGACAGCCATATGAGCTCTATAAGCTCCATATAAGCTCTCCTAAGCGCTATAGGAGACCAGAAAGGAACTGAAGGGGCTGGCTGAATCTCCCCAGCTCTTTAGACTGGGGATGTGGAAACACAGATTGTAGAGGGTAGCACAATGGAAAGGTAAGGTATTTCTCAAAGGTATCTCTGAAGGCTGCCTGCTGCTTCTATTTCACAAAAGCCCACCAGGGAAGAGTTTCTTTTGCTTTGTAGCAACTGTGAAAGTCAACCACTTAGAGCTCATAACCTGACCTGGGCCCCAAGGAAATAGAAAGAAAATAATCTTTCTGTTCAGGTCCAACAGCAAAAAGAAAGGAAGCCCGAAAAATCAGCATTTGGGAAAATCTAAATAAAAAATAAGTATACTTCAAAGATTCAAATGTAGCATAAAACAAACAAAAAACTCTAGAGAACTTATATATATCTATATATTTGTACTTTTTTGAAGTATAATTCATATATAACATTAGTTCCAGGTATAAAATATGATTCAATATCTGTATATATTTTAAAAAATCACCACAATAAGTGTAGTTAATATCCCAAAATCACTGCAGATAGTGATTGCAGCCATGAAATTAAAAGACGCTTACTCCTTGGAAGGAAAGTTACGACCAACCTAGATAGCATATTCAAAAGCAGAGACATTACTTTGCCAACAAAGGTTGGTCTAGTCAAGGCTATGGTTTTTCCAGTGGTCATGTATGGATGTGAGAGTTGGACTGTGAAGAAAGCTGAGCGCCGAAGAATTGATGCTTTTGAACTGTGGCGTTGGAGAAGACTCTTGAGAGTCCCTTGGACTGCAAGGAGATCCAACAAGTCCATTCTGAAGGAGATCAGTCCTGGGTGTTCTTTCAAAGGAATGATGCTAAAGCTGAAACTCCAGTACTTTGGCCACCTCATGTGAAGAGTTGACTCATTGGAAAAGACTCTGATGCTGGGAGGGATTGGGGGCAGGAGGAGAAGGGGACGACAGACGATGAGATGGCTGGATGGCATCACCAACTCGATGGATGTTGAGTTTGAGTGAACTCTAGGAGTTGGTGATGGACAGGGAGGGCTGGTGTGCTTCAATTCATGGGGTTGCAAAGAGTCGGACACGACTGAGTGACTGAACTGTACTGAATATCTGTTACCATGAACAGTTACAAAACTTTTTATTTTCTTGTGTTAAGAACTATTAAGGTCTATTCTTTTAGCAACTTTTCAATATGCAATAAAGTAGCAACAACTATAGTCACCATGCTTTACATCCCCAGGACTTATTTCATTACTGGAAAATTTATATCTTTCGACCCCCTTCACCCATTTTGCACATTGCTCCACATTGAGAAACACTAACATGTTCTCTGTATCTATGAGCTCAGTGTTCTTCTGTGTTGCTATTGTTTTGATTTCACATATAAGTGGGATCATATGGTATCTCTCCTTATCTGACTTATTTCACTTAGTGTAATGACCTCAAGGACCACCCATGTTGTCACAAATTCCAAGATTTCCTTTTTTTAACTACTGAATACTATTTCTTGTGTGTGTGTGTGTACCTACCACACTTTCTTTACACACTCATCCATTGATGGACACTTAGGTTGTTTCCATATTTGGCTACTGTAAATAATACTGCAATTAACATGAGGTTGCATATATCCAAAATACTTTATTTCTTTAGAAACTCAATTGATGAACTGAAGGAAAGGATGGTCACTGACAGAAGTTACACTAGTAGCCTAGAAAATAATACCCTAGATGGGACTTGTGGAAAAAAATCTTTTAAAATGGACAAAGGAGGTTACTATGACCTCTTCAACCTTTGCCCTTTCCTTTTTCACTGGATTTGGTATTGATATTCAACAGCCATTTTGTAACCATGAGGGAACATGGATAAGGATTCCTAGAGAGAAAGATGGATAAAGTATAGGTTTTTAATCTGTTAAGGTGTAGTACTAACCATGCTTTGTCTACTTGCAGATTTATTTTGTGTGAGACAAACTCCTGTGAATTTGAGTCACTACTAATCAGATTTTCTGTTACAAACAAATTCATTTCTGTTACAGAAGAATTATGAGCAGTGGGGAAAGATAATTCAATAAATAATTTGGGTACAATACAAGTGGCTTTTCATTAGAAAAACATTAGATATCACTGTACCTTATACCAAATTAAATTTCCAATGAAATAAAAATACTCAACAAAGAGAGAAATAGAAGAAAATATGGGAGAATATTCTCAGAGTGGGTCTTTTTTTCAAAAATAATTAAAAAGTCAGAAGTCATAAAGAATCAACAAATTTAAAAAAAGAACCAACAAATTCAATCAACATAAAAGTAATTTTTTGCATTAAAAAAACACAACACTAAAAGTAAAGTCAAAGAGTAACAACAGGGTTTAGCTTCTGCTTAGAATATAAAATGCTACAAACAATGAAAATAGCTTAATCAACAAAAAAAAAATTATAGTTTTTCTTAATCCCATCTTGAGCTGAAGTAACTTGAACTCCAAAGAACAAGCTTTCCAAGAAAAGATGAGCCACACAAACTCTACCACCTGTGGCAGAACCCAGAAGAAAAGGTTCTGTGACAAAAAGAGGTAAGAAGAAATCAGGCAAAATGCTAACAAATGTCAAAGACCAAGTGTGGGCCAACTTGTCAGCGCGGAATTACAAGGAATTCACACTCACTCCAAATCTCTTTTTATCAGTTGACCACAGGTTTCAACCAGGTAATAAAAGCCTGAGACAGCAGAAAAGACAGAACCTATTTTGATGCAGGCCTACAGAGGATGATCCTCAACTGCTATGGGAAAGGTAAGACGTACGCTCACTTCTCTAGACCTTTCTCCCATAAAAGCCAGAAACCTTAATCTTGTTGGGGAGGGTCAGTAAATGGATTCACCATCATGGCACAGCAAAAACCTACTATAGCTAGAAAAGTAGGAAAAAAGCATCCTATAGTACATATAAAGATGAGAAAAATAAGTTCTAAAGAACCTGTCCCAGATCACACAGCTACAAGTCTTCTCTGGTTCTGTGTTTGTAAAATCCATGTATTCTCTATTCTACAATGGAGCTTCACCTGGTTTACACCAGTAGCCTTGGAGGACAGAAAGGCTGTCTAGTGAATACTCTTCCAAAGGAGAAAAATTGTTTTTGTTGCCAAACAGAAAGACAAAAAACTAATGGAAACGCCTATTTTGGAAGTTCTGGGAACACTGATGGGTGTGGTAGGTAAGGGTGCCAACCTTCATAGACAAGAGTCAACAATGAGAACTAGAAGATTGTGAGCTTCTAACTGGGATTAAAATAAGAATCTTAAAAGATAAGAGGTCCACTGCAAGGCAGAACTCATGCAGCTAGCAGAGGTGGAAGGCTAACTGCCTAATTCTTAAGACTTTGGTATTTGGGAACGCATTGTGGTCACAAATTACAAATATTTAAAGAGATAAAACACTTTCTAAGAATAAATTCAAGAGATTTGATTTTTAACCCAGCTGATGGACAATGTTATAAAAAAAGTTACCTATTTGGTAAAACGTGGCTTTTGGTTACCTAATTTCAACAGACTTTGCCGGAGGATATGTACCACTATTGCTTAAATCAATGATCTGCAAACAACTGTTTGGAGAAACTATCCATCCACCCACTCATTTATCTATTCATACCATTTATTAAGCAACAAATAAGCTCTGGCACTATACGAGGTCATCAGGCATACAAAGATAAGCAGAACAAGGATATTATTAGAAGAATTTCTACTCTATATATTTTTTACAGCTTTATTGAGATATAATTGATATCTGACACTGTGTAAGTTTAAGTTATACAGCATGTTGATTTAATACATATATATTGCAAAGCTTATCACCACTCAATTAGGTAACACCTCAATCCCATTACTTTTTATATGTGTGACATAAGATTTAAGATCTTTTCTCTTAGCAAGTTTTAAGTATGCAACATATACTATTGCTGTACATTAAATCGTTAGAACTTATTCATCTTGTAAGTGGAAATTTAAACTCTTTTATCAACTTCTCCCCATTTCTTCAGTCCCCTAAAGAAACTAATTTAATTGATAAGATGAACACATTAAAAAAAACTGTAAAAGAATTAAATATAATAATAGGAACTTGACAAGGGTATATAGTACTTAGAAAGGAATGTCAATTCTCTGCAGAAGCAACTGGACAGGGAAAACAGGGTCAACACCTTTTCTAGGTAATAACAATTAGTGAAGGCCTATAAACAAAAGTGCAACAATGGGAGTACAGAACTGCATTACATTTGGAATCTAAACTGGATTCTGTAACCGAGAAGAAAGATGGGGTTGGATCAAAGAAAGGTAAGGAAGTAAAACTTTACTTTGGAGAAAACAGGTGGTCACTGAATTAAAAAGCAGAGACATTACTTTGCCAACAAAGGTCCATCTAGTCAAAGCTATGGTTTTTCCAGTAATGATGTATGGATGTGAGAGTTAGACTATAAAGAAAGCTGAGTGCCGAAGAACTGATGCTTTTGAACTGTGGTGTTGGAGAAGACTCTTGAGAGTCCCTTGGACTGCAAGGAGATCCACCCTAAAGGAAATCAGTCTTGAATATTCATTGGAAGGACTGATGCTGAGGCTGAAACTCCAATACTTTGGCCACCTGATGCGTAGAGGTGACTCATTTGTTTGTTTGTTTGTTTTTTTGACTCATTTGAAAAGACCCTGACGCTTGGAAAGACTGAGGGCAGGAGGAGACGGGGATGTCAGAGGATGAGACGGTTGGATGGCATCACCGACTCAATGGACATGAGTAAACTCTGGTAGTTGGTGATGGACAGGAAGGACTGGTGCGCTGCAGTCCATGGGGTCACAAAGAGTCAGACACGACTGAGCAACTGAACTGAACTGAACTGAAGGATGTTCATCAACAGCTATGAGCTTTAAAAATGTATTTTTGGTTCCAATGTGAAAAACAGAAGAAAAGGTGAAGGAAATGGAGCAAAGGTGACTCTCCACTGCAGTCAATCCAAAACCAAAAGTGTGAGGAGAGAGACCGTTTAATATAGTAACAATAATGACAGACAAAATGGGAGGGATGTGATGAATATTTGAAAATTAAAGAAATAAAATCTACTGAAGTAAACTGAGTAATGGACAAAAATGACTTCTGTTTCTGGGCGGAACCTGTTTCCTCACAACAGGAAACAAAGAATTCTTTACTCCCTGACTACTGCAGAAGGCATAACACTTTTAAGAATACCTAATTAGTATATCCCATAAGAAGAGACTGCTGCTGCTAAGTCCCTTCAGTTGTGTCCGACTGTGCCACCCCAGAGAAGGCAGCCCACCAGGCTCCCCCATCCCTGGGATTCTCCAGGCAAGAACACTGGAGTGGGTTGCCACTTCCTTCTCCAATGTATGAAAGTGAAAAGTGAAAGTGAAAGTGAAGTCGTGTTCGACTCCTAGTGACCCCATGGACTGCAGCCTACCAGGCTCCTCCATCCATGAGATTTGCCATGCAAGAGTACTGGAGTGGGGAGCCATTGCCTTCTCCCTTTAATTCATAAATGACTGATAGAGAATATCCTATTTTTAGACATCACAACACACTGCTATCTACAGTCGAAATAAATACAAAATTTCTGGAACGTGCTGTCAATGGATGCTAAACCATTAAGACGCAAGTTGACATAAGCAGAATGTTAATAAAGTGCAAAATAATTTGAGACTTGAAAAGGGAAAAGTAGTTTCACAAAAAGATTCAAGAGTTATTACCTTAAACTAAACAAGTGCTCAATCAGAATAATAGGTGGGCAACCTGACATTATGAGCTACCCTACTGTGACAAAATATGAAGCATACAGCATCACGGATGAAATTATCTTTCCAGAGAATGTAAATATAATTTAACAAAGTCACTAGACATAACTTTCAGTTACAAAATAGCGGCTATATTTTAGGAGGCTATACTATAGAAATAAATTAAATGATACCATGGAGGTAAAACAATTAAATAAAAATGTGAGGTATTTTTTTAGACGACAACTAGGTTGTCATCTAAAAGTTAATGTGATGTAAATAACAAAAAATGTGGAAAAACTATTTCATATTTAAAAAGTCCTGAGAACACAACAATCAAGTGCAGTATGTAAGTCAGTGTGCTTTACTTCCCTGTTGTCTAATATCCTAGTTATACTTCTATCAAGGGGCCATTTGCCCTTATTGTTTTCTCTTCCCCCAGATATATGCCTGGATGCTCCATCACCTCCTTCAAGTCTTTATCCAAGGTTACATACTTACACAGTTTTTCTGACCATCCTATTTAAAATAATCCTTCCCTTCCTAATTTCTTCAGTCTTCTCTGATTTATTATTCTGCATAGCATTTATTATCATTTGTCATACTCTTTTGGCTAATATATAGCCATTCATTAGCTTTTCCCCTGAATGAAATGAAAATTCCAATGAAGACTGGGATTTTGGTTTATTCAGTGCTGTATCTTCCATTTTTGGCATGGTTAATAGTCAAATATTTCTTGGTAGAACAAATGAATTACCTCAAAAATGATACTGTCAAAATGGGCCTAAAATAATGGTTCAGTTCAATTCCGTCACTCAGTCGTGTCTGACTCTTTGCGACCCCATGAATCGCAGCACGCCAGACCTCCCTGTCCATCACCAACTCCCGGAGATGTGCATTGAGTCGGTGATGCCATCCAGCCATCTCATCCTCTGTCGTCCCCTTCTCCTCCTGCCCCCAATCCCTCCCAGCATCAGGGTCTTTTCCAATGAGTCAACGCTTCACGTGGGGTGGCCAAAGTATTGAGTTTCAGCTTTAGCATCAGTCCTTCCAATGAACACCCAGGACTGATCTCCTTTAGAATGGACTGGGTGGATCTCCTTGCAGTCCAAGGGTCTCTCAAGAGTCTTCTCCAACACCCCTGTTCAAAAGCATCAATTCTTCAGCGCTCAGCTTTCTTCACAGTCCAACTCTCACATCCATAAACGTATCTAAGTGATCCCTATCAATATTTTCCTTAATCATAAACTTTGATAACTTTTGTTTCTTTAGGCATAGACAGAAATGAGGAAAATATATAAAGTCAAACCAGCAATGGGACTACCAATGTTGCTCCTTTTAAATATGTCCTGCTCCACACTGACATCAGTTATTTAAGTGAAGTGCTACCAAACATCTGGCCTTTACTCCTATCCATGCATCTTCACAAACATTTCATGAGGAGTGGTACATGATTAATGGGTTTGTAAGAAAAAAAAAATGCTTACATACTTCAAGACATTGATTACCTCTGATAAGAAGCATTTTAGTAGTATTAATAGTTCAGTTCTTAAGCTGAGGGTGGGAGATTTACATATCTTACACATTAAGTACATTTTTTGGTATGTATCGAGTGACATATAATTTCTTTAGGTGGATGCATTAAAAAGTGTTTGAAACTATCCACATCAACATCTTTGAGTTCCTAAAATGACTAGAAGAAATCCCAAATTCTGGGGTGTCATTATCTAAATTATCACAATGTCACGGTCTGTGTTTAACATCTGTGAATTTACATATCACAATGATCAGTAGAGTTCTTCATTTTAATTTTCCTTCAGAATGTCAAAATGCATAACAATTGTGTGTCATGGGAACAAAGAAAAGGATATAGTGCTTATCTTTGGAAAGATCAGAGAAAACATTTACAAAACAAAACTATTTTACATTTTATCATTAATATTTTATTATTAAATGTATCCCTTGAACTTTTGTTTTTAAATTATACTGTATATTTAAAAACAAAAATAACTATAAAAATTATTTATAGGACAGATTTTGTGGCTGTCTGCCATGATGCACAAAAGAGAAATTGCTCTTTACTATGAGACCTCTGCTAATTAAGCTGAAATTAACTCTTCCAATTTTGGCAAACCCTCAGACTTTCGAAGTATCAGTAAATTCATATGCCTATAGAAATATATGTACACTAATTAAGAAACAATATAAAAATATATTTGGAAAGAACAACTTTTCAAGTCAATCCAACAAAAATGTTATTATAATCTTACTCATCTCTGTATCTCTAGCATTTATCTAGGACACTGTCTCATGTGCTTAGGAGGACAACAATGTTTTGGACATGACTTATTTATTAGTACTAAATACAATCTCCTTAGTCTAATCTACAAGGCTATTTTCATTCTTTCCAGCTTTGTATGTCACTATCTCCTCCTCTACAGGTTAAACATCATCTTCTCTATAAGCTCCTTCCAGGTTTTATGACTGAACTTATATTAATCTTTGGAAATCTAATTTTAATGGTTAAATAATCATTATCTGATGTATGAAGCATTCACACCTCAGATAATGAACTCATCCTTTGGGTTCTCATGGGTCTTATATTTTTTAACTATTGAAGTTGTCAGTGTATTACTGCTATTAGTTTACAAAGTTCTTTCATCATTTAGAACATAAATTCACCGTCTAGAGCTATAACCTTGTTGATCTCTACAGTACCTATCCAAAAGTTGGACATGCATTGTTATTACTGAACAAATACAAAATTACATTAATACCATAGAAATAAGTTTGAAAGATCAAACAGTTCATTTAACACTTGTTAAAAAAGAAAGTTATCCCTAAAATGTCACATTTATGTCACACATCAATTACATCATGATTTTGTAGGTATATTTTAAAACTGAAGGATATAATGCTTGAAATTACCACAAAGGAATAACCTCAATATACAGCTGATTATGATTAACGCAGATAGGGAGTTAATCCAGTTCCCAGCGATACAAGTATTACTGTTGAGTCATACTTTGGTTTATGATTATCTCATTTAAGCATTTCTCATAATGAGAGTGTCTGAGAAAACTCAATCTAAATTAAAGATATCATATTAATCAATAGAATATAATTGATCCTTTAAGAAATACTAGCTAAATCTACAACTTATTCAGTTAGTCCTAAGACACATGTAATAAAACCCACCAGAAAGTTTATAATATGACTGAAGGTGTAACTATTACTTGTACCCATCTCCAGCTATTTCAGATTATACACTTAGAGTTACATATTAGGCAGAATACAGTAGTGGCTACCAATATGAACTTAGGAGCTAAATGATCTGGGTTCAGTTCCTGGCTTTGCCATTTACTAGTTTTGTGACCTCAGAGAAATGTCTCTACCCTTTTGGCCTCAATATTATCATCTGTGAAAAGGAGATAAAGAAAACCTGCCTCATGAAAATGTCAAGAATTACATTTTTATGAAAAGTACTTACAATGGTGCATGATACAGAATAGGTATGGTATCTGTATCTGCTACTATTATTTTTCAACATGTTTTATCATGTTTCCAATAATTATACTTCAAGGTTCATAGGTATAATATTATTTCCAGTCTGGAACCTTTCCACATTACAAACTGGGTACAACTTCTTGAGTCTATATTACTTTTCTACACGATTATTCCTTTGTTTTGGCATTTCTCATATCCAACTTTGCTTCCTTTCTTTAATATTCTGTTTACCTTCCTCAACTTGGAGTAGTCTCCAAAGTAATACAGACAACACAAACTGAACAATGCACTGCAACAAAATACAACTTTTTATTTTTATCTAAAAATAAATAATTTACTATAAATATTTAAGACAATGAATAAGATTGGTATGTCCTCATTAGGTCCATATTTCAGATTGTTCTGTGTCACAGATAGTATTTGAGGTATCCTATTTGAGTTATCCTAGGAGAACAAAAATAGTTCAGTGCTCTAAAGGATTGACACGAGAAATTAAACTCTCCACAGGTTGTTCATAAGTTACTTATCATTGCAATGGATTTATGATTTATACTACGTTTAACTCTTCACAAAATGGAAATGCAAAGATTTCTGGAGAAAACAGACACAAAACAAAAATCTATAATCACAAGTGAATAACAAGAAACATGGCGGCACTGACACTTCCTGCACAAGCTCTCCTTTAGACCACTATGAAACTTAAAGCCATGATGACAAGCTAATGACTTCCATCATTAGAAACTCACCAGCAATTATCCTTCAGTTAAAAATAAATTAAAAACAAAAAGAAACTGACCTAGTAGTACAAGCACTTAATTCTATAAATAAATATATGCTTTAACAAACACTAACAATAAATACAGTCTACTGACATAAGGATAAAAGGAAACAACTTCCTATTTTTATTCATTAGGTATTTAGGAAATAAACTTAGTTCAGTTAAATTAAGAAAGTCGGCAACAATTAACAGGCAGCTACTTTTTAAGTAATTTCCTTACAAGAACAGAACTATATAGCCTTCTGAGAAGAAGTATGGGGAAGACATGGGCAGAATAATTTCATATATAAAATTAGCCTTTTCATAAGTTTTTATTACTAGAAATTTAGATTAAAAATGTTTCACTGATAGAATATACAATCAAAAATATTTAGAGACTTTAAATTCAGGTTTCCTCTATCATGTTTTCACATCTCTTCACATTTTCTCAGTTTGTACTATTTGAACATTTTTACATTTCATAATATTTTTAATCATTTGTTTAATAACTGCTCAAATGGATAAGTAAAAAGTACTATACTTAAGTTTAAATCAACAAATTCACATAAGCACATATGATTAGAAATGAGAAGAAAAAAATCTAGAAGATAAGTCATAATCACTATAAAGAGCACAATAAACAACATTTAGAATTATGAGCAGAGCAATACAAAATAACACACATACGAATGAAAGGCACTAAGTGAATACAGTTGACCCGTGCACAACACAGGTTTGAACTATGCAAATCCACACAAAGTTTTTCAAATTTAAATAAATTGGGAAAATTTTTTATAGATTTGCAAAAACTTGAAAATTAACTGGCAAACCACATAGCTTGTCAACCAAAAAACTAAGAAAAATAGAAATATCATAAATGCTTAAAATAATGATATCATTTATTTTATCACTACCATATAATATACATAAATCTACTATAAAAAGTTAAAATATATCAAAACTTACCCACACAAACACTTACAGACTGTCACATGGCGCCATTTGCAGTTGGGAGAAATGTAAACAAATGTGAAGACGCAATATTAAAACATAACTGCATAAAATTAACTATAGTACATACTGTATTACTGTCATAGTTTTGTAGCTACTTCCTGTTGCTATTTTAGTGAGGACTGGCTTAATATGCTGTGTGACACTAATCATCTCCTGTGAGCACTCTGTTTCTTTAGTAAACTGCATAATTACAATAAAATGGAATCTCTTGCTGTTCTTTCATATTTAACATCATATTTAGTACAATACCATGAAAAACCTTCAATAATACCATGAGACCCACAGAAGTGCTACTAGTGATGCTGGAAGTGCTTCTCTGAAGCAGAGAAAAGTTGCTTGATATGTATGAAAGACTGAGGTCTGCAGCTGTGGCTGCCCACCATTTCAAAATAAATGAAATCCAGCAAAAAGACTATTTAAAAAGAAAAGGAAATTCATGAAATGATCACTGTAGCTATTCCAGCAGGCATAAAAACCTTGAACTTTTCATGATATCTTTTTATTTCATATTGAATGCAGCTCTTATATTGGTATAGGACTGCTTCAAGAAAGGCATACCTATGACTTCTAATATAAGTGGAGAAAATGTAATCATTATATGAAAACATAAAGCAAAAGAAAGGTGAAACATCTAAAGCTGGAGAATTTAAAGCATGAAAAGGATTGTTGATAATTTTAGAAAAAGTGTTTGCTTTAACAAACATAAAGATAACAGGCAAAGAAAATTGTGCTGACCAAGAGGCAGCAGACAAATTCCAAGTCTTCATTAAGACAATCACTAAGGAGAAAGGACAACTGCCTAAAATAAATTTTTTAACTTTTATTGAAATACAGTTGATTTACAATGTTGTATTCGCTTCAAGCGTACATCAAAGTTATTTAGGTGTGTACATATGTATGTATATGTATTTCTTTTTTTACATTCTCTTCCATTATATATTACTACAAGATAGTGTAGTTTCCTGTGCTATAACTCTTAGGTACTTGCTGCTTATATATTTTATATACAGTAATGTGTGTATTTTGGAACCAAACCCCTTGTGCCTTTTAGTAAACCAAAAATTTGTTTTCTATGTCTGTAAGTGCATTTGTTTTCTACATAAGTTCATTTGTATCACTTTTATTAAATTTCACTTATAAATGATATATGGTATTTGTCTTTCTGTCTGACTTACATCACTTAGCATGATAATCTCCTAGGTCCAACCACATTGCTGTGAGATTTCATTCATCTTTTTCTTCTAATGGCTAAGTAATGTTTCACTGCAAACACACATACACACACAGCACTCTTTATCCATTCATCTGTCAATGGACACTTACAGAGCCTCCATGTCTTGACTGTTATAAATAGCACTACTGTGCACATTGTGGTGTATGTATCTTTTCCAACTTTGCTTTTTTTTCAGGATATGTTTTTTTTCACAAGCCCAGGAAAGGGACTGCAGGATCATATGGTAGCTCTATTTTTACTATTTTAAGGAACCTCCATTATGTTCTCCAAAGTGGCTGTCCCAATATACATTACTACCAACAATGTAGGAGGGTTTACTTTTCTCCATACCTTCTCCAGCATTTATTTATAGAATATGATGTAGGTCATTCTGACTGGTATGGGGTAGTATCTTATTATAGTTTTGATTTGCATTTCTCTAATAACTAGTAATGTTGAACATCTTTTTGTGTGTCTGTTGGTAATCTGTATGCTTCTCTCTCTCTTCTGCCCATTTTTTATTTGTTTGCTTTTTTGATGTTGAGTTGCATAAGCTCTTTGTATTATTTTAGAGATTACTCCCATTTCAGTTGCATCACTTGCAAATATATTCTCCTATCCTATAGGTTATCTTTTTGTTTTTTAAATTATGTCCCTTTTTAAATTTGTTTTTGTTTCCACAACTCTAGGAGATGGATCCAAAAAGATATTCCAATGACTTATGTTAAATAATGTTCTATGTTTCCATATAGGAGTTTTATACTATCTAGTCTTTATTTTTGGTCTAATCCATTTTGTTTTTATGCATGGTATGAAAGAAAGTTCTAATCTTATTTTTTATATGTAGGTTTTAGATTTCCCAGCACCACTTACTGAAGAGATTTCCTACTCTCCATTGTGTATTCCTGCACCATTTGTCATAGATTAATTGACCACAGGTACATGGTTTTATTTCTGAGTTTGTATCATGTTCTGTCTGTCTGTTTGTGCCAGTACCATACCATTTTGATGACTGTAGCTTTGTGATACAGTCTGAACACAGGGTGCCTGCTTTCTCCAGCATCAGTTTTCTTTCTTAACAGTGCTTTGGCTATTTGTGGTCTTTTGTGTTTCCACACAAATTCTGCAAAAAGTCTACTTCTGTGAAAAGTGCCACTGGCAATTTGATAGGAATTGTACTCAGTCTGTAGACTGTCTTCAGCAGAATGGTCATTTTGACAATGTTGATTCCACCAATCCAAAAATATGGTATATCTTCCCAACTATTTGTATCATCTTCAATTTCTTTCAGCACTTTATAGTGCTTGGAGTATAGGTAGTTTACCTCCTTTTCTAGGATTGTTGCTACTGCTAAGTCACTTCAGTCATGTCTGACTCTGTGTGATGCCACAGACAGCAACCCACTCCTAGGTATTTTTTTTTCCCTTTGATACAATGCTAAATGGGATTTTTCTTTAACTTTCTGAATTCCCATTGTTAGTGTATAGAAATACAACAGATTTCTGTGTATTAAATTCATACACTTTACAAAATTCACTGATGAGTTTCAGCAGATTTCTAGTACTATATTTAGGATTTTCTACAGGCAGTGTCATCTGCAAACAATAAAAGTCCTATGTCTTCTTTATCAATTTGGATTCTTTTTATTTCTCTTACTACCTTGACTAGGACTTCCTAGAGTGGCGAGAGCAGACAACCTTATCTTGTTACTGGTCTTAGAGGAAGTCCTTTCAGCTTTTCACAACTAAGTATGATGGCAGCTATGCCATTTGTTCATATATGGCCTCTATTATATAGAGCTCTATGTCTGCTTTCTGGAAAATTTTTTAAATTATAAATGGATGTTGAATTTTATCAAAAGCATTTTTCTGCATCAATTAAGGACCATATGGTTTTTATTTTCCAACTTGCTAATGCAATGTATCACACTTACTGATTTGCAGATATAGGAAAGTCCTTGCATTTCTGAGATAAATCGACCTAATCACAGTTTATGCTCTTTACACCATATTCGATTTGCTTGTATTTTCTTGAAGAACTTTGTACCTATGTGCATCAGTGAAACTGGCCTGTGATATATACATAATTTTTTTTTTTTTGCATATCGTGTGGTATCACACTGATATTGGCCTCACAGAATGATCTTGGACATGCTCTATCCTCAGGTGTTTTAATTCTCTTCTAAATATCTGATAGAATTCACCTGTGAAATTATCTGGTTACTTTTGTTTGTTGGGAGATTTTTAGTCTCACATTGAATTTCAGTACTTATAACTGTCCTATTCTTGTTTTCTATTTCTTCCTACTTCCAGCTTGCTGCTGCTACTGCTGCTAAGTCCCTTCAGTCGTGTCCGACTCTGTGCAACCCCATGGACGGCAGCCTACCAGGCTTCTCCATCCATGGGATTCTCCAGGAAAGAACACTGGAGTGGGTTGCCTTCTCCTCCAATGCATGAAAGTGAAAAGTGAAAGTGAAGTCGCTCAGTCGGGTCTGACTCTTAGCGACCCCATGGACTGCAGCCTACCAGGCTCCTCCGTCCATGGGATTTTCCAGGGATGAGTACTGGAGTGGGGTGCCATTGCCTTCTCCCAGTTCCAGCTTAGGAGACTGTAAATTTCTAAGAATTGTTCCACTTCTTATAGATTGTCCATTTTATTGGCATACAGCTGCTTACAATAGTCTCTTAAGGTCCTTTCTATTTCTGTAATGTCAGTTTTAACTTTTCTTTTTAATTTCTAATTTTATTGATTTGGGCCTTTCCCTTTTTTTTTCTTGATGAGTCTGGTTAAAGTTTTACCATTCTTTAAATCTTTCAAGGAATTAACTTTTAGTTACATTGATCCTTTCTATTGCTTTTTTAGTCTCTGTTGCATTCATTTCTACTTTGACGTTTGCATTTTCTTTCCATCTACTAACTGGGAGTTTTCCTTGTTCTTAATCGGATTGCTTTTGTGGATAGTTAGGATGTTTATTTGAGATGGTTCTTGTTCCCTAAGGTAAGAATGTACTGCTATAAACTTTGCTCAAAGAATTGCGTTGCCCGCATCCCACTGATTTTGAGTCTTCATCTTTTCATTTGTCACTAGGCCTTTACTGATATCCTCTTTGACTTCTTCAATGATCCATTGGTTGTTTCCTAGAATACCTTAAGTCTCCACATGTTCGTGCCATTTGCACACTTTTTTTTCCTATAGTTAATTTCTAGCCTTGTGTTGTGATTGGAAAAGATGCTTCATACAATTTAAACATTCTTAAATTTACTGAGGCTTGCATTGTACCCGAGCATGTGATCTATCCTGGTGAAAGCTCCATGTATACTTGAAAAGAATCTGTACTCTGCAGCATTATGATGGAATTCTCTATGAATATCAATTAAGTCCATTTGGTCTGACACATCATTTCAAGTCTGTGTTTCCTTCTTTTCTATCCAGATGATCTGCCCATTGATGTATGTGAAATGTTAAAGGAATCCTTATTATTGTGTTATTGTGAATTTCTCATTTTATGTCCATTAACATTTGCCTTATACATTGAAGTGCTTTTATGTTGGGTACATTCATTTACAGCTGTGATATAATTTTGGATTTGTCATTATACAATACCCTTGTTAGTCTCTTATAATAGTCTTTTTTTTTTTCTTTTTAGTTTATATAGTCAGATATGAGTATTGTTTCTTCCAGCTTCATTTTGACTTCCATTTGCATGAAATACCTTCTTCTATCCCTTTCATTTTGTATAACTATAGATCTAAAGGGATTCTCTTGTTGACAGCATATATACAGGCCTTTTTTTTATATTCATTCAGCCAGTCTATGTCTTTCGGCTGAGGAATTTAATTCATTTAAATTTAAGGCAATTTTCAATATGTATGTTCTTCCTGTTATTTTGGTAATAGTTTAGGATTTACTTTTATAGTTCTTTTTTCTCCCTTCATCTTCTGCTCTCTTCTCTTATGATCTGATAATTTTCTTTAGTGCTGTGTTTGGATTCTATTTTCTTATTTGTGTGTATATCTATTATAGCTTTTTCCACTGCAGTCACCATGAGTGTTTGATACAGCAGTCTGTACATACACATGAATGTTTTTAGTTGTTGGTCACTAGATTTCAAATGTATTTGAAATATCCTGCAATTATATGCTCCTTTCACAATTATTGGTATAGATACCATTTATGCACATGTATGATTTCCTATCTTTATTGAATATTTGATTTTCCTGGTGAACTTTCTTGCTATGTAATTTTCCTCCTTCTAAAAGTGGGCCTTTCAACCTGTAGAATTTCTATTAGCATTTGCTGTATATCTGCTTGGGTGGGGCTGGATTCTGATAGCTTCTCCTTGTCTGTAAAGCTTCTGATTTCTTCATTGAATCTAAACAAGAGACTTGATGGATAGTGAATTCTTGGTTGTAGGTTTTTCCCATTCTTCATTATAGAGGTACTATGCCAACCCTTTCTGGTCACAAAAGTTTCTGCTAAAAATTCAGCTGATAACACTATGGGTATTTCCTTGTATGTTATTTGTGGTTTTCCCCTTGATGTTTTTTTTAAATATTTTCCCTTTATCTTTTTGTCAATTTGATACTGTGAGTCTTGGTATGTTTCTCCTTGGTTTCATCCCAGATGCTACTTTCTAAACTTAGTAAACTTAGTTACTGCTTCCTTTTCCATGCTGTGGATATTTTAAGCTATTACCTCATCAAATGTCTTCTCAGGCCCTTTCTCTCTCTTCTCTTATTAGGACTCCTATAATCCAAATGCTGGGGCATTTGACATAGTCCAAAAGATCACTTAAAATACTATTGTTTCGAGAGAGAGCGATGTATGGGTCTGAGCACCTGCAGATTTTGTTTCTGGCAATGGGGAAATGAGATTGAAGCAGACTGCTAACGGTCTATGGGACAACGAGACAAACATGATGCACAAGCTCTACCCTTTGAGGTCACTGTCTCTCTCAACCTTACAGGAGGGTTGTGGAGATCAAGCCCTGATCCCTGGAGTCGGAACACTGACTCCAAGATCCTAGACTACCAGAGAACTAACACTGAGAATATCAAAGAGAGAGATGCTTGAGAGAGTCAGTAAAAACAAGACCGAGAGCTGACTGTGGCTCAGATCATGAACTCCTTATTGCCTAATTCAGACTTAAATTGAAGAAATTGGAGAAAACCACTAGACCATTCAGGTATGATCTAAATCAAATCCTTTATGATTATATTGTACAAGTGAGAAATAGACTTAAGGGACTAGATCTGATAGACAGAGTGCCTAATGAACTATGGACAGAGGTTCATGACACTGTACAGAAGACAAGGATCAAGACCATCCCCAAGAAAAAGAAATGCCAAAAAACAAAATGGCTGTCGGAGGAGGCCTTACAAATGGGCTGTGAAAAGAAGAGAAGCAAAAAGCAAAGGAGAAAAGGAAAGATATACCTATGTGAAGGCAGAGTTCCAAAGAATAGCAAGCAGAGATAAGAAAGCCTTCCTCAGAGATCAATATAAAGAAATAGAGGAAAACAATAGAATGGGAAACACTAGAGATCACTTCAAGAAAATCAGAGATATCAAGGGAACATTTCATGCCAAGATGGGCTCAATAAAGGACAGGAATGATATGGATCTAACAGAAGCAGAAGATATTTAAAAGAAATGGTAAGAATACACAGAAACTGTACAAAAAAGATCTTCATGATTCAGATAATCACAGTGGTGTGATCACTCACCTAGAGCCAGACATCCTGGAATATGAAGTCAAGTGGGTCTTAGGAAGCATCACTACGAACAAAGTTAGTAGAGGTGATGGAATTCCAGTTGAGCTATTTCAAATTCTGAAATATGATGCCGTGAAAGTGCTGCACTCAATACGTCAGCAAATTTGGAAAACTCACCAGTGGCCACAGGACTGGAGAAGGTCAGCTTTCATTCCAATCCCAAAGAATGGCAATGCCAAAGAATGCTCAAACTACCTCACAATTGCACTCATCTCACACGCTGGTAAAGTAATGCTCAAAATTCTCCAAGCCAGGCTTCAGCAATATGTGAACTGTGAACTTCCTGATGTTCAAGCTGGTTTTAGAAAAGGCAGAGGAACCAGAGATCAAATTGCCAACATCCGCTGGATCATGGAAAAAGCAAGAGAGTTCCAGAAAAGCATCTATTTCTGTTCTTTAACTATGCCAAAGCCTTTGACTGTGTGGATCACAATAAACTGCGGAAAATTCTGAAAGACATGGGCATACCAGACCACCGGACCTGCCTCTTGAAAACCTGTATGCAGGTCAGGAAGCAACAGTTAGAACTGGACATGGAACAACAAACTGGTTCCAAATAGAAAAGGAGTGTGTCAAGGCTGTATACTGTCGCCCTGCTTACTTAACATATGCAGAGTACATCGTGAGAAACGCTGGGCTGGATGAATCACAAGCTGGAATCAAGACTGCAAAGAGAAATATCAATAACCTCAGGTATACAGATGACACGATCCTTATGGCAGAAAGTGAAGAACTAAAGAGCCTCTTGAAAAAAAAAATAAATAAATAAAGAGCCTCTTGATGAAAGTGAAAGAGGAGAGTGAAAAAGTGGGCTTAAACCTCAACATTCAGAATACTTAGATCATGGCATCCGTTCCCATCCCTTCATGGCAAATAGATGGGGAACAGTGGCAGACTATTTTTTCTGGGCTTCAAAATCACTGCAGATGGTGACTACAGCCATGAAATTAAAAGATCCTTACTCCTTGGAAGTTATGACCAACCTAGACAGCATATTAATAAGCAGAGACATTACTTTGTCAACAAAGGTCCATCTAGTCAAGGCTATGATTTTTCCAGTAGTCATTTATGGATGTGAGAGGTGGACTATAAAGAAAGCTGAGTGCCGAAGAATTGTTGCTTTGAACCATGGTGTTGGAGAAGACTCTTGAGAGTCCCTTGGACTGCAAGGAGATCCAACCAGTTCATCCTAAAGGAGATCAGTCCTGGGTGTTCACTGGAAGGACTGATGCTGACGCTGAAACTCCAGTACTCTGGCCACCTGATGCAAAGAGCTGACTCATTTGAAAAGACCCTGATGCTGGGAAAGATTGAGGGCAGGAGGAGAAAGGGATGACAGAGGATGAGATGGTTGGATGGCATCATCAACTCGATGGACATGAGTTTGGGTGAACTACAGGAGTTAGTGATGGACAGGGAGGCCTGGCGTGTTGTGGTTCATGGGGTTGTAAAGAGTTGGACACGACTGAGCGACTGAACTGAACTGAACTGAGCGAGTGAACTGAACTGAACTGAACATACAAAGGAAACAACGTGAATACAAGACCCAGCATCACGCAACCACCAGTAAGCACCCTGTGCAGGACGCCTCATCTAAACAAGAAACAAAAGAAAAATACAAACCAAATAATCAGTAGAGATGATTACCATCTCACTTAGCCTTGACCATCAGAGGAAAAAGAAATAAACAAACAAACAAAAACTCAGCACAAATCTCACTCTATATGAAGCTTACAGGAATCAATGGACCAGCCTTAGGATGGCAGAAATCAAAAGGAAGAAAGAATTCAACCTTCAAGCATGAGAAAAGGAGAACTCAAACACAGTAAGTTAAGAAAAAATAATTAAAAGGCAGAGAAATACTACACAAATGAAGGAACAAACTAGAAACACAGAAGTCCAAATAAATGAAGAGGAAACAGGCAAATTATCTGAAAAAGAATTCAGAATAATGATAGTAAAGATAATAAAAAAAACCTTGAAAACAAAATGGAGAAACTGCAAGAATCAATTAAAAAGCCCTAGAAGAATTAAAGGATAAACATGCACAGACAAATAACACAATTACAGAAATTAAAAATACTCCAGAAGGAAGTGACAGCAAAATATCTGAAGCAGAAAAACAAACCAGTGAGTTGGAAGATAAAATGGTGGAAATAACCCCTGAAGAGCAGTATAAAGTAAAAAAAAAAAAAAAGAAAAGAAAAGAACTGAGGATCATCTCAGAGACTTCTGGGACAATATCAAACACACCAACATTCGAACTGCAGAGGTCCCAGGAGAAGAGAAAAATAAATAGTATGAGAAGATTTTTGAAGGGATTATAGTTCAAAATTTCCCCAACATGGAAAAGGAAATAGTCAATCAAGTCCAGGAGGCAAAGAGAGTCCCATACAGAATAAACCAAAGGAGAAACACACCAAGACACATACTACACAAACTAATCAAGACTAAACACAAAGAAACAATACTAAGAGAAGCAAAGGAGAATCGACCAATAACATACAAGGGAAACCCCATACGCTTAACAGCTGATCTTTCAGCAGATATTCTGCAGGCCGACCAATAACATACAA
Organism: Bison bison bison; assembly: GCF_000754665.1. Classification (NCBI taxonomy): domain Eukaryota; kingdom Metazoa; phylum Chordata; class Mammalia; order Artiodactyla; family Bovidae; genus Bison; species Bison bison. Next base: position 14,717,758 of record NW_011494956.1, on the reverse strand, counting down.
GGGAAACCCCATACGCTTAACAGCTGATCTTTCAGCAGATATTCTGCAGGCCAGAAGGGAATGTCAGGATATATTTAAAGTATTGAAAGGGAAAAATCTATAACCAAGATTATTGTACCCAGCAAGGATCTCATTCCAAATTGATGGAGAAATAAAAAGCTTTTCAGACAAGCAAAAGTTAAGAGAATTCAGTACCACCAAGCCACCTTTATAACAAATACTGCTACTGCTGCTGCTGCTAAGTCACTTCAGTCGTGTCCGACTCTGTGCGACCCTATAGACGGCAGCCCACGAGGCTCCCCTGAGATTCTCCAGGCAAGAACACTGGAGTGGGTTGCCGTTTCCTTCTCCAATGCATGAAAGTGAAAAGTGAAAGTGAAGTTGCTCAGTCGTGTCCGACTCTTCATGACCCCATGGACTGCAGCCTACCAGTCTCCTCCGTCCATGGGTTTTTCCAGGCAAGAGTACTGAAGTGGGGTGCCATTGCCTTCTCCGATAACAAATACTAAAGGGACTTATATAGCCACAAAATACAAAAGATAAAGATCTACAAAGTCAACCCCAAACAATTAAAAAAATGGCATAGGAATATATATATCAATAATTACTTTAAAAGTAAATGGATTAAATGCTCCAAAGAAAAGACACAGATGGGCTGAATGGATACAAAAACAAGACCCATATATATGCTGTCTACAAAAAACTTACTTCATACCTAAAGACACATATAGACTGAAAGTGAGAGGATGGAAAAAAACATTCCATGCAAATGGAAAGCAAAAGAAAGCTGGAGTAGCAATCTTCATATCAGACAAATTAGATCGCAAATTAAAGAATATTACAAGAGATAAGGAAGGACACTACATAGTGATCAAGGGATCAACATAAGAGGAAGACATAACAATGGTAAATATCTATGCACCCAACATAGGAGCACCTGAATACCTAAGACAAACACTAACAGACATAAAAGGAGAAACAGACAATAGCACAATAATAGTAGGAAATTTAACGCCCCACTCACACCAATGGAAAGATCATCAAAACAAAAATTAATAAGGAAATGAAGTCTCAAATGATACATTAGATGAGATGGATCTCACTGGTATCTTCAGGACATTCCAACCAAATGCAGAAGAATACACCTTCTTCTCAAGTGCACATGGAACATTCTCCAGGAGAGACCACATCTTGGATCAAAAATCTAATGTCAGTAAATTTAAGAAAATTGAAATTGTATCCAGCATCTTCTCTGACCACAACACTATGAGACTAGATATCAATTACAAGAAAAAAACTGTAAGAAACACAAACACATGGAGACTAAACAACACGTTTCTAAATAACCAACAGGTTACTGAAGAATTCAAAAGGGAAATAAAAAAATTTCTAGAAACAAATGTCAATGCTGCTCCTGCTGCTGCTGCTGCTAAGTCGCTTCAGTCATGTCTGACTCTGTGCGACCCCATGGACTGAGGTCTACCAGGCTCCTCTATCCATGGGATTTTCCAGGCAACAGCACTGGAGTGGGTTGCCATTGCCTTCTCCCAAATGTCAATGAAAACACAATAACTTAAAACCTATTGGATACTGCAAAAGCAGTTCTAAGAGGGAAGTTTACAGAAATATAATCCTACCTCAAGAAACAAGAAAAACATTTAATGGACAATGTAATTTTACTCCTAAAACAACTGGAAAAAGAAGAACAAAAAACCCCCAAAATTAGTAGAAGGAAAGAAATCATAAAGATCCTAGCAGAAATAAATGAAAAAGAAATGAAGGAAACAAAAGTAAAAGTTAATAAAACTAAAAGATGGTTCTTTGAGAAGGTAAACAGAATTGACAAACCTTTAGCCAGACTCATCAAGAAAAAAAGAAGAATCAAATCAACAATATTAGAATGAAAAAGGAGAGGTTACAACAGACAATGCAGAAATACAAAGGATTTTAAGAGACTACTATGAGCAATATATGGCAATAAAATGGATAATATGGAAGCAATGGACAGATTCTTAGAAAAGTTCAATCTTCCAAGACTGAACCAGGAAGAAACAGAAGTTATGAACAACCCTACTACAAACACTGAAATTGAAGCTTTCATCAAAATTCTCCCAATAAACAAAAGCCCAGGACCAGATGGCTTCACAGGAGAATTCTATCAAACATTTAGAGAAGAGCTAATGCCTATCCTTCTAAAACTCTTCCAAAAAATTGCAGAGGAAGGAACACTTCCAATCTCATTCTATGACCCCACCATTACCCTGATACCAAAAACACACAAAGACAACACACAAAAAAGCAAACTACAGGCCAATATCACTGATGAACATAGATGCTAAAATCCTCAACAAAAGTTTAGCAAACAGAATTCAGCAACACATCAAAAAGCTCATACACAATGATCAAGTCGGGTTTATACTGGGGATATAAGGTTTCTTCAATAAATGCAAATCAATCAATGTGATACACCTTATTAACAAATTGAAAATAAAAACCATATGATCATCTCAATAGATGCTGAAAAAACCTTTGACAAAATTCAGCACCCATTTATGATTAAAACTCTTCAAAAAATGGGCATAGAAGGAATCTACCTCAACATAGTAAAGGCCATATATGAGAAGCCTACAGCAAACATTATTCTTGATGTTGAAAAACTGAAAGCACTCCCCATAAGAATAGGAACAAGTCAAAGGTGTCCACTTTCATACTATTATTCAACATAGTTCTGGAAGTCCTAGCTACAGCAGTCAGAGAATAAAAAGAAATAAAAGGAATCCAGATTGGAAAAGAATAAGTAAAGCACTCACTGTATGCAGATGACATGTAACTGTACATAGAAAACCCTAAGGACAGTATCAGAAAATTACTATAGCTCATCAGTGAATTTAGCAAAGTTGAAGGAAACAAATCAATACACAGAAATCACTTGCATTTCTATATACTAACAATAAAAAATAATAAAGACAAATTATGTAATCAATCCCATTCACCATTGAAACAAAAAGAATTAAATATCTAGGAATAAACTTACTTAAGGAGACAAAAGAACTGCACACAGAAAATTTTAAGACACTGATGAAAGAAATCAAAGATGACATAAACAGATGGAGAGATATTCCATGTTCCGGGGTAGGAAGAGTAAATATTGCGAAAATGACTATACTACCAAAGGTAATCTAGAGAGCCAATGCAGTCCCTATCAAATTATCCAAAGGCATTTTTCATAGAATTAGAATAAAAAATTTCACAATTCACATGGAAACACAAAGACCCCAAATAGCCAAGGCAGTCTTGAGAAAGAAGAATGGAGCTGGAGGAATCAACCTTCCTGACTTCAGATTATAGTACAAAGCTACAGTCAGCAAGACAGTATGCTGGCACAAAAACAGAAATACAGACCAATGGAACAAGTCAGAAAGCCCTGAAATAAACCCATGCACCTATGGGTACCCTATTTTTAACAAACGAATATACAATGGGGTAAAGGCAGCCTCTTCAATAAATGGTGCTGGGAAAACTGGACAGTTACATGTAAAAGAATGAAATCAGAACACTTTCTAACACCATACAGAAAGATAAACTCAAAATGGATCAAAGACCTAAATATAAGACCACAAACTATAAAACTCTTGGAGGAAAATATAGGCAGAACACTGAATGACATAAATCAAAGCAAGATCCTATATGAACCACCTCCTATAATAACGGAAATAAAAACAAACGTAAACAAGTGGGACCTGATTAAACTTAAAAGCTTTTACACAGCAAAGGAAAGTGAAAGACAACCCTCAGAATGGGAGAAAATAATAGCAAATTTAAAAAATAGCAAATGAAAAAACTGACAAACGATTAATTTCCAAAATATATAAGCAACTCATACAACTCAATGCCAGAAAAACAAACAACCCAATCAAAAAGTGGGGGAAAAGATCTAAACAGGCATTTCTCCAAAGAAGACATACAGATGGCTAACAAACATATGAAAAGATGCTCAACATCGCTCATTATTAGAGAAATGAAAATCAAAACCACAATGAGATTTTCAGCTCACACCAGTTCAGAATGGCTATCATCAAAAAGTCTACAAACAATAAATGCTGGAGAGGGTGTGGAGAAAAGGGAACGGTCTTGCACTGTTGCTGGGAATGTAAACTGATACAGCCAATATGGAAGACGGTATGGAGATTCCTTAAGAAACTAGGAATAAAACCACCATATGACCCAGCAATCCCACTCCTGGGCATCTACCCTGAGGAAACCAAAATTGAAAAGGCACGTGTATCCCACAGTTCATTGCAGCAATGAATGAATGAATATACTTAAAAAATAGCTAGAACATGGAAGCAACCTAGATGTCCATCAAGAGATGAATGGATAAAGAACTTGTGGTACATATATACTATGGATATTACTCAGCCATAAAAAGGAACACATTTGAGTTAGTTCTGATGAGGTGGATGGACCTAGAGCCTATTATACAGAGTGAAGTAAGTCAGAAAGATAAATATCATAGTCTAACGCACATATATGGAATCTAGGAAAATGGTACTGAAGAATTTATTTACAGGGCGGCACTGGAGAAACAGACATAGAGAATTTATTTATGGACATGGGGAGAGGGGAGGAGAGGGTGAGATGTATGGAAAGAGTACATGGAAACTTACATTAAAATATGTAAAACAGATAGCCAATAGGAATTTGCTGTATGGCTCAGGAAACTCAAACAGGGGCTCTGTATCAACCTAGAGGGATGAGATGGGGAGGGAGATGGGAGGGAGGTTCAAAAGAGGGGATATATGTATACCTATGGCTGATTTATTTTGAAGTTTGACAGAAAACAAGAAAATTCTATAAAGCAATTATCCTTCAACAAAAAAAGGAAAAAAAATACCACTGTTTCTTTCCATTCTTTTTCCTTTATTCTAAACCACAATGGTGTTATGCACTACTCTGTCTACCAGTACACTTATTTGGTCTTCTGCTTTATTTAATGGTTCCTTCCACTGTATGTTTCATTTCAGTTTTTGTATTCTCTTTCTAAATTTTTTCTTTGTTTTATTTTTGGCTGTACTGGGTCTTCAATGCTATGTACAGGCTTTCTCTAGTTATGGCAAGTAGGGGCTACTTTCTGGTTTCAGTGTGCAGGCTTCTCATTGCAGTGGTAGCTTCTCGTTGCAAAGCATGGTCTCTAGGATGCATGGGCTTCAGTAGCTGCAGCACACTGGCTTGGTAGCTGTGAAACGGGCTGAGCTGTCCTACTTCAAGTGGGATCTTCCTGGATCAGGGATCAAACCCATGTACCATTCACTGGCAGGAGGATTCTTCACCAGTGGACCACCAGGAAGTCCTCAGATACTGCATTCTAATTTTTCTAATCCTTGTTAAAAACTTCTTTTAACTTATTGCTCTGTGTATCCATTCTCTTCCTAAATGTTTGCATCCTTCATGTTTGCATCTCTTCCTAAATGTTTGCATCATTACTCTGCACTCTTTCTCATATAGTTACCTATCTCCACATCATTTAGTTGTTTTGGGACTTAATTTTGTTCCTTTATCTGGAACATGTTCTTCTGTCATTTCATTTTGTCTAAAGTTCTATTTTTATTTTATATATGTGTAAAGTTATTATTCTTGACTTTGAAAAAGAAACCCTCTGTTGAGTATGTCCTAGGTGTTCTAGCAGTACAATTCCCTCTCATAACGCAATGATCAGGTACCAGCTGTTCCCATTTTAAGTTCTGACCTATTTGTGGACTCAGCTCCACAGGGTGTAAGACTGTATGTTTTTTGCTTCAGTTGTCTGCTCCCTGGTGAGTGAGGCTGGTCTAGAGGCTTGTGGAACCTTCCTGATGGGAGGGAATGGTGCGTAAAATTGGATCTTGGCTCTCTGGTGGGCAGGGCTTTGTCAAAATGTGTGCCAAGAGGTGGCTGTGGGATCAGGAAGTCTTTAGGCAGCTCTTTATTGACAGGTGGGACTGTGTTCCAGTCCTGGTGCTTACTTGGTCTGAGGTATTCCAGGACTGGAACCTACAGGCTATTGGGTGGTGCCAGGTCTTTGTGCTAATGTCCCAAGCAAGATGTCAACCCTCAGATAATTTCTTATGGATATGTTCACTGCCAACTTTTATGACCCAATAGAGAACCACAGCCCCATTCTCCCTCCCAGGAAGCCTTCCAAGAGCAGGATTAGTTCCAGCCCAGGCTCCTATGAAGTCACTGCTTTCCCTCTGAGTCCTGGTGCTCACACAACCTCACATGCATCATCCAAGTCTGGAGTCTCTGTTTTCCCCAGTCCTATAGAGCTCCTGTGATCAAAAGTTGCTAGAGTTAGAAGCCAAATAAATGCTCTGTAGGCTCTTCCTCCTGATGCCAGACCTATAGGCTAGGGAGCTTAATGTGAGGCTCAGAGCTCTCACTCCCATAGGAAAATTTCTGTGATGCAATTATTTTCCAGTTTCTGGGTCACTCCAGATGTATGGGATTTGATTATATCACAAATGTGCTCCACCTATCACCTCATGATTTCTTGTCTTTGGATGTAGAGTACCTTTTCGGAAGGTTTCAATCTTTTTTATTTATGGCTGTACAGAAGTTAGTTGTGATTTTGATATTCTTATGGGAGGAAGTGAACTTAAGTTCTTCTACTCTGCCATATTGTTTTCTTTCCTGGCCAGCTAAGGATGGGGCACCTGCAGGAACTAGCAAGAGCCACAGACCCTTGCTTAGTGTCAACAGTGCTAGAAACTGCTCTCCAGCATAACAGATACCTCGCTGTTCACGGCTGGGTGTGTTCCTACATATCTCAATGGCAGGAGAGTAGCTCATCTTTGCTGGACTAGTGATCTCAGTTGCAGCTACTGTCTCTGGACTGAGCAGAAAGTTCCAAACATCTTGTCCTAGTCAACAAAACTTCTGAAACGAAAAACTTCTTTCCCTTCTAGCTTGGATCTGGTAGAGAGGGCCTGAAGATTAACTGACAGCCAACAGACTGAGTGGAGAAGAGACAAAGTTTATTTACAACTGTACATGCTCAGTGGTATGTAAGTCTGCCTGAACAAGTTTTTAATGCAGATGAAAGTGCCCTTTTGTGAAAAAAAAATTTTTCAGGAAAAAAATTATCATAAAGAATATCATTAGTAAGGAAGAGAAGTGAGCACCAGGCCATAAAACATGAAGGCATAGGTTAACTCTACTTTTTGTACACACAAAAGTCAGGTTTATGATCAAGACTCCTCTTAACTAAAAAACTACAAACTCCTCAGCCTTGAAGTAGAAAAGATAAACACTGGCTACCAGACTTTTGGTTGTACAATAAGAATGCATGGACAATGAGAACCCTTTTTCTGGACTGATTCCATTTATGCTTTGTCACTGAAGTTAGGAAGTACCTTGCCAGTAAGAGACTGACTTTTAAAATTCTTTTCATAATGAACAATACCCCTGATTACCCAGAACTCTATGAATTCAACACTGAAGGTGTCAAAGTAATCAAACTGTTCTGAAATAAAACATCTCTAATTCGGTCTTTAGATGAGGAAGTCACAGTCATTGTTGTTCAGTTCCTAAGTCGTATGCAACTCTTTCCAGCCCCATTGTCTACAGCATGCCAGGCTCACCTATCTTTCACTATCGCCTGGAGTCTGCTGAAATTAATTTCCATTGATTCCGTGACACTATCTAACTATCTCATCCTCTGCCACCCTCTTCTCCTTTTGCCCTCAATCTTTCTGAGCACCAGGGTCTTTTCCAGCGAGTTGGCTCTTCACATCAGATGAGTATTGAAGCTTCAGCATCAGTATTTCCAATGAATATTCAGGGTTTATTTCCTTTAGGATTGACTCTCTGTAGTCCGAGGGACTCTCAAGAATCTTCTCCAAAAGCACAATTCAAAAGCATCAATTCTTCGGTGTTCAGCCTTCTTTACAGTCCAACTCTCACATCCATACATGACTACTGGAAAAACCATAGCTTTGACTGTATGTACCTTTGTTGGCAAAGTGATGTCTCAGCTTTTTAATATGTGGTCGAGATTTGTCATAAGCTTTCCTTCCAAGGAGAAGGGTCTTTTAATTTCATGGCTGCAGTCACTGTCCAGTGATTTTGGATCCCAAGAAAATAAAATCTATCACTATTTCCACTTTTCCCCCTTCTATTGGCCATAAAGTGATGAGACTGGATGCCATGGCCTTCTTAGTCTTTCAATGTTGAGTTTCAAGCCAACTTTTTCACTCTCCTTTTTGACCCATATCAAATTCTATAGTTCCTTTTCAACTACTGTCATTGGAGTGGCATCATCTGCATATTTGAGGTTGAAATTGATATTTCTCCCAGCACCCTTGATTCCAATTTGTGATTCATCCAGCCTGGCATTTCACATAATGTATTCTGCATATAGGGGCTTCCCAGGTGGCACTAGTGGTAAAGAACTTGCCTGACAATGCAGGTAGATGTAAGAGACTCAGGTTTGATCACTGGGTTGGGAAGATGCTCTGGAGTAGAAAATGGCAACCTATTCCAGTACTGCCAGGAGAATCCCATGGACAGATAAGCCTGGTGGATTAAAGTGACAGGGTTGCACAGAGTCAGACACCACTGAAGTGACTCAGCATGCAAACACACACTCTGCACACAAGTTAAATGAGTAGGGTGACAATATATAGTGCTGTTGTACTCCTTTCCCAATTTTGAACCAGTCAGTTGTTCCATGGCTGGTTCTAACTGTTGCTTCTTGACTTGAATATAGGCTTCTCAGGAGGCAGGTAAGGTGGTCTAGTACTCCCATCTCTTGAAGAAATTTCCACAATTTGTTATGATCCACACAGTCTAAGGTTTTCATGTAGTCAATGAAACAAGTTTTTCTGGAATTCCTTTGCTTTCTCTATGATCCAATGGATATTGGCAATCTGATCTCTGGTTCCTCTGCCACTTCAAAACCCAGCTTGTACATTTGGAAGTTCACATACTGCTGAAGCCTAGGTTGAAGGATTTTGAGCATTACCTTACTAGCATGTGGAATGAGCACAAATGTATGGTACTTTGAACATTGTTTGGCATTGCCCTTCTTTGGGACTGGAATGAAAACTGACCTTTTCCAGTTCTTACAGCTGAGTTTTCAAACTTTGCTGACATACTGAGTGTAGCTCTCAGGATTTTTAAATAGCTCAGGAGGAATTCTGTCACCTCTACTAGCTTTGTGCATATAATTATTTCCTAAGTAATTATTTCCCACTTGACCTCACACTCCAACATGTCTGGTTCCAAGTGAGTGACCACATCATTGCGATTATCTGGATCATTAAGAACTTTTTTGTATAGTTCTTCTGAGCATTCTTGCCACCTCTTCTTAATGTCTTCTGCTCCTGTTAGGTCCTTAACCGTTTCTGTCCTTTACTGTGCCTGATGATTGAATAAAATGTTCACATAAGGGCCTCATGATACACAGTAATTGATGGAAAGGATTGTCTCTGTACTATAGAAGATAGAACATCATGAAAGTCTGAAAGAACTTCACCACTGAAGTTGCCATTGTTGCTACAGAAAAAGTCATGAAAGCTATCAGACCTGAAATAATAAATTCCCACTGGAGATAAATTTTGCCTAGATGTTTTCCATCACTTCAGAGGACTTAGGAGAGAGCCTATCAAAGGAATCATGAAAGAGACTATGAATATGGCATAAAAGGTGGGGTGTGGTGAAGCGTTTTAAGATACGAATCTTGGAGAAATCAAGAGCTAACAGACACTACACCAAAGGAATTATGAGAAGATGACTTGACAGAGATGAGTGCTTCCAAACCAGTACTGTACAATGAGGAAGAACACATAGAATAAACAATTCCAGAAAACAAATAACATTAGACAATCTTACTCAAATACTACTTTTAACTTCTTTAACAACAAGGACCCTTTTAATATAGAGCACTGAAACTAAAGTGAATGGTGGAAGAAGGTTTGGTATTATATAGAAGCATTTTTATACAGATGAAAAAGCAAAATTCAGACAGAAATTATTATGTATTTGCATAAAATTACACTGAATATGCCTGTTTTCCTGCCTACTGTTCCACCTCTTCCACATCTGCCATCTCTGAAACAGCAAGACCAAACTCTCCTCTTCCTCAGCGTACTCAATGTAAAGATAATGAGGAAAAAGACTTTTATGATGATTCACTTCCACTTAAGGAACAGCAAATAATCACCATGCCATACACTTAATAAATGTATCTGTTGTATATGTGTGTGTCTCCAATGGAAAATATCCCACATAGCTCAGTAGGTAAAGCATCTGCCTGCAATGCGGGAGACCTGGGTTCAATTCCTGGATCAGGAAGTTCCCCTGGAGAAGGAAATCACAACCCACTCCAGTATCCTTGCCTGGAGAATCCCATGGACAGAGGAGCCTGGCAGGCTACACTTCATGGGATCGCAAGAGTCAGACACACCTTAGCACTATCTTTATCTTTTTATGGCAAGAACTGTGTAAGTTCTTATGCCATCATCATTGCTTAAGTGTTCAATTATGTTTTGTGTCCAAGACAAGCACAAGGTGAGTGATATTTTTCACACAGTGTTCTGTAACTTTGCTTTCAAAGAGTTACATTACTATATAGTAATGTATATAGTATGACTCACTCTCTCTCATATAGCTGGAGAAACTATGTATCAACATATCTTGTATCAGCTATATATGAGCTGAAAACTATGTATCAGCGTGATTTACAAAAATGTTTCCAATAGTATATTATAAATATGACAGTAATACTATATGCTATAAAAATTTTATAACAATTCATTCATTAGTGTAAAGGCAAGGCTACTGTGAAACAATTTTATCAGTTACACTAGGCTAATACAAAGCAATTATATTATTGCCTTCATCATCATCACCCATAAATCATCATAATTATAAATCAATATGAATTATTCACAGTATCTTTTCATTTTTGATGTCTAGTGTTAGTTATATATGTAACACCTACTATGGTGTTTTGTATCATATAAGACAATACTGATACAGGTACTAACTGGATGATTCACCTTGTAAACTGATGACATAAACTTTCTGTAATGATAAACGTAGTACACAATACTGCAAATTTACTTTCCCCTTTTAATGATTTTAATAACATTTTATTTTCTCTAGATTACTTTAGTATAAGAATATAGCATATACTACACATAAAACACAAAATACGTGTTAATTGACTGTCAATATTATTGGTAAAGTTTCCAGTCAACAGTAAGGTATCAGTAGTTAACTTTTGGGAGTGTCAAAAGTTATATTGACGATTTTCAGCTACAGAGGCATTACAGTAACCAATACCCACATTGTCCAAAGGTCAGCTGACTATGAAACGTGTTGTGTTGCAAAGATTCCCCAACATAGATGTCTTACTTAAATATTTGAAAACTACACAAACTGACCTTTGAGAAACCATATCTAAGAATTTATATATGGAGATCTGATTCTAATAATCTCAGGAAGAAATACAATTACATTTTCCTTTATCTCATGACAATTTGGTTGTCCACCAGGAACCAAGTATATCTACTGACCTTGAAGAGTTATAGACTGCTTTGGGAATTAACGTATTTCTAATTAGGTTGTTATTACAATTATAAAAGACTTTTGGCCAAGTAGAGATTTGTAGGGCCTTCAAAAAAAGGTCATGTAATAACTGGGTATGACTAGTTTGTAATAAGGAATAGAAGTTACAGCATACTAGTTTTTCAGGCAATAAGATACTTTTGACCACCTTTTTCAATTCAGTTTCAATCAAAATGATTTCTACCTCATTTCACCTTTACTTCACTTTGCTATAATACAACATATTCAGTCATTCATTCAACAGAAGTTAGTGGCTTTTCCCTATTAACTAGGCATTTTTCTAGCATCTTGGGCTCTAATGACTCCTTTCATCAGATATTTCAGAATTTTATCACAAATCATAATTTAAAAACTAACCTCCTTCTACTCCCAAGGAATTAAGTATTTAAGAAAAAAAAAAACCTGTGTATTTAATAATACGCAAGGATTTAAATGCATTCTCAAGTATATACACAGTAGTAAAAGATTAATATCTTTCTAAAGAATTGAAGTTAAAAATTTTTGTTATCTGCACCTGAATTATAATTTCATTGAGTTCATTACAGTGAACAATGTGTGATTCACTCCCACTTATACTTATTATGTACTGAGCTCATAAGTCTTACCACTCTTGCATCATCAATGGCTTTTGTAAATACATAGTCTATCCCTCCAAAACACAATACCACCTTTCAAACAGAATTTCCACTTGTTCTTGCTTCATTGAATCTTGTCATACTTGCAGACAATCATCTTTGTCAAATAGGTCTGGCACATCTTGTTCACTAATCTCTCTGGAAATTTTGTGTATCTGTTTGCTTGTGTGTTTATTTATTCATTATTCTGAGTTCAAATTTTTATTTTTCAAATTGTTTATACAAGAAAATCTCAAGCAAATGAGTAAGCATCCTATTTTTTTTAATGACACTGTTTTAAGCCACCTAATTAAATTATATAGATATTTAAAATTGAAACTTAAAATATTTATTAAAATTTCTAATCATCACAATTATATTTATTTACTTTTATGTAGCCCTAGGAGATATCTAATTCTGCTTTAAGTTATTCTAATAACAATAAAAATAATATTAGAACAGAATTATATTCAAATAGAACTGTGATTTTTAAAAGTCTTTGATTAGGTCAATAATCTCAAATATTCAGACAAAATGTTTAAGAATATGAAACATGCATTCTGAATAATTTCATTTGTTACACTGTATTCATTTTTGTTTTTCCCTCAGCCTGTTTTCATATATGAAGTGTTCTTATAACTTAAATCTTGGATTCCTCTTTTTACTTACCTTAGAATAATAGTTCTCAATAGTTGTTCTATGTTACAATCACCTGGTGAGCTTTTTTAAAAAAAATCCCTATGCCAAGGTCACATGCCTTACAAATTAATCAAATGTCTAGGGCATGTGTAAGGGAGCCAGGAATCAGTATCCCAGTGAGACATTAATTTGCAGCTCAAATTTCGTTTGGGAACCACTGTCTTAAAATACTTAATAATCATTCCATCATGTGTTAGTCCTGGGAAGGTCCAAGACATATACCACTTTTAAATCTACAATCTGAATCACCTGTATTGCAGGCCACGCATGGGAGAATAGCAGCTGGTGAGTAAACCTACTACTTGCACCTTAACTGTATGTTACCTGGCTTTAACTTCTATTTCTAACGTATAAACTCATATATTAACAACAACAACAAAATACATTTTACTGAACAGTAGCGCCACAGAAATGTTTCAGAATCTAGGGTTTTTGAATTTTAAAAGTGAACTTGGTTCATAACCTTATATTTCATCATACCCCAATAAAACCTGGTGTAGCACTCTGTAGTTAAGAACATTAATATTTAACAGCAATGCATATATATATATATATAATTTTTTTTTCAAACTGTGAGAAATAAAAATTGACTGTAAATAGCCTATGTTAGTTGAGGTCAAGTGGCCTTAGAGCCAAACCTCAGAGTTTGGATTACGAACTGTCAGAGCTTTTTGAGATTACAGAAATTAAGGCAAGTGATTCTGAAATATTATGTCCACAGGTTACAACTGAAGGTCTTCCCTATGTCCCATAAATTGTGACTACATAGTCTGAAATCCAATGACAGAATGTTTATCTAGAAAGATGCACATTAAAACATTTTGATACTGCTGCTAAAGGTGAACATCTGATGAGAAAAAGACATTGAGCAGCCTATGCTTGAATATTTACCTTAGTATGTATTTGTAGTACTTTTTTCAATTAAAAATAAATACTACTGCTACTATTAATAAAAAACCTAAACCCATGTTACTAAAAGAGTGGACTTATAAGAAAACCAATCCTTGTGGTTAGTGTTGAAGGTCAAAACAAAGGAACACCTATCAGAAAATAGAAAATAATACCAAAGGCAGAATGTTAAAACAGGAACTGATGCTGGCCTAAAGCATGACATGAATTGAGTTCACTATAAATAAAGAAATAAAACTGTTAAAGTGTCTCAAAAATAAACATTTATGACTAGTGTAAAACTATTTGAGAGAATATTTAAGTCTTAAAATGGAAAATCATGCATGATTAACTTGTGAAGACTAACAAAGAAAATTCGTATTCTAAATAGAAATCAGATTATCTCAAGTAGAGTGTTCCAAATAGAAGAACTATACACACACACAGAAAATGGAAAGGGGCGGGGGAGGGCAGAGGGACACATGTCAGTGGCAGGGATCCATATAAAGTAAGAATTCTGGATTAAATTTAGGAAATTTTTCACTGTTAGGATTTCTAATAACCTTAAATAAAAAAATGTGCTTTGACAATCTTAGGTCAGGTATCTTAGGTAGGTATAATAGCCAGCCTTCTGACACTTCCTTGACCTCCAAACCCTTTTTTCTTTAAAACATTTAAGAGGACTAGCATTCCACAGAATATGGAACTGTTGGAGGTGCACTTATAAATTCAGGATTTTAGATGGTCTTCAAGAATGAATGTAAAGAATCAACTCATACCTCATACCATTAATTTTCCAATCATTATCAGCCATCAGTCATTACTCAGTGCTACTATCTCCATGCAATGTAATAAAATTTCCAAAGATGATTCATTTTGGAAATAACAGCATGGATTATCACATAAAGGAGAAAATAGCATAACTTCTCTTATACTAAGTACAAAGTCAAAACAAAACTTAAAATAATCAACATATTCACCATTTACAAGTACAAAGCAGGCAATTTGTATAAACAGCGAAATGCTATACCTCATCAAATTCTTCGGTCATTTTTCTGATGATTTCTGCATTCTGCATATTTCGAAACATCTCTATTCTCACAGTACCTGTGGAACAACAGATTCTATAGTTAATTTTTCCTCTCCATGCTAAAAGTTAAATTTAACTTGACTATTTGAAAAGTTTTATATGAAAGTGATTGGGTTTTTCTTTCTTCCTCAAACTTCTATTTTAAAGGAATCCCTTGTTTAAGAAATTTAAAATTCTTTAAACGTTTAAAAAAAAAAAAAAACAAACCTGAATAACCTATGCATTAGGTAAGTCTAATGAAAAATGTTGAGAGAAGTATTGAAGAAGGAAAAGACAAAGAATAAAACATGAATTTACGTAGTACAGAGGGCCCTAAAGATGGCTTATGATAACCAGATATATGAGGCTTCCCTGGTGGCAGATGATGAAGAGCTGGCCCGCAAAGCAGGAGACCTGGGTTTGATCCCTGGGTCAAGAAGATTCCAGGTGGCTAGCTACCTTAGTCCAAAAATCACCCAAGTATAGAGAATGTTATCTCCCTTCAAGGCACCTTCTGTTTTTGTTTTTTTTTTTAAATCATCAGAATATTCTCCTTTTATTTAAAACTAACTGTTCCTTAATTTAACAATACTTTCAGGTGAATCTGTTTTCTTTGAAGATGCCAGGAACCTCTACATAAGGATCAAACAAAGGAAAAAGCTGTAACCCCCTTGTCATCTCATTCCTTTATACTTCTACCTTACTTTACTTTTATCTCAAATATGGCTATGTAAGTATTATCACTCTTATAAGAATGAGTGGTTTACACTGAAAATCTATGTTAAAAATAACAGAATTTAAAGAAAACTGAAACAAGGTTCAAAATCAACTTAGATACAAAGAATTCTGACATAATAATTAAAGGAGGTTCTGTTTTAGTTGGATAAATGTGTTGGACGCTAAGCTGTGTCTGACTCTTGTGACCCCATGGACTGTAGCCCCAGGCTTCTCTGTCCATAGGATTTCTCAGGCAAGAATACTGGGGTCGGTTGCCATTTTCTGATCCAGGAGATCTTCCCGACCCAGGGATCAAACCGAGTCTCCTGCATTGGCAGGTGGATTCTTTATGACTGAGCCACCTGGGAAGCTCAATAATTAAATGAGGTTTAGTTTCAATTGCATAAATGTAAAATATTCAAGTTAAAAATCACAAGAATAATACTCAATAAACAGTAGGAAAATAATTAATTTATAACTTCTGACAGGCTCCTTGCAAGTGATTAATATCAGCTCTATCTGCAGTCACAATTAGGAATGGAGGCAGGAAGAGTCTCTGAGTCATACTGTATGAAAGAGCATGGAGCAATGAATAGTCATTGAAGTCAAAGTATGATCTAGAATCAGAGTCCTAAAAAAACTACAGTGGCATATTTAGCTCTTATTTAACTTAATTTTTACTAATCTTAAAATGAGAAAAATTATGTTTGCCCTATCTTTAAATCAGAACCATTTTACAGCACATTTTATTTATTGATACATAGCTCTCATTAATTTTCAATAGGTATTCCAAATATTCAACTGTAGAAATGACAGGTTGGAAAGAGAATGAAAACGAAAATGTTTTTAAATAGTTCTTCCCCTTAAAAGTTCTTAAAAACTTCCAATAGTTTTTGGAAATATGCATGCTAAGTCGCTTCAGTCGTGTCCGACTCTGTGTGACCCCAGAGACGGCAGCCCACCAGGCTCCCCGTCCCTGGGATTCTCCAGGCAAGAATACTGGAGTGGGTTGCCATTTCCTTCAATGCATGAAGGTGAAAAGTGAAAGTGAAAGTGAAGTCGTGTCCAACTCTGAGCGACCCCATGGACTGCAGCCTACAGGGCTCCTCCATCCATGGGATTTTCCAGGCAAGAGTACTGGAGTGGGGTGCCATCGCCTTCTCCGTGGAAATATGCAATTTCCAAAAAAAAAAAAGATAAAATTTTTACTGTGATTTAAAATCTTATGAGAAAAACAGTAATGCACAGAGTATTCAACAGTGTTGAAAATAGGCTGTTTATGTACTATAGAACAGTCTATATTTTCAGAGGATTTTTAAAAATTAAATAAACAAGAAATGTCCTTAACTGATAAGTGAGCTCAAATAAAAATAACTTTGTTAGATATGCTTAAAAATCACTCAATTAAATAAAATTGTTTATACCTTGTATGGGTCATAAAATATTGCATCAATCTGAAACAGATTTCCATAGATAAAAAGGAAGTCATTTCAGGAGTTACTTCATGGTATTCTTGATAAGTGGAAGGACTGATGCTGAAGCTAAAGCTTTAATATTTTGACCACCTGATGCAAAGAGATCACTCACTGGAAAAGACCCTGATGCTGGGAAAGATTGAGAGCAGGAAGAGAAGGGAGCAACAGAGGATGAGATGGCTGGATGGCATCACCAACTCAATGGACATGAATCTGAGCAAACTCAGGGAGGTAGTGAAGAACAGAGAAGTCTGGTGTACTATACAGTTCATGGGGTCACAAAGAGTCGGATATGACTTAGCGACTGAACAACAACAACATTTGATAAGTAAAATTACATTCATCTGTACTTATAAAGCAAAAGAAATAAAATAAGATGTTAAAATTATTAAACATGAGAAGAACTGTTCTTAGGGGGAAGGAAATATTTTAGATCTTGAATAGAGTGTCATAATTATGGCTGTATGCATTTATCAAAAGCTATCTATCTATATACTCTGGTGGCTTTTAATGCATGGATATTAGACCTTGGTAAAGTTGATTCTTTAAAAATTCAAGAAAAAGGACAAAGCTAACCCTACTTCTTCAGCAATGAGTTGCACATATCACTGTTAAAATATTTCCAATGTTAATAATGCTCAACTACTCAATTTCCATAATTGACAAGGCAGTTTTCACAGAGCGGAATTTTTAAATATACTTTCAATAAAATAGCTATGTTAGTTCATAAAGGGAGGACTATTTCATGGCATCAATTTAATGTGGTGAAGGGAAAGGCAACAAAACAGCAACCAGTATTAAAAGCAATATAAAAAACTTTAAAGATGACTATAATATATAAAAAACAATTACTAACAAAATAAAATCAGATGTTTAAAAGTCATACTTTTTAAAATGAACAGAAGCTTTGCATTGATACTTTTTAAGAAAAAAATTCCTTTTGCTGCCATAATGACTGTCCCAAAGATTGCCTTATTTACTTATTTTTCTCCTGTTCATTCTTCTCCAATTGAGTCCCACAATTCTACCGAAACTGCTTCCTCACACCAGTCATCTCTGAACTGCTACATCAAACAATCTTAGTAATAATCTATCTATTCTATTTAAAGCATTTGTTTATTTCATTGGTTCCTATAGCATTATATCGGAGAAGGCAATGGCACCCCACTCCAGTACTCTTGCTTGGAAAAATCCCATGGACGGAGGATCCTGTTAGGCTGCAATCCATGGGGTCGCTAAGAGTCAGACACGACTGAGCGACTTCACTTTCACTTTTCACTTGCATGCATTGGAAAAGGAAATGGCAACCCACTCCAGTGTTCTTGCCTAGAGAATCCCAGAGACGGGGGAGCCTGGTGGGCTGCCATCTATGGGGTCGCACAGAGTCGGACACGACTGAAGTGACTTAGCATAGCATAGCATTATATTTGTACTATATTTTCTGTTTATTTGTTTTGATTTCTTTCACTTACTTTTAGGCATTTAACATGAGTAAACAAAGGTATTTTCTAAAGCTCCATTCAAGCATTCTTCTTTGTCCATTTTTAAATCTTCTAGCCTGCAAACGGCCCCCATCTAGCTCACCCAATAGAAAAAAGTATAGCAGTGACCACTATTTACTGATCCTTTTATTTCTCCATGAGCCTTAAAAACTTTCTGACATCTTAAGTTCATCCGTCCTATTAAGTTTTCTTTGATAATAATAATGAAGAATATTGCCCTAATTCAAGACTAATTTTCAGAACACATTAAAAAGCTAACCTCAGTTCATTTTCAGGTTCTTCATTCTTAAATATGAATATTTCTAATAGATTATCCTAAGATTTTGAAGAGTAAAGGTAAATAAATCTGAAATAATTCAGATTTATGGAAACAAAACTATACGAAAATACAGAATAAAAAAGAGTAAAGATCATCTTTCAAGCCCTTAAATACTAACAAGTTACCTATGAGAATCTTAAAAGAGTAAGCCACCAATATACATATTTTATGAAAGGTTGTTTCAGCAGGCTCTCCAGACAGGATTGTAGTTTTAATAAAGAAAAAGGAAGAACTTTAAAAATTGTCATTTTAAATTATGAATAATTTTAGAAACAGAAGTAACATCAGAAATCTACCTGCAAATTCTTGATTATTTAAACTATGTCAAACACTGATGACAGCAGAAATTGATACAATCCCTGTGGGACGTGATTTGGCAAATGTCTACAAAAATTACAAATTTATATTCCTTTTTGCCTTGATACTGTACTTGTTGAGAAATATTCATAAAATCACATGTGTGCAAAATAATGAATACACAAGGTTATGCCCTGAATCATAGTTTGCAACAATAAAAAAGGTAAACACCCCATTTCCCCATAAATAAGAATCTGATTAAGTAAAAATGGTGATGATAAGGACAGTGATGGCCGGCAACATTTGGCTGCCCACTACCAACGAGGCATTGTACTAAAAAGTGCTTAATCTTCACAACAACCTTATTCAGAATACAATTTTTCTCCCATTTACAGATGAGAAACTTGAGACACTTAAAGAGATTTAGCAACTTGTAAAGGGCTTTTCCAGCAGCAGATCCATGGCCTATATGTAGGCGGACTGGCAACTGATCCATGGAAACCACTACTATTAAATGGCTCTGAAAGTCAACGGAAGCCATGGATATAAAAAACAAAGTTACTTATGACTGATAAAAAAAGATTTGTAAGATATATTCATACATGAAGAAGGGAGGTCTAGGTTTTAGTTTAAGGTGGCAACATACGAAGATCCTAAACTCACCTTCTCCCATGGAAACAGTAAACAGTTACATATGCAAAGACTTCCTCTTAAAAAAAAAACCTAAAGGTTGGCAGAATGATGATTATATATCCGGCAAACAACAAGAAAATCACATCAAACCAGCAAGACAGGCTGGCACAAATATCATCAAATGTGGCACAAGATAAAACCAATCTACACTGCAGTGAACTACAACTTGGACGAACTCAAAACCAGAGCTTCTCCCTGAGGAGTGAAAGGCTCAAACTCCACATCAGGCATGCCAAATTTTAAGATACGCACTTGAGAGATGAGCCCCATCCAAAAAAAATCTACTTTTGAAAATCAACAAGGATCGCATCTTGAGACCCATAAAACAGCATCAATCTAGCAGAAAGTTCTAAAAGGGCCTGCACAACTTGAACTCTTCCACCCAGGCCTCAGCTCAGGTAGGTTAAGGCAACTAACACTTAAAGCGAATAAGGATCACATGCTTACATTAAAACCATGGCCTAAGACGCAGGCATCTAATTTAACACATGCACATCTAGGAGCCTGATGGAACACTCTGGGGACAAAGAGTAGTGGGCACCATTTTTTACTTTTCCCGTGCCATGCTCTGGAGCACCAATATCTCCTAGAAGGGGGCCTACATGTGCCTGATGTCCTAATTTTTGCAGCTGTTGCTGACAATATAATTCTTGATCACCTGGCTCTAGAGGTCAGGGGAGTTTGCATTCCTGATCACATGGAACTGTAATAATCAGTGTTATCAGAATGGAGCTCCTATCCACCTGGTGCCCTGATTTTTGTGACTGCTGCCAGGGGGACACCTTTGTTTCACTTGACTTTAGAGGCCAGTGGGACTTAAAATTGCAGATCTCGCAAGACCTTAACCAATGAAGAAAGAGTTCTAAATCAGCTACCACTTCCAGGGAATAGGAAGAAGCAACAGATCCAAGAGTTCAATCTTTCTGAGAAAGAGACCTATTAGTCAGTCATTACAATTGTGACCGGAAGGGCAGGGTTCTCTTTAAACAAATATCTAGGGACTGAGCATTGCTTTTTCAGATTTCAGAGAGTGGGCACTATATTTACCCTCACTCTCTGAAGTGTTCCAGAGCACCAGAGTCTACTGGTAGGAACTTTTACATGTATCTGGTGCCCTGGTTTTTTGTGTTTAACACCTGAGATTTTACAAATGGAACTCACGGCTACCTGATCACCTTGTTCTGATACAAGGGGCTGGGGTACCTGGATGAACTGTGGCAATTAGAGAGATGATTCTAGGCAGGTTAACACACATAGACCACTGCACAAATAGCTGCCTGAAAAACATTTCCAGTCTATGGAAGAGGCTACTTTACTTCTCTTGGACCTTTGGATCAACAAACAGGCTTCAGGTTTGACACACATGTAGCAGCATATACGGAGCAGCTCTCAAGGAATACAGACTGTGGATGTCATTTTGATGCTCTCTTTGGCCTTGTTCCAATTCACCGTTATCTTCTACAAAGAAGTTATACACTCATCTGAAGCCCTGATTTTTGTGATTGCTCTCTAAGATACGCTTTCAGATTGCCTGGCTCTGGTAACCAGTGGGTCTTATGCTTGCAGCCTTTAAGGACTGCATATATTATATCTACATATTTTTAAAAGCTATTAGCTGATGGCCTGGCTTCTAGACTTCCCGGAGTCCACCCAAACCCATGTCCATTCAGTCAGTGATGCCATCCAGCCATCTCATCCTCTGTCATCCCCTTCTCCTCCTGCCCTCAATCATTTCCAGCATCAAGGTCCTTTCAAATGAGTCAGCTCTTTGCATCAGGGGTCCAAAGTATTGGAGTTTCAGCTTCAACATCAGTCCTTCCAATGAACGCCCAGGACTGATCTCCTTTAGGATGGAATGGTTGGATCTCCTTGCAGTCCAAGGGACTCTCAGGAGTTTTCTCCAACACCACAGTTCAAACCATCTATTCTTCGGGGCTCAGCTTTCTTTACAGTCCAGCTCTCACATCCATACATGACCACTGGAAAAACCATAGCCTTGACTAGACGGACCTTTGTTGGCAAAGTAATGTCTCTGCTTTTTAATATGCTGTCAAGGTTTGTCATAACTTTCCTTCCAAAGAGTAAGCGTCTTTTAATTTCATGGCTGCAATCACCATCTGCAGTGATTCTGGAGCTGAGAAAAATAAAGTTAGCCACTGTTTCCCCATCTATTTGCCATGAAGTGATGGGACCAGATACCATGATCTTAGTTTTCTGAATGTTGAGCTTTAAGCCAACTTTTTCACTCTCTTCTTTCACTTTCATCAAGAGGCTCTTAGTTCTTAACTTTCTGCCATAAGGATGGTGTCATCTGCATATCTGAGGTTATTGATATTTCTCCCAGCAACCTTGATTATGCGACAGTACCAAATATACTAACATTCACATTTTAGGTCTCCCAGGAGAAGGGGACAAGAAAGGAGCAAAAATCAGACATTCAAGTTCTAGAAGCCCAGAGAATACCAAATAAGATGAATTGAAAATAGCTCAAAGGAAGGTACATTATAAAATGTTAAAAGTTAAAGACAAAAGGATAATGCTAAAAACAACAAGAGAAAAGCAACTGCCTATACAAAGACCTCCCATGAGACTTTGAACACACTTTTCAGTAAAAACTTTACAGGCCAGAAGGGAATGCATGATATATTCAAAGTGGTAGGAAAAAAAAAAAAGAAACGAAAGAAACTTCTAACCAAGCAAACTCCACCTGGAAGAGTTCTCATTCGGAACTGAAGATGAGGGAGTTTTCCAGGCAAGCAAAAGCTAAAGAAATCTATACCATTAAACTAGTCTACAAGAAATGTTTAACGGACATCTTTAAGATGAAAGGAAATAGCACTACTTAGTTATCAGAACACATATGCAATAATTAATCTCACTGAAAAGCAAATATATAGTAAAGTAGTGGATTAATGACTTGCATGTAAATAATTAGTTAAGAAATATATACGTTTTTCAAAATGTTAAATATAACATCAAAAATATAAAACATGGAGTGTCGGGACAGAGTAGACATTTTGAGCCTTAAAATGGGATGAAATGTAAGTTATTATCAACTTAAAATGCTGTTATAAATCTCATGGGAATCCAAAGCAAAAACCTATACTATAAATACATAGAAAATAAAGAAATATACACCTACCACTAGATAAAGTTATCAAACTACAAAGGAGAGGCAGAGAAGAAGAAAGAAACAGAGAGTAACTACAATAGCAGCTAGGAAACAAGAAAAAGGCATAAGCAAAAATCTATCAGTAACTACTTTCAATGTAAGTGGACTAAATTCTCCAACCAAAAGACATGGAGTAGCTGAGTAAATTAAAAACCAAGTTCCTTCTATGTGATGCCAACATAAGATACACTAGAGGTAAAGACACACAGACTGAAGTAAAGGTACAGAAACACTATACCATGTAAATAAAAACTAAAATAAAGCTGGGATAGATATTTACACATCACACAAAACAGACTTAAGTAGGAGACAATTAATGGAGACAATTAAGTAGGAGACAATATAAAAAAATAATTTAATGTGTAAAATAATGGTAAAGGGATCATCCAACAAAAACACCTGAAAATATTTATGCACAAAAGAATTAAAGCAATAAAAGAAAAAAAGCGAGAAAGAGATGTATAATAGAAGACTTTAATAACTTAAGAAGAAAATAATTGCCTTAGATGAAGTATTAGAACAGATGGACTTAACAGATATACATTGAACATTCCATCCAAAATCAACATTTGTTTCTAGTGCACAAGAAACATTCTTAGTGCATTTCTAATGCACAGAAAACATATTCTTAGATCATATGTTAGGCCACAGGCCCCGTGGACCTTTTCTAGTGCACAGGAAACATATTCTTAGATCATATGTTAGGCCATAGACCCCATGGACTACAGGCGGGCTATAGTCCATGGAGTCACAAAGAGTTGTACACGACTGAGCAACTAAGCACACAGCACAATGCTGTCTGGAAAGTTGGTAGAGTAGATGGACATGACCTCACCCTTTCTGACAGAAACACTATAATCACAACTAAATCCTGAATAACCGTGGTGGAGGGGGGGAGCATGCTGGAAGCTACCAAAAAACATACCTTAGATTCAAATAAAAAGAAGAAACGACAATGACACAGTAGGGGGGGTGGAGTCACAATAAAATCAAATCCCATACTTGCCAGATTGATGAGCCACAAACTGGTAAATAATTATACCCACAGAAGTTCTCCCATGGTAGTGAAAGGCGTGGGCCCAGGTCAAACTTTCACGGTTTGGGGCCTGGCAACAAGGGGAAGGGACCCCACAGAATCTGGCATTGAAGGTCAGTGGCATTAGCTCACAGAGATTTCATAGGAATGTAGAAAACAAACTCCACTCTTGGAGGGTGCACACAAGGTCCCATCCACAACAGCACATAGAGAAAAAAAAAAA
>NW_011494956.1:14692461-14693141 GCF_000754665.1 Bison bison bison | reverse complement strand
CACTCATATGAGCCCTCCTGGAAACCATCATTTCCTCCCCAAAACCTAGCCTAACCCAACAGCCTGTAGGATCTAGTGCTGGAAGGCCTCAGGCCACACAACCAGCAGTGCCCCACCCAACAAAAGACAGGCTGCTTAGGTCTTCCTGAGCACAGTGCTGTCCATCAGAAGAACAAGACCCAGCTCCACCTACCAGTGAGAGCAGGAATAAACTCTCCCACAAGCTTGCACAAGCCTCTCAGACAGCCTCATCCAGCAGAAAGGCAGAGAAAAGAAGGGGAAAGAAACTACAATTTTGTAGCCTATGAAACAGAAACTGTAACCAAAGAAAATTAGACAAAACGAGATGGTAGAGGAATATAATGCCAATGAAGAACATGACAAAACCTCAGAAAAGTAATGAAATCCAAATAGACAATCTACTGGAGAAAGAATACAGAGTAAAGAGAGTGAAGAAGATGCAAGATTTCAAGGGAAAAAAAAATGGAGGCAAAGATTAAGAAAATGCAAGGAATGCTTAACAAAGACCTGTTGGAGAAGACTCTGAGAGTCCCTTGGACTGCAAGGAGATCCAACCAGTCCATCCTGAAGGAGATCAGCCCTGGGATTTCTTTGGAAGGAATGATGCTAAAGCTGAAACTCCAGTACTTTGGCCACCTCATGCGAAGAGTTGACTCTGT
>NW_011494956.1:14657463-14692361 GCF_000754665.1 Bison bison bison | reverse complement strand
TTGGACTGTGAAGAAAGGCTGAGTGCCGAAGAACTGATGGCTTTTGAACTGTGGTGTTGGGAGAAGACTCTTGAGAGTCCCTTGGACTGCAAGGAGATCCAACCAGTCAATCCTGAAGGAGATCAGCCCTGGGATTTCTTTGGA
Organism: Bison bison bison; assembly: GCF_000754665.1. NCBI lineage: Eukaryota > Metazoa > Chordata > Mammalia > Artiodactyla > Bovidae > Bison > Bison bison. The sequence goes on along the minus strand of NW_011494956.1, from coordinate 14,692,217 downwards.
AGGAATGATGCTAAAGCTGAAACTCCAGTACTTTGGCCACCTCATGCGAAGAGTTGACTCATTGGAAAAGACTCTGATGCTGGGAGGATTGGGGGCAGGAGGAGAAGGGGACGACAGAGGATGAGATGGCTGGATGGCATCACTGACTTGATGGATGAGAGTCTCAGTGAACTCCAGGAGTTGGTGATGGACAGGGAGGCATGGCGTGCTGCGATTCAAGGGGTCGCAAAGAGTCGGACACGACTGAGCGACTGAACTGAACTGAACTGAACTGAATAGAACTACAGAACAAAAACAAAGGAACAATACAATAACTGAAATAAAAAAGACAACAGAAGAAATCAATAGCAGAATAACTGAGTCAGAAGAACAGATAAATAAGGTGCAAGAAAAGAATGGTGGAAATCACATCTGCAGAACAGAATAAATTAAAAAAGAATGAAAACAGCCTCAGAAGCTCTGGGACAACATTAAATGCACTAATTTGCATTACAGGAGTTCCAGATGAAGAGAGAGTAACGACCTAAGAGAATATTTGAAGAGATACAAGAAAACTTCCTTAACATGGGAATGGAAACAGTCATCTGAGTTCAGGAAGTGCAGCAAGTTCCAGGCAGGATAAACCCAAAAAGGAATACACTGAGACATAGTAATCAAACAGACAAAAATTAAAGACAGAAAAAATATTTTTAAAAAAACATAAGAAAAGCAAGAAGTAAAATATCCCTCCCGTAAGGGTATCAGCTGATTTCTTAGCAGAAACTCTGCAGGCAAGAAGGGAGTGGAATGATATATTTAAAGTGATGAGTGGGTAAAACCTACAACCAAGAATTTCCTGTCTTGCAAGGCTCTCATTCAGATTCAACAAAAAATAAAAATAAAAACCTTTATAGACAAGCAAAAAGTAAGAGAATTCAGTATCATGAAACCACCTTTGCAACAAAAGCTATGGGAACTTTCCTTAGTGAAAAATAAAAGACCACTATTAGAAACAAGACCACTACTATGAATGGAAAAATTCACTGGTAAAGCCAAATATAAAACAAAGGTAGGAATTCATCTGCATACACATAGGATATCAAAACCAGCAACTGTGAGAAGAGGAGAGCAACAAATGCAGAATATCAGAAAGGCAAGTGAATTTAAAAGGCAGCAACTTAGAATATTCTTGTTATAGACTGCTATATCAAAACCCCACAGGAACTTCCCCAGTGGTCCAATGGTTAAGACTCCATGATCCCAAAGCAGGGGACACGGATTTGATCCCTGGTCACGGAGCTAGGATCCCCACATATTGAGCAGCAGGGTCAAAACAAAAATATCCCCCACTCCATCCTTTGGGCCTTCCCCCAGAAGTCCAGTAATTAGAACTCTGCCTTCCAATGCATGGGATGCATGTTGGATCTCTGATCAAGAAGCTAAGATCATACACGTCTCATGGTCAAAAAAATCAAAACCTAAAAACAGAAAGAATGCTATGAAAAACTCAATAAAAAATTTTAAAATGCTACACATAAGAACAACCTAAAACAACCATCACAATAACCACAAATAGAAACTCTATAATAGATAAACACACACACACATAGAAATCCAAATACAACACTAAAGTTAACCATCAAATCAGAAGAGAACAAAATAGGAAAACAGGAAGGGAAGGAAAAAAGACCTACAAAAACAAATTCAAAACAATCAACAAAATGGCAATACTAACATACACTGAGATAACTACCTTAATGGATTAAATGCTTCAACGAAAAGACACAGACTGGATGAATAGATACAAAATCAAAACTTGTACATATACTGTCTACAAAAAACACACTTCAAATCTAGGGACATATATAGTCTGAAAGTGAGGGATGGAAAAAAGTATTTAATGCAAATGGAAATCAAAAGAAAGCTGGAATAGCAACATTCATATCAGACAAAGTACACTTTAAAATAAAGACTATTACAAGAGAAAAACACTGCGTAATGATCATCGGATAAATTCAAGAAGAATACATTACAACTATAAATATATACGTACCCAGCATAGGAACACCCCAACATATAATACAAATATTAAGAGCCATAAAAGGAAAAACTGTAATTACCTCAATAACAGTGGGTTGCTGCTGCTACTGCTGCTAAGTCGCTTCAGTCGTGTCCGACTCTGCGCGACCCCATAGATGGCAGCCCACCAGGCTCCCCCGTCCCTGGCATTCTCCAGGCGAGAACACTGGAGTGGGTTGCCATTTCCTTCTCCAATGCATGCCAGTGAAAAGTGAAAGTGAAGTCGTTCAGTCGTGTCTGACTCTTAGCGACCCCATGGACTGCAGCCCACCGGGCTCCTCCATCCATGGGATTTTCCAGGCAAGAGTACTGGAGTGGGGTGCCATTGCCTTCTCCAAACAGTGGGTTAAGACCCCACTTTCATCAATGCACAGATCATTGATGATCAATAAAGAAACACAGGCCTTAAATGACACGTTAGACCAGATTGTCTTCACTGATATTTATGGAGCATACCATACTAAAGCCACAGAAAGACATTCTTCTCAAGTGCTCATGGAATATTTTCTAGGACTGATCACATGCTGGGCCACAAAACAAACCTTGGTAAATTTAAGAAAACTGAAATCATATCCAGTATCTTTTCTGACCACAATGCTCATGAGATTAGAAATCAAGGATAAGGAAAAACTATAAAAAACACAAACATGTGGAGGCAAAATACGATACTAAACATGGATCCTAGGTGGCGCTAGTGGTAAAGAATCTGCCTGCCAATGAAGGAGACACAAGAGACATGGGTTGAATCCCCAGGTCAGGAAGATTCCCTGAAGTAAGAAATGACAAACCACTCTAGTATTCTTGCCTGGAAAATATCCTGGGCAGAGTAGCCTATTGGGTTTCCATTCATGGGGTCGAAAAGAGCTGGACATGACTGAGCAACTGAGCAGAGCATAGTAATCATGAAGCTGCGAAAAAATCAAAGATGAAATTAAAAAATATCTAGAGACAAATGATAATGAAAACACAAATATCTAAAACCTATGGGGTACCATAAAAGCTGTTCTAAGAGGGGAAACAAACTTACCACAAGAAGTAAGAAAAACCACAAATAAACATCCTAATGTTACACCTAAAGCAACTAGAGAAAGGAAAAAAAAAAAAAAAAAAACTTGTTAGTAGAAGGAAAGAAATCATAAAGATCAGAGCAGAATAAATGAAACAGAAATGAAAACAATAGAAAATACAAATAAAACTAAAAGCTGTTTCCTAAAAAGATTTTTAAAAAATCCATAAAACTTTAGCAAACTCATCAAAAAAAGAGGGGTCAAGTCAATAAAATTGCAAATGTAAAAGGAGAAGCTACAACATACATTGCAGAAATACAAAGGATTATAAGAGACTACAAGCAACTATATGCCAATAAAATGGACAAAATTACAGAAATGGGCAAATACTAAAAGCATACATACTGTCTCCCAAGACTGAATCAGAAAGAAAGAGAAAATATGAACTGAGCAATCACAAGTTTCAATATGAAATTGAAACTATGATTTTAAAAATTCCCAAGAAACAAAAGTCCAAGACATGAAGCTTCACAAGAAAAGTTTATCAAACACTTAAAGAACAACAGTTAACACCTATCCTTCTGAAATGATTTTTTAAAAAAAACTGCAGAGGAAGGAATATGCCGAAACCATTCTACGAGGCCATGATCACCCTGATACCAAACATTACAAAGATATCACACACACAAAAAAGAAAACCACAGGCCAGTATCATTGATGACTGTAGACACAAAAATCATCAACAAAATGTTAGCAAATCAAATCCAACAAATGCCACATTAAAAGGATCATACACTAACGATCAACTGGAATTTACCTTAGGAATGCAAAGATTTTTCAGTATCTCCACAAATCAATCAATGGGATACACCACATCAACAAACTGAATAAAAAGCACATGATTATCTCAATAGATTCAAAAACAGCTTCTGACAAACTTCAACACCCAATTAAAAAAAAAAAACAACTCTCCACAAAATGGGCACAGAGGGATCATATATCAATATAATAAAGGCCTTCTATGATAAACCAACAGCTAACATCATACTCAATGGTGAAAATCTGAGAGCATTTCATATAAGATCAGAAATGCAAAAGGATGTCCACTCTCCCCATTTTAATTCAGGATAGTTTTGGCAGTCCTAGCCAGGGCAATCAGAGAAGAAAAAAACAAATAAACAGAATCCAGATTGGAAAAGAAGACTTAAAACTCTAACTGTCTGAACTTCCCTCGTGGTCCAGTGGTTAAGAATTCACCTGCCAAGGCAGGGAACAAGGGTTTGATCTCTGGTTCAAGGACAACCTGTGCCATGGGACAACTAAGCCCATGCGCCACAAGTCCTGGGCCCACGTAGCACAACTCCTGAAGCCTGCATGTTCTAGACCCTGTGCTCCACAAGTAGAGAAGCCACCACAATGAAAAGCCCGTGCACGACAACTGCAAGAGTACCTGCTCATCCCAACTACAGAAAGCCTGTAGGAAGCAGTGAAGATCCAATGCAGCAAAAATTAAATAAACGAGTAAACAAATTTTAAAAAAGTTTGCAAATGAAATGATACTTACTATACATAGAAAATTCTAAAGATGCTACCAGAAATCTACTAGAGTTCATCAATGAATTTGGTAAAGCTGTAGCATACAAAATCAATACACAGAAATTTGTTGCATTTCCATATGCTAACAAACAAGAGATAAATTAAAGAAATAATCCCAGACTACTCTGGTGGTCCAGTGGTTGGGAGTCTATGGGCCAATGCAGGGGACATGGGATCGATCTCTGGTCCAGGAAGACCCCACATACTGAGGGCAACTAAGTTCATGCACCATGATTACTGAGTCTAGGCTCTTGATTCTGCAAGGTACAACTACTATGACTGTGCACAGCAATTACTGAAACCCATGCACAGCAACTACTGAAGCCCGTCCACTCTAGGGCCTGTGTGCCACAACTACTGAACCTTTGCATTGCAGCCACAGAAGCCCATGCACCTAGAACCAATGCTCTCCAACAAGAAGCCACCACAATGGGAAGGCTGTACACTGCAACGAAGAACAGCCTCCACTCACTGCAACTAGAGAAAGCCCACACATTGCAACAAACAACCAGCACAGCCCAAAGTAAATATGATTTTCAATAAAGGAATAAAATTTGATTTCAAAAAGTTTTAAATAAACAATACCATTTATCATCACATCAAAAAGAATAAAATATCTAAAAAACTCCCTTAAGGAAACAAAAGACCTGTACACAGAAAACTATAAGACACTGAAGACAGAAATTAAAAATGACAGAAAACACATGGGAAAGATATACAATGTTCTTGGACTGGAAGACTCAATATTGTCAAAATGACCAAAGCCAATCTATATATTTGATGCAATTCCTATCAAATTACCAATGGCATTTTTCACAGAACTATTACTTTAACAACAAGAAAAAAAATCTTAAATTTGCATGAAGACACAAAAGATCCTGATGTCAAATCAATCTTAAAAAACAAAAACGGACCTGGAGGAATCAGGCTCCCTACCTCAAGGCTATACTACAAAGCTAAAGTCAATATTAAAACAGTATGGTATGGGTACAAAAATACAAATATAAATCAATGGAACAGGATAGAAAGGCTAAACTCATGCACCTATGGTCATGTATGACAAAGCAGATAAGAACATACAATGGAGAGAAGACAGTCTCTTCAATAAGCAGAGCTGGGAAAATTGTAATGCTACATGTAAAAGAATAAAATTAGAATATTCTCTAATACCATACATAAAATCAAAACAGATTAGAGATCTAAATGTAAGACCAAATAGTATAAAACTACTAGAGGAAAACATAGGCAGAACACTCTTTGACATAAATCACAGCAGTATCTTTTCCAACCCATTTCCTAGAGAAATGGAAAACAAACAAACAAACAAATGGAACCTAATTAAACTCAAAAGCTTTTGTACAGCAAAGGAAACCATAAACAGAACAGAAAGTCAAACCACAGAATGGGAGAAAATATTTGCACAGGATTCAACTAACAACGGATTAGTCTCCAAAATTCACAAAACAGTTCATGTGGCTCAGTATTAAAAAAAAAAAAAACCAAGGAACCCAATCAAAATATGGGCAGAAGACCCAAACAGACAATTCTTTCTCCAAAAAAGACAGATCACCAACAGGCACATGAAGCAACACTCAACATTTCTACTTATTAGAAAAATGCAAATGAAAACTATAGTGAGAAATCACCTCACACCAGTGAGAACTGCCATCCTCAAAAACCTACAGTGAATGTTGGAGAGGGTGTGGAAAAAAGGGAACCCTCCTACAGCATTGGTAGGAAGGTAAATTGGTACAGCCACTATGCAGAATGGTATGGAGGTTCCTTAAGAAACTAAAGACTACATGATCCTTAAGACCTACCTTAAGACCTGGTTCCTTAAGACCTACCATATGATCCAGAAATTCCAATCCCAGGCATGTATCTGGAGAAAAACATGGTTCCAAAGGATACTGACATGCCAAGATTCATAGCAGTGCTATTAACAATAGCCAAGACATAAAACAACCTAAATGCCCAATGACAGATGAAGAGATAAAGAAGATGTGGTACCAAAACACAAATTATTGAGTCATTAAAAAGAATGAAATAATACCATTTGCCACAACATGGACAGATGTGGAGATTATCAAATAAGTGATGTCAGACAGAGAAAGACAAATATCAAATAATATTGTATGTTGATTCTAAAAAAATAGGATACAAATGAACGTATCTAAAAAACAGAAACAGACTCACAGAGTTAAGAGAATGACCTTCTGGTTCCCAGCAGGGAAGGGTGGGAGAGGGACAGAATGGGAGTTTGGGACTGACATGTACACACCGCTATATTTAAAACAGATAATTAACAAAGACCTACTGCATAGCACAGGGAACACTGCTCAATATTCTGTAAAAATCCAAATGGGAAAGAACCGGAAAAAGTATGGGCTTCCCTGAGGGTTCAGACAGTAAAAAATCTCCCTGCAATGTGGGAGACCTGGGTTCAATCCCTGGATCACAAAGATCCCCTGGAGAAGGAAATGGCAGCCCAGTGCAGTATTCTTGCCTGGAAAATGCCATGGATAGAGGAGCCTGGTGGGCTACATCGAGTGGCAAAGAGTTGGACACGATTGAGAAGCTAACACATACATTCATTGAGAAAGTATAGACACATGAACAATATACATAACCTAATCACTTTGCTGTATACCTGAAACTAATACAACATTGTTAACAATTATGCTCTCTAATATAAAATAAAAATTACAAGAAAACTTAAGAGGATTGAAATCAAATTAAGCATACTTCATGACCACAATGGTATAAAGTAGAAATTAGTTACATGTATAAAACTGGAAATTTTACAATTTGCAGAGATTAAACCACATGATATTAAATAAATAATGTCAAAGAAATTTTTAAAAAATACCTTGAGGCAAGTGAAAATAGATATGCAACATGTCAAAATTTATGAGATACAGCAAAAGCAGTTTTAGGTGGGAAGTTTACTGAAATAAATGCTTACCTCAAGAAACAAGAAAGCAATCTAACTTTATACCTAAATGAATTAGAAATAGTAGAAAGAAATGAAGCCAAAAGTTAGTAGATGGAAGGAAACAATAAAGATTGGGGCAGTAATGAAACAGAGACTAAAAGGAGAATAAGCAAGATTAACGAAATGAAGGTGAATCTTTGAAAAATGAAACTGAGAAGTGTTTGGCCAGACTCACCAAAAGGGGAAAGACAGGCAGAGGACTCAAACTTAAAAAAAAGAAATGAAAGAGGTGTTCTATCTGATTTTACAGAAACACCAAGGACCATAAGAAACTGCTGCTGCTATGTCGCTTCAGTCGTGTCCAACTCTGTACGACCCCATAGACAGCAGCCCACCAGGCTCCCCCGTCCCTGGGATTCTCCAGGCAAGAACTCTGGAGTGGGTTGCCATTTCCTTCTCCAATGCATGAAAGTGAAAGTGAAGTCGCTCGGTCATGTCCGACTCTTAGCGACCCCATGGACTGCAGCCCTCCAGGGTCCTCCGTCTGTGAGATTTTCCAGGCAAGAGTACTGGAGTGGGGTGCCATCGCCTTCTCCAAGAAACTACTATAACCAAAGATTTGCCAACAAACTGGACAACCTAGAAGAAATGGATAAATACCTAGAAACAACCTATCTAAATAGTCAAACAAGACAAAATAGAAAATCTGAATAGATAGATTACTAAAGAGATACAAGTAATCAAAGCTCTCCCAACAAACAAAATCCAAAACCTAATGCTTCACTGGTGAATTCTATCAACTATTCAAAAAAGTATTAATGCCAAACCTTCTGAAACTCTTCCAAACACCAGAATTGGGGGCAAAGGGAAGGGAACTCTTTCAAAAACATTTTACAAGACCAGCATTATTCTCATACTAAAATCAGACAAAGTTGCCACAAAGAGAAAATTGCAGGCCAATATCCCTGAAGAAAACAGATGTAAAAATCATCAAACAACAAGGAAAATCAAAGATCCTGTATGCTGCAATTAAGACCTGGCACAGCTAAATAAATAAATGAATAAACAAATACATACAAAATTAAACATCCATAAATGATAAATATTCTCAACTTAGCAGTTATAGAGGGAACTTATCGCAACACAGTATAGGCCATATATGACAAGCCTATGGGCTTCCCAGGTGGCACTGGTGGTAAAGAATCTGCCTGCCAATACAGGAGATATATGAGAGGCAGGTTCCATCCCTGGGTGGGTAAGATCCTCTGGGGTAGGGCACGGCAACCCACTCCAGTATCTTTGCCTAGAGAACCCCCATGGAAAGAGGAGCCTGGCGGGCTACAGTCCACAGGGTCGCACATAAGTCGGACACAACTGAAGCAACTTAGCATGCACAAATGCGTGACAAGCCTACAGCTACCATTATACTTCACTGTGCATAGTTGAAGCCTTTTCTCTAAGATCAGGAACAAGACAACAAGGCTCACTATTGTCATTTTTATTTACCATAGTACTGAAAATCCTAGTCAGAACAATTAATCAAAAATAAACACACAAACAAAAGGCATCCAAACTGAAAAGGGAAAAGTAGCACTATCACTGTTTGCAAAAGACATGGTCTTATGCATAGAGAAAATCCTAAAGATTCCAACAAAAACCTGTGACTACTAAACAAACTTTAAAAAAAATTGTTAAACTAAGGACGGGAACTATAAGAGACAATAAACGTAAAGTACTCAGCACAGTATCTGCAGGATATAAGATGTTCGGTTAGTATTATACTCTCTTACTTTAAGCATTCATTTTTGGATAGATTATTCTGCAATTTCAGAGGCAAGCTAAGAGCTCTAATTTCTTACCTGACTTCTACTGAACTCCAGATTCCTACTTGTGCATGTTGCCAGGTTAATGCTCTTTGGAGAATGAGATCAGTCACCTCTTTTAATCCAGAATTGTGGAAAGTCAGCCCAGCAACTTTCCCATCACCCAGACCTTTAGCTTCCACGTCCAGAGTGGAGCTGATCAAATACAACAGCAGTAAACATCTGTGCCCCCAAAGCCTAGAACCTGTCACAGGGAAAAGCTATGGCCATAAAGAATTCATTCTGAGAGAAGTCAAGCAGGAACCAGCAAACTGTCTTATTCTTATATGTATGAATTCATGGCTTAAAGAACATCTCATCTTATCTTCTTCAATCTTTTCAATTCTATCCCTGCACTACTTTATGATACCAGACAGACAGGAACATTAGCCTTCTCTGTATCATTCCAACAAGATACAGAAGCAGGTAGAAATGAAGAATGAAAAACAACCTATCTAAAAATAACAAATATTTGTAGCTTTTATGACATCGTAACATTACAGCTCACTCAAAATTAACCTGGGAGTTGGGATTTCCTGCATGTAGGACACTAACATTGCCTGGGAGCACTTAACAGAGAACCTTCCAACCAGTAAATGTTTTCTAAGTAACTGGTCTGTGTATTTAAAAACATTTAAGACTTTTTTTTTTTTTTTTGCAGAGTGGATTACAGAGTCTAAATAAATAAAATCTAATACGATGAGGGACCAGAGAACCCAAGTATGTAACAGGATGGTTTGGGTGTCTTTTATTTTTTTGTCTCATTTTATTTTACCTAATATGCAGCAGACTATAAATCAAAATAAAATGGAGAAAGAACTTCTGTGGTAGTCCAATGGTTAAGAATCTGCCTGCCAATGCAGGGGACACAGGTTCCATCCCTGGTCCAGGACGATTCCACTGTCTCAGGGCAACTAAGCCCGTGTGCTGCAACTACTGAGCTCACACCCTAGGGCTGGAGAACTGCTGAAGCCTGTGCTCTACAATAGGAGAAACCACTGTAAGGAGAAGCCCCACCCACTGCAAATAGAAAGTGGCCCCCACTCCGCACAACTAGAGAAAGCCTGTTCACAGAAACAAAGCCTGTTTGCAGCCAAAAATAATTAAATAAAATGAGAAAAACTGAACATAAACATGGTTAGATTTATTAGACAAAATTTGAGTCAAAAGAGGGGAAATATGCTGAGGCTACTAAAACTGCTGCTGCTGCTGCTGCTGCTGCTAAGTCGCATCAGTCCTGTCCAACTCTATGTGACCCCATAGACGGCAGCCCACCAGGCTCCCCCGTTCCTGGGATTCTTCAGGTAAGAACACTGGGGTGGGTTGCCATTTCCTTCTCCAGTGCATGAAAGTGAAAAGTGAAAGTGAAGTCGCTCAGTCGTGTCTGACTCTTAGCCACCCCATAGACTGCAGCCTACCAGGCTCCTCCATCCATGGGATTTTCCAGGCAAGAGTACTGGAGTGGGGTGCCACTGCCTTCTCCGGAGGTTACTAAAACTGAGGAGTCACTGAAGGAACATCTGCATACCAAAAATGTAGACTGTAACAGAAACCTAGGATTCCAGTGACTATATGTAAAAGTCTTTCTCAAGATTTAAGAGGAGAGAGTGGGGAAAAGGTAGAGAGAGAGAGATAATTTACTTCCCTTTTAATAAGCATTTCAAGCTTAATTATAAAAATCTTAGGATGTATTTGGTCTAAGTAATATATGAAAATATGGAAAAAGTTAACTTACAAGTTATTATAAATAAATATGTAGTTTCAGAAAGATAAACCTTTCAAAATTGCATAAAAATAAAACTTGTTGTGATGTCTCCAGTGACACTCTGTCTCTAGATGGCACTCTGTGCTTTGTAACATTCTTTGTTAAGAAAAAAAAAGTTAATATACTTCTTCCTCTATAAATATAGAAGGTAAGGGAAACATCAAAATAATTGCTCAAAAAGAAAAATCACACATCGACATATGATATGATGAGTACCAAGTCTTTAAAAACTGAATACAATATATTTCATCCATATCAAGAACAAATAATTTTACTAAAATATTAGAATTTGAAATTTTGGAGCTTGTTTGAGCCATGCTAGTATAACACAGGGCCAAAGCAAAGCAATGTCCCAGAGCTATAATATTTCAAAGTATTTTCACCAAACCTTCAACAATATTATAACAACTTTATTTTCAGGCTAGTGCTGTTCATACAGACAAGAATTAAAGAAAAATGAGGAAAATAAACATTTTTAAAATGCCTGTCTGCTACCTGAGGCTCTATTACTATTGCTAATGTAATTCAAGACAGACAGGCTTTAATCTGTAGCACATGGATTCTTAAGTATCTATGAACCTTTTGAAACTATGTGAAAATCCGGCTCTATGTATTTCTGTAGAGAAAGGTCCAAACTTTTCAGGATATTATTAAAGGAATTTGAAAAATCAAAAAAAGTAAAAATTATCCACTGCAGAAAAAATACTAAAGATTTTTCTTCTTAGAAAAATAAACAGAGAAATAGAACTGTGACAGTAAAGAATAGCTCTAGACAAGATTCACCCTTCATAATGTGGTACAGAAAAGCAAAGACTCGACTTTAAAATGGAGAGAAGAAAAGGCTGAACTCTTTCCCATCCTAATAAATCAAGCCATGAGTGAAATGGTATTGTTTAAAGAGAACCACCCCCCCAAAAAGAGAACCCCTGTAATCTCTAAAAGGCAAAGGAAAAAGCATAAGGGAATTTGCACATTAGATTAATCCATAAAGAGTGAAAATTTTTATTTACCTATTATCCAATTTACAGAAAATGCTACATATTTCACTTGAGCTACATAATATAATTTAAGATTTAAATATTTGAGATTATACAGGATTATTTGGCAGTTTCTTATCAAACTTCATGTAAATAACCAAGTCCTGTTTGTTTAAACTGTGTTTCAAAGCTTTATCAATAGAAGGTCCTAAATACTCTCAAGCACAGTTTTGTAAAATCCCTCTTATAAAATTTTTATGAGCCATTAAAACTTGCTCAACTTATCTTTGTCTAAAAGGCCTTTTTCCTATTTTATCAAACTTAGGTATGTGATCAAAGAGAAAAAAAAACTAACTGGTTTTAATAAGAGTCTCAAAAAGTTTTTCTTAAAGTGAATTCCCCAATATTTTCTTAAAATATACATTTTATTTAGAATATTTTAGGCTGACAGAAAAGTTATGAACACAGTACACAGGTTGTCATATACACCACAACTAGTTTCTCCTACTATTAGAATGTGACACTGTATGGCATATCTGAAACAACAAGCCAGTATTGATAACACTACCATTGTCTGACTAACATTATTTTATTGAGAAATAATTAACATACATCACTGCATGTACGTTTAACACATATAGCATGATGGTTTGACATAGATACACAATGAAATAATTACAATAGGTTTAGTTAACATCCATCATCTCATATAGTTGCAATAAAAAGAAAAAACTTCTCCTTGTGATGAGAACACTTAGGGTTTCTACTTAGCTTTCTTACTGGAGAATAGAATTGAAAACCAAGATTTGGTCTGGGTGTGTTCATTGCTACCGGCTCACTATTAGTAGAATGTCATTTCCCCTAAGCCCTCTCAGCTAAAATAACAAGGAAACACTTATGTGGGGCTTCCCTAGTGGCTCAGTCCCTAAAGAATCTGCCTGCAATACAGGAAACTGCCTGTCACAAGAGTCCTGGGTCTGGAAGACCCCCTGCAGAAGGAAACGGCAACCCACGCCAGTATTCTTGCCTAGGAAATCCCATGGACATAGGGGACTGGTGGGCTACAGCCCCTGCCAGTATGCTTAGTCATATCTGACTCTTTGTGACCTTTTGGAATTAGCCCATCAGGCTCCTCTGTCCATGGGGTTTTCCAGGCAAGAATATTGGAGTGGGCTGCCATTTCCTTCTCCAAAGGATCTTCCCAACCCAGGGATCGAACCTGCATACCCTGTGTCTCCAGCATTGCAGGCAGATTCTGTACCCACTGAGCCATCGGGGATGCTCAGTCCACAGGGTCCCAAAAGTCAAATACAGCTTAGTGACTAAACCACCACCACCATACACACATATCAATAAATATTTTCATATGTAATAATATATATATTATGTTATATAAATTATACTAATAACTTCAACAGAATTACCAAATGGATTATTCTAATGTCCTCCACTGGATTATCTACAATCTCCTGCTTCAACATCAAAAAACCAGGTTCCTAACATTAATCATATATTTACTTAATTTTCCAAACTAAGCATACCTCAGAATTGGTAACTGACACTCCAATGGGAAACAACTTGCTATTTAAAGTACAGTGCTTATATACAATTCCTTTTTTTTAAAAAAAAATCAAGTATAGTTGATTTATAGCAGAAAGTGAAGAAGAACTAAACAACCTCTTGACAAAAGTGAAAGAGGAGAGTAAAACAGTTGGCTTAAAGCTCAACATTCAGAAAACGAAGATCATGGCATCAGGTCCCATCACTTCATGGCAAACAGATGGGAAAACAGTGGAAAAAGTGGCTGACTTTATTTTAGGGAGCTCCAAAATCACTGCAGATGGTGATTGCAGCCATGAAATTAAAAGACGCTTACTCCTTGGAAGGAAAGTTATGACCAAGTTAGACAGCATATTAAAAAGCAGAGACATTACTTTGCCAACAAAGGTCTTTCTAGTCAAGGCTACGGTTTTTCCAGTTGTCATGTATGGATATGAGAGTTGGGACTATAAGGAAAGCTGAGCGCAGAAGAATTGATGCTTTTGAACTGTGGTGTTGGAGAAGACTTTTAAGAGTCCCTTGGACTACAAGGAGATCCAACCAGTCTATCCTAAAGGAGATCAGTCCCGGGTGTTCATTGGAAGGTCTGACGTTGAAGCTGAAACCCCAATACTTTGGCCACCTGATGCGAAGAGCTGACTCATTGGAAAAGACTCTGATGCTGGGAGGGATTGGGGATGCTGGGAGGAGAAGGGGATGACAGAGGATGAGATGGCTGGATGGCATCACCGACTTGATGGACGTGAGCTTGAGTGATGGACAGGGAGGCCAGGCATGCTGCTATTCATGGAGTCGAAAAGAGTCAGACACGACTGAGCAAATGAACTGAACTGAATGACAAATGACATTGAGTGTCTTTTCTCACGCTCATTTATCGTCTGTATATTTTATTTGGTGAGATGTCTGTTAAGATCTTTTACCCACTTTTAATACAATTGTTCAATTTGCTATTATTGATTTTTAAGGGGTATTTGTATATTTTGGATACAAATGATTTATCATATATGTGTTTTGCAAATATTTCCTCTAAGTCTGTGACACTTTAAAAAAAATTTTTTTTTTAATGCATTTATTTTATTTTTGACTGTACTGGGTCTTCACTGCTGTGCTAGCTTCTCTCTAGTTGTGGTGGATGAGCTTCCCATTGTGTTGGATTCTGTTTTTATGGAACACGGGCTCTAGGGATGTGGGCCCAGTAGTTGTGACTTGTGGGCTCTAGAGCACTGGTACAATAGCTGTGATGGTATGTGGGATATTCCTGGATCAGGGATAGAACCCGTGTTCCCTGCATTGGTTAGCACTTCTTTACCATGAACCACCAGGGAAGCCCTGTGACTTGCTTTTTGCTTTTCTAACCATTATCTTCTACAGGATAAAAATATTCTTTTAATATAATCCAACTTGCCAAATTTTTCATTCCAGGGATCACATTCTTCCTGGTTATATCTAAAAACCTCATCACTTAACCAAAGTTCATGGAAACATTCTTCTATGTTTCCTTTTACAAGTTTACAGTTTTGTATTTTACAGGATCGATTTTGAGTTAATTTTAGTGTACAGGAGTAAGCACTGTGTTAAAATTCACTTTTTACATATAAACATCCATTTGCTCTAGCACCATTTACTGAAAAGATATTTATCCATTTAACTCCCTTTGCATCTTTATACACACACACATATATATATATATATATATTTTAAATCAGTTGAATACATTTGGGTGATTTCTGTAATGTTTTAAAAGATAATTACAGGTATAAAAATTTGATACCTCATATCCAGGAAGCCAATGGAAAAGAAAGGCAAATATATAACAAAATATTTCAGGTTCCATTCTATCCATATTTTAATAATATTTATTCTGTTCTCTTCACATCCAACCGTAAACCTGTCAGAATTATCTGTGATTTCAACAGCACTCTATCCAATATATTACCTGTATAAGTCTATATTCAAAAGCACTTTCAGAAACAAGAGAATAATAATGAGTTTAGACTTAAACGTAGTCCCAAGAGATTCTAAAGTACATAAAAGTAGAAATTAATTTACCACAAAAGATAAATACATAAAATATGTTCAAACTGTGAAAATTTTAAAAATTTCAGTTATATTTATACATGCACACACTTATAATTATCCAAGGAAAGAAGTTACTTTTAATTGATATATACAAATCCTGATTATGTGCTATTTTAAACATTATTAGTAACAGAAATCTTTGAAATGCTATGAAAAATATGCAAAATATTAAAAAAGCATCTGAAACATTATAAAGTTGTAAAAAAAAATTACTATGATAATTAACTAAAAGTAAAAACCCAAAATAAGGAAGGAACATTGAAATCATCTTGCTCTGATAACACCTGCTGAACCTACAATGCATGAACTCAGGATTCTAAAGTGAAACGTCAGGAGAAATAATTCTTTCATGAAGTGGGGGCTCAAAGAATTTAACCTCTAGGTTAAGGTTAAACTAGCAGTATACCTCCCCTTCACAGATCTTTCTTCATGGCAAACGGACTTGCCGGTAACTTTAAGCCATGAGCCACACTGTTCAAAGCCATTGAAGACAAACAGGTCACTTGCTGTGAGAACTTCAAGAAATGCATTAAAAAACAACAATATATGACACCAAAAGATGAGTCCCACAGGTCTGAAGTTATCCAATATGTTACTGGGGAACAGTGGAGGGCAACTACTAACAGCCACCAAAAGAATGAAGTAGCTGGGCCAAAGCAGAAACGATGCTCAGTTGTGGATGTGTCTGCTGATGGAAGTAAAATTTGATGTTACAAAGAACAGAATTGCATAGGAACGTGGAAACAGGTCCACGAATCAAGGTAAATTCTTTAAGTCATTTCCTCTCTTCCAAGGTCAACAAGCTACAAAGCGAACTCCTAGTTCAACAAGGATATACAGAACTACCTGCGGCTGGGGAAAATATCCATCATTCACCGGTAGACGGGTACTGTCATAAAGACTCTGAGGCTTGAGACTAGCAGGGTTGGGAGGAGGCCCAACACCCCTTGCTGTACCAGCTCAGCAGGACGTAGCCAGAGAGACCTCGATGCTCCTATCCCCAAAGAATTGGGCCTCCTATCTCTTGAGGGGAGAACATTAGGTACTTAGAATAGAAAAAAGGAGTCCAAAATGGTGGGGGCTACCGTCTATGGGGTCGCACAGAGTTGGACACGACTAAAGTGATGTAGCAGCAGCAGCAGCACAAGACAAAGAAAGGGAAAAAAGCCTGTGAAAATGGAAAAAAAGACAATCCAAGGATGACAGTGAAAACCTTAGGTGAACCAAACTCAACTCCTTCCTGAATATCCCAATGTGCATAGGGTAGGCTCAAGGGAGGGGGTAGGTGGAGACAAAACACATAAAAAGAAGAAGCACAGAAGACTACACATGGACGTCACCAGATGCTCAACAGGGAAATCAGACGGATTATATTCTTTGCAGCCAAAGATGGAAAAGCTCTATACAGTCAGCAAAAGAAGACCGGGAGCTGACTGTGGCTCAGATCATGAACTCCTTATTGCCAAATTCAGACTTAAGTTGAAGAAAGTAGGGAAAACACTAGACCATTCAGGTATGACCTAAATCAACTCACTAACGATTATACAGTGGAAGTAAGAAATAGATTTAAGGGCCTAGATCTGACAGACAGAGAGCCTGATGAACTATGGACGGAGGTTTGTGGCATTGTACAGGAGAGACAGGGAGCAAGACCATTCCTAAGAAGAAATGCAAAAAAGCAAAATGGCTGTCTGAGGAGGCCTTACAAATAGCTGTGAAAGAAGAGAAGCGAAAAGCAAAGGAGAAAAGGAAAGATATACCCATTTGAATGCAGAGTTCCAAAGAATAGCAAGGAGAGATAAGAATGCCTTCGTCAGTGATCAGAGGAATACAACAGAGGAATACAATAGAGGAATACAACAGAATGGGAAAGACTAGAGATCTCTTCAAGAAAATTAGAGATACCAAGGGAACATTTCATGCGAAGAAGGGCTCAGTAAAGAACAGAAATGATATGGACCTAACAGAAGAGGAAGATATTAAGAGGTCACAAGAATACCCAGAAGAACTGTACAAAAAAGATCTTCACAACCCTGATAATCATGATGGTGTGATCACTCACCTAGAGCCAGACATCCTAGAATGTGAAGTCAAGTGGGAATTAGGAAGCATCACTACGAACAAAGCTAGTGGAGGTGATGGAATTCTAGTTGAGCTACTTCAAATCCTGAAAGATGACGCTGTGAAAGAGCTGCACTCAATATGCCAGCAAATTTGGAAAATTCACCAGTGCCCACAGGACTGGAAATGGTCAGTTTTCATTCCAATCCCTAAGAAAGGCCATGCCAACGAATGCTTAGACTACCACACAATTGCACTCGTATCACATGTTAGTAAAGTAATGCTCATAATTCTCCAAGCCAAGCTTCAACAATACGTGAACCACAAACATCAAGATGTTCAAGCTGTTTTTAGAAAAGGCAGAGGAACCAGAGATCAAATTGCCAACATCTGCTGGAGCACTGAAAAAGCAAGAGAGTTCCAGAAAAATATCTATTTCTGATTTATGGACTGTGCCAAAGCCTTTGACTGTGTGCATCACAATAAACTCTGGAAAACTCTGAGAGATGGGAATAGCAGACCACCTGACCTGCCTCTTAAGAAATTTGTATGCAGGATAGAAAGCAACAGTTAGAACTGGACATGGAACAACAGACTGGTTCCAAATAGGAAAAGGAGTACGTCAAGGCTCTATACTGTCACCCTGCTTATTTAACTTATATACAGAGTACATCATGAGAAATATTGGGCTGGATGAAGCACAAGCTGGAATCAAGATTGCTGGGAGAAATATCAATAACCTCAGGTATGCAGATGATACCACCCTTATGGCAGAAAGTGAAGAAGAACTAAGAGCCTCTTGATGAAAGTGAAAGAGGAGAGTGAAAAAGTTGGCTTAAAGCTCAACATTCAGAAAACTATCATGGCATCCATGCCATCATGGCATCACTTCATGGCAAAATAGATAGGGAAACCATGGAAACAGTGGCAGACTTTATTTTGGGGGGCTCCAAAAACACTGCTGATGGTGACTGCAGCCGTGAAATTAAAAGACACTTACTCCTTGGCAGGAAAGTTATGACCAACCTAGAAAGTATATTAAAAAGCAGAGACATTACCTTGCTAATAAAGGTCCGTCTAGTCAAGGCTATGGTTTTTCCAGGGGTCATGTATGGATGTGAGAGTTGGACTCTAAAGAAAGCTGAGCACCGAAGAATTGATGTTTTTGAACTGTGGTGCTGGAGAAGACTCTTGAGAGTCCCTTGGACTCCATGGAGATCCAACCAGTCCATATTAAAGGAAATTATTCCTGAATGTTCATTGGAAGGACTGATGTTGAAGCTGAAACTCCAATACTTTGGCCTCCTGATGGGAAGAACTGACTCATTTGAAAAGCTCCTGATGCTGGGAAAGATTGAAATGGGGAGAAGAATGGGACGACAGAGGTTGAGATGGTTGGATGGCATCACCGATTCAATGGACCTGAGTTTGAGTAAACTCTAGAGTTGTTGATGGACAGGGAGGCCTGGCGTGCTGCAGTCCATGGGGTCATAAAGACTCCTAAATGACTGAGCAACTGAACAGAGACAGATTGAGGCCTCTCCTTTCGGGTCTGCCTGCCCTCATGCCTCAGAAGGTACACTAACCTTTGTTTGCCAAATGTAATTCTGAGCTGTAAGGGAGCTGTAACATTGGACCACCGTTTCAAATCTTTGTTGTGAGAGAAAGAACTGAGGAAATTACACTCTCCTAACATATTTCGTGGAACTTCTAGATGTCACAGCTGGGTTTAGAAAAGGAAGAGGAACCAGAGGAACCTTTGCTGTGAGGACCATAATCAATTGTGGAAACCTCTTAAAGAATGGGAATACCAGACCATCTTACCTGTCTCCAGAGAAACCTGAATGTAGGTGAAGAAGCAACACATAGCAGCCTGTATGGAACAACTGATTGGTTCAAGATTGAGAAAGGAGTATGACACAGCTGTCTGCTGTTGCCCTGTTTGTTTAATCTATACGCTGAGCACATTGAGAGACATGCTGGGCTGGATGACTTACAATTGGAATGAAGATAAGCGGGAGAAACACCAACAACCTCAGATATGCAGATGATACCACCCTCTTAATGGCAGAAGGTAAAGAGGAACTAAAGAGGCTCATGATGAGGGCAAGGAGGAGAGTGAAACAGCCAGCTTAAAAGTATTATTTTCAAAACTAAGATCGTGTAATCTGACCCATTACTTCATGGCAACAGAGGGGGAAAAGATGTAATTAGTAACAGATTTCCTCTTCTTGGGCTCTAAAATCACTGTGGATGGTGACCGCAGCTATGAAATCAGAAGATGACTGCTTCTTAGCAGCAAAGCTATGACAAACCTAGACAATGTGTTGAGAAGCAGAGACATTACTCTGCAAACAAAGGTTTGTATAGTCAAGGCCATGGTCTTACCTGTGCTCACATACAGTAGTGAGAGCTGGACAGTAAAGACAGAGTGCTGAAGAATTGAAGCCTGGGAACCGTGGTACTGGAGAAGTCTCCTGGGAGCCACGTGTAACAGAATGAAATTACATCATTCCTTAACTCCGTACACAAAAATAAGCTCAAAATGGATTATAAACGTAAATGCTAGGCCAGACACTTCTCTGTATTCTTGTCACGTTTTATTAATCTCTTTTGTTTTTGTTAGCTCCTTACTTTTTCTGTCCTTCATTGTGCCCATCTTTGCATGAAATGTTCCCTTGGTATCACAAATTTTCTTGAAGAGATGTCTAGCCTTTCCCATTCTATTGTTTCCTCTATTTCTTTGCCTTGTTCACTTAAAAATGCTTTCTTATTTCTCTTAGTTATTCTCTGGAACTCTGCATTCATATGAGTGTATCCTTTCTTGTCTCCTTTGTCTTTAGCATCTCTTCTTGACTCAGCTATCTGTTAAGGCTTCCTCAAACAACCATTTTGCCTTTTTACGTTTCTTTTTCTTGGGGACGGTTTTGATCAACACTTTCTGTACAATGTCAGGAACTTCCGTCCAGTTTTTCAGGCACTCTGTGTGTCTATCACATCTAATCCCTTGAATCTATTTCTCACTTCCACTGTATAATCATAAGAGATGTGATTTAGGTCATGAGTGAATGGTACAGTGGTTGCTAATTTAGATTTCAATATATGAAGCATGACTTCTAAAATTGATATGGCAACCATTAAATCAATGTAAAGAGAAATAAAATGTTCAAAGTAATAGATGGTAAAAAAATAAACTCTTTTAGATTAAAAAAATCTAAATGTAATAAAAAAGAGAAAAATAAGGAAAATACAGAGGAGATAGGACAAAGAACAAGCACTGATTCAATGTAAAGCTACATATCCAGTGATTACACTAAAAGTAAAAACAAGATTACATGATACAATTAAAGTCAAAGACAATTTTTAGAGTAAATAAAAAACAACTCAGTTCTTTTATATAGAAATAGTATCTAATACGTATGGTTAGAGAGAAATTATAAATATAAAAAGACAGAAAAAGCTGCATCAGAAAACCACAATAGGGGGTATGTCTCATTAATATTTCAATACTTTTAGAATAAAAGCATTCTCAGAGATTTTTTAAAAAGAGCATTAAGTAAATGCAAACTGAGTTGTAAGAATTATCTGAACATCTGTATTAGCCTAGTAACATAACAAGAGTAGGGGAAGGAGAGGATCTGGAGGGGAGTGAGGGAGTGGGGAGACCTTCAAGGAGTAATCAATAAGAAATATACAAATCTACAATCATAATATGGAATTTTAATATATTTCTCTCAGAAATTATGACAAAAACAAATAATGAATACAAAATATTTTAACACAATTATTGAACAACCTTAACTTAAAGGACACTGCTGCTAAGTCACTTCAGTCGTGTCCGACTCTCTGCGACCCCATAGATGGAAGCCCACCAGGCTCTGCCATCCCTGGGATTCTCCAGGCAAGAATACTGGAGTGGGTTGCCATTTCCTTCTCCAGTGGATGAAAGTGAAAAGCGAAAGGGAAGTCACTCAGTCGTGTCTGACTCTTCGAGACCCCATGGACTGAAGCCTACCAGGCTCCTCCGTCCATGGGATTTTCCAGGCAAGAGTACTGGAGTGGGATGCCATTGCCTTCTCCTTAAAGGACACAACGGCACCTAAATAATACATATACATTTCAAGTATGCATGGAAAGAATATTTGCAAAAACTGAAAATAAAACTTTAAACAAGAGTTTACACAAATTAGAAAGAAACCATACAGAACATTTTTTCTGGTCTCAAGTCAATTAGTCCAAGAAGAAATCAATGAAAAGTTAACCAGAAGATCTCTTATTTGAAAATTAAGAAATATACTTTTAAGTAATCCAAGAGTCATAAAGAAAACTAAAATACATATGGAATTAAACTAACAAAGGAAACAACACAAAAAGTTAAAAACATTAAAAATACAAGGGCATATTACAAAACACTTTATTAAATGAATTTGAAACTTTAGATGAAATGGACAATCTGCTACAAATATAATCTGTCAAAATAATAAAACACCTGAATAATGTTAAATCAGTTAACAAAACTGGATGGTAACAAAATACTTCAGGGGCTTATGTTTTCAATAATGAATTGGATAAAATTTCCTATAAATGATTAATTCTAATTTCAGAAAGCTTTACAGAAAAAAGAAAAAGAAGATCCTCTACATTATTCATTTTTTGTGATTAGCAAAGTCTTGATAATAAAACCTGAAATGGAAAGAATAAAAATGAATAATTTCAGTCCAGGTTCGATGCACGATACTGGATGCTTGGGGCTAGTGCACTGGGACGACCCAGAGGGATGGTATGGGGAGGGAGGAGGGAGGAGGGTTCAGGATGGGGAACACATGTATACCTGTGGCGGATTCATTTTGATATTTGGCAAAATTAATACAATTATGTAAAGTTTAAAAATAAAATTTTTTAAAAAAATGAATAATTTCAGGCCAATTCAACTGATGAATACAAATGTAAAAAAATCCTAAACAAGGGATTTCCTTGATGGTCCAACAATTCAATTCCTAGTTCAGGAAGATTACACAAGCCACAGAGCTACTAAGCCAGCATTCCATAACTACAGAGCCTGTAATCTGGAGCCTAAAAGTCACACATATTGAGCCTAAGTGCCACAACGACTGAAGCCTGTGCGGCTAGACCCTGTCCTCCGAAACAAGAGACACCAATGGAATATAACGTGGTGTGAGCACACCAAAACAAAGGGCAGCCCCGACTTGGCTGCAGTTAGATAAAGACTTCCCAAAACAATGAAGACTCATCGCAGAGAAAAATAAAAGCAAAATGAAAACATCAACAGAATATTACCAAACTGAAACTAAAAATGATTTTAAAAACACAATTCACCACGATCAAGAAAAATTTCTTTCAAGAATAGATAATACATATAACATTAAAAGATCAGAGGTACCCAGGATTAAGGGATGGAGAGTTACTGATGAGATAAATAGGAGGAACATCAGTTCAATTCACTCAGTCGTGTCCAACTCTCTGCAAACCCATGGAATTAAACATGTCAGGCTTCACCATTCATCACCAACTCGCAGAGTTTGCTAAAACTCAAGTCCATTAAGTCAGTGATGCCATCCAACCATCTCATCCTCTGTCGTCCCCTTCTCCTCCTGCCCTCAATCTTTCCCAGCATCAGGGTCTTTTCTGATGAGGCAGTTCTTCCCATCATGTGGCCAAAGTATTGGAGTTTCAGCTTCAACAGTCCTTACAATGAACATTCAGGACTCATCTCCTTTAGGATGGACTGATTGGCTCTCTTTGCAGTCCAAGGGACTCTCTAGAGTCTTCTCCAACACCACAGTTCACAATCATCAATTCTTCAGCACTGAGCTTTCTTTATACTCCAACTCTCAAATCCATACATGACTACTGGAAAAACCAAGTTTTGACTAATACAGACCTTTGTTGGAAAAGTAATGTCTCTGCTTTTTAATATGCTGTCTAGGTTGCTCATAGCTTTCCGTCCAAGGAGCAAGCATCTTTTAATATCATAGTGCAGTCACCATATGCAGTGATTTTAGAGCAGAAAAAAAAGTCTCTCTTTCCATTGTTTCCCCATCTATGTGCCATGAAGTCATGGGACCAGATGCCACGATCTTAGTTTTTTCAATGTTGAGTTTTAAGCCAACTTTTTCACTTTCCTCTTTCACTCTCCTCAGGAGGCTCTTTAGTTCTTCTTTGCTTTCTGCCCTAAGAGTGGTATGACCTGTGTATCTGAGGTAATTGATATTTCTCCCTGAAATCTGGATTCCAGCTTGTGCTTCATCCAACATTTCACAGTATGTACTCTACATATAAGTTAAATAAGAGATTGATAATATATGACATTCACATACTCCTTTCCCAATTTGAAACTAGTCTGTTGTTCTATGCCTGGTTCTAACCATTGCTTATTGACCTGAATACAGATTTTTCAGGAAGTAGGTCAGGTGGTCTGGTATTCCCATCTTTTGAAGAATTTTCCACAGTTTCTGGTGATCTACACAGTAAAACACTTTGGCATAGTCAATAAAGGAGAAGTAGATGTTTTTCTGGAACTCTCCTGCTTTTTCTATGATCCAACAAATGTTGGAAATTTGATCCCTGGTTCATCTGCCTTTTCTAAATTCAGTTTGAACATATGGGAGTTCTTGTTTCATGTACGGTTGAAGCCTCATTTGGAGAATTTTGAGCATTATTTTGCAAGCATGTGAGATGACTGCAATCATGAATAGTTTGAATATTCTTTGGCATTGCCTTTCTTAGGGACTGGAATGAAAACTGACCTTTTCCAGTCCCGTGGCAACTGCTGAGTTTTCCAAATTTGCTGGCATATTGAGTGCAGCACCTTAATAGCATCACCTTTTAGGATGTGAAATACCTCAACTGGAATTCCATCACCTCCACTAGCTTTGTTCGTAGTGATGCTTCCTAAGGCCCACTTGACTTGGCATTCCAGGATGTCTGGCTCTAGGTGAGCGATCACACCGTCGTGATTATCTGGGTCATGAAGATCTTTTTTGCATAGTTCTTCTCTGTATTCTTGCCACCTCTTAGTAATATCATCTGATTCTGTTAGGTACATACCATTTCTGTATTTTATTGTACCCATCTTTGGATGAAATGTTCCCTGGGTATCTCGAATTTTCTTGAAGAAGTCCTGAGTCTTTCCCATTCTATTATTTTACTCTATTTCTCTGCATTGTTCACTTAAAATGCTTTCTTACCTCTCCTTGCTATTCTTTGGAACGCTGCATTCAAATGGGTATATATTTCCTTTTCTCTTTTGCCTTTGCTTCTCTTCTTTCCTCAGATATTTGTAAGGCCTCCTCAGACAACCACTTTACCTTTTTGTGGGTCTTTTTCTTGGGGATGGTTTTGACCACTGCCTCCTGTAGAAAGACAAACCTCCGACTACAGTTCTTCAGACACATTATCAGATCTAATCCCTTGAATATGTTTGTCATTTTCACTGTATAATCATAAGGGATTTGATTTAGGCCATACCTGAATGGTCTAATGGTTTTCTTTACTTTCTTCAATTTAACTCTGAATTTGGTAATAAGGAGTTCATGATCTGAGCCACACTCAGCTCCCAGTCTTGTTTTTGCTGACTGTAAAGACTTACTCCATCTTTGGTTACAAAGAATATAATCATCTGATTTCAGTATTGACCATCTAGTGATGTCCATGTGTAGAGTCATCTCTTGTGTTGTTGGAAGAGGGTGGTTGATATGACAAGTGCATTCTCTTGGCAAAATGCTATTAGCTTTTGCCCTGCCTCATTATGTACAACCAGGTCAAATTTACCTGTTTTTCCAGGTATCTCTTGACTTCCTACTTTTGCATCCAGTCCCCTATGATGAAAAGGACATCTTTTTTGGGTGTTAGTTCTAGAAGATCTTGTAGGCCTTCATAGAACCATTCAACTTCAGCTTCTTCAGCATTAGTGGTTGGAGCACAGACTTGGATTACTGTGATAGTGAATGGTTTTCTGTGGAAACCAACACAGATCATTCTGTCGTTTAGAGATTGCATCCAAGTACTGTATTTCAGACTCTTTTGTTGACTATGATATGGCTACTCCATTTCTTCTAAGGGATTCTTGCCCATAGTAGTAGGTATAATGGTCAGCTGAATTAAATTGGCCCACATTCCAGTCCATTTTAGTTCAGTCATTTTAGTTGATTCCTAAAATGTTGATGTTCACTCCTGCCATCTCCTGCTTGATCACTTCCAATTTACCTTGATTCATGGACCTAACATTCCAGGTTCCTGTGCAGTATTGTTCTCTAATGCATCGGACTTCACTTCTATCACCAGTCACATACACAACTGGGGTTGTTTTTGCTGTGACTCCATCTCTTCATTCTTTCTGGCGTTATTTCTCTACTCTTCTCCAGTAGTATACTGGGAACCTACCAATCTGGGGAGTTCATGTTTCAGTGTACTATCTTTGTGTCTTTTCATACTGTTCATGGGATTCTCAAGGCACTAATACTGAAGTGGTTTGCCATTGCTTTCTTCAGTGGACCACATTTTATCAGAACTCTCCACCATGATCTGTTTATCTTGGGTGGACCTACACGGCATGGCTCATAGTTTCATTTAGTAAGACAAGGCTATGGTCCATGTGATCAGTTTGATTAGTTTTCTAGGACTGTGGTATTCATTCTGTATGCCCTCTGAGGGATGAGGATAAAAGGCTTATGGAAAGTCAAAGTGAAGTCGCTCAGTTCTGTCAGACTCTTTGCGACCCTATGGACTGTAGCCTACCAGGTTCCACCATCCATGGGATTTTCCACGCAAGAATACTGGAGTGGGTTGCCATTTCCTTCTCCAGGAGATCTTCCTGACCCAGGGATTGAACCCGGGTCTCCCACTGGGTAGGCATTGTAGGCAGACGATGTAGGCAGAAAATAAAAGGGTCTTTTAATTTCATGGCTGCAGTCACCATCTGCAGTGACTGTGGAGCCCAAAAAACTAAGTCTGCTTCCACTCCAAAACTAATCACTGCTTCCATTGATTCCCCATCTATTTGCTGTGAAGTGATGGGACTGAATGCTATGATCTTAGTTTTCTGAATGTTGATTTTTTAAGCCAACTTATTCACCATCCTCTTTCACTTTCATAAAGAGACTCTTTAGTTTTTATTCGCTTCCTGCCATAAGGGTAGTCTCATCTGCATAGCTGAGGTTATTGATATTTCTCCCAGCAATTTGATTACAGATTGTGCTTCATCCATCCAACCATTTCACATGATGTACTTTGCATATAGTTAAATAAACAGGGTGACAGCCTTGACGGACTCCTTTCCCAATTTGGAAGCACTCTGTTGTTCCATGTCAGGTTCTAAGTGTTGCCTCTTGACCTGCATACAGATTTCTCAGCAGGCCTGTAAGCTGGTCTGGTATTCCCATCTCTTGAAGAGTTTTCCACAGTTTGTGGTGATCCACACAGCCAAAAGCTTTGTCCTAGTCAATAAAGTAGAAGTAGATGTTTTTTGGGACTCTCTTGTTTTTTTGATGATCCAATGGATGCTGGCAATTTGATCTCTGGTTCCTCTGCCTTTTCTAAATCCAGCTTGAACACCTGGAATTTCACAATTCACGTACTGTTCAAGCCTGGCTTGGAGAATTTTCAGCATTACTTTCCTACGTGTGAGGTGAGTGCAACTGTGCAGTAGTTTGTGCATTTTTTGGTATTGCCTTTCTTTGGCATTAGAATGAAAACTGACCTTTCCCAGCCCTATGGCCACTACTCAGTTTACCAAATTTGCTGGCATATTGAGTGCAGCACTTTGACAGCATCATCTTTTAGGATCTGAAATACTTCAACTGAACTACTGATGGAGGGAAATCCATCACCTCCACTAGATTTGTTAGCAGTGATGCTTCCTAAGGCCCACTTGACTCTGCATTCCAGGATGTCAGGGTCTAGGTCAGTGATCACGCCATCATAGTTATCTGGATCATGAAGATCTTTTTTGCATAGTTCTTCTGTTTATTCTTGCCACCTCTTCTTAGTGTCTTCTGCTTCTGTTAGGTCCATACAATTTTTGTCCTTTATTGTTCCCAAAACTTTCATGAAAAGACCTCTAGTCTTTCCCATTCTATTGTTTTCCTGAACACAACAATCACAGAAAACGAACCAATCTGATCACATGGACCACAGCCTTGTCTGACTCAATGAAACTGTGAGCCATGCCATGTAGGACCACCCAAGATGGACAGGTCATGGTGGAGAATTCTGACAAAACATGGTCCACTGGAGAAAGGAATGGCAAACCACTTCAGTATTCTTGCTTTGAGAACCCCATAAACAGTATGAAAAGGCAAAAAGATAAGACAATGAATGATGAACTTCCCAGGCTGGCAAGTGCCCAATATGCTACTGGAGATCAGATAATACCAGAAAGAATGAAGAGATTAAGCCAAAGCAAAAGCAACAACCCAGTTGTGGATATGACTGGTGATGGAAGTAAAGTCTGATACTGTAAAGAGCAATACTGCATAGTAACCTGGAATGTTAGTTTAAAGAATCAAAGCAAATTAGAAGTGGTCAAAGATTAGATGGCAAGAGTGAACATTGAAATTTTAGGAATCAGTGAACTAAAATGGACTGGAATGGGTCAATTTAACTCAGATGATCATTATATCTACTACTGTGGGAAAGAATACGTTCGAAGAAAGGTGGTAGCCATCATGGTCAACAAGAGAGTCCAAAATGCAGTACCTGGATGTAATCTCAAAAATGACAGAATGATCTGTGTTGGTTTCCACAGAAAACCAATCTGTATCACAGTAATCCAAGTCTATGGCCCGAGCAATAATGCTGAAAAAGCTGAAGTTCAATGGTTCTATGAAGACCTACAAGGTCTTCTAGAACTAACACCCAGAAAAGATATTCTTTTCATTATAGGGGACTGAAGGCAAAAGTAGGAAGTCAAGAAATACCTGGAGTAACAGGCAAATCTGGCCTTGTAATAAAGAATGAAGCAGGGCAAAGTCTAGTAGAGTTTTGCCAAGCGAACGCACTGGTCATAGCAAGCATCCTCTTCCAAAACACAAGAGAAGACTCTACACGTGGACATCACTAGATGGTCAATTCCAAACTCAGATTCATTATATTCTTTGCAGCCAAAGCTGGAGAAGCTCTATTCAGTCAGCAGAAAGAAGACTGGGAGCTGACTGTGGCTCAGATCATGAACTTATTGCAAAATTCAGACTTAAATTGAAGAAATAGGAAAACCACTAGATCATTCAGGTATGACCCAAACTGTATCCCTTATAATTATACAGTAGAAGTGACAAATAGATTCAAGGGATCAGATCTGATAGATGGAGTGTCTAAACAATCCTGGACCAAGATTCCTGACACTGCACAGGAGGCAGGGATCAAGACCATTCCCAAGAAAAAGAAAGGCATAAAGACGAAATGGTTGTCTGAGGAGGCCTTAGAAACAGCTGTGAAAAGAAGATAAGAGAAAGTCAAGGAGTAAAGGAAGAATAGCCTTTGATTGTGTGGATCACAATAAACTGTGGAAAATTCTGAAAGAGATGGAAATATCAGACCACCTGACCTGCCTCTTGAGAAACCTGTATGCAGGTCAGGAAGCAACAGTTAGAACTGGACATGGAACAACAGAGTGCTTTCAAACATGAAAAGGAGTACGTCAAGGCTGTATATTGTCACCCTGCTTATTTAACTTATATGCAGAGTACATCATACAAAATACCATGCTGGATGAAGCACAAGCTGGAATCAAGATTGCTGCGAAAAATATCAATAACCTCAGATATGCAGATGACACCACCCTTGTGGCAGAAAGTGAAGAACAACTAAAGAGCCTCTTCATGAAAGTTAAAGAGGAGAATAAAAAAGTAGGCTTAAAACAGAAAACTAATATCACAGCATCCAGTCCGATCATTTCATGGCAAATAGATGGGGAAACAGTGCAAACAGTGGCAGACTTTATTTTAGGGGGCTCCAAAATCATTGCAGATGGTGACTGCATCCATGAAATTAAAAGACACTTACTCCTTGGAAGGAAAGTTAGGACCAACCTAGACAGCATATTAAAAAGCAGAGACATTACTTTGCCAACAAAGGTCCGTCTAGTCAAGGTTATGGTTTTTCCAGTAGTCATCTATGGATTTGAGATTTGGACTATAAAGAAAGCTGAGCACTGAATAATTGATGCTTTTAACTGTGGTGTTGGAGAAGACTCTTGAGAGCCCATTGGACTGCAAGGAAAGCTAACGAGCCCATCCTAAAGGAGATCACTCCTGGGTGTTCATTGGAAGGACTGATGTTTAAGCTGACACTACAATACTTTCACCACCTAATGCCAAGAGCTGACTCATTTTCAAAGACCCTGATGCTGGGAAAGACTGAAGGAGGGAGAAGAAGGGGATGACAAAGAATGAGAAGGTTGGATGGCATCACTGACTCAATGGACATGAGTTTTAGTAAACTCCGTGAATTGATGATTCACAGGGAGGCCTGGTGTGCTGCAGTCCACGGGGTCACAAAGAGTTGGACATGACTGAACTATGGTTTTTCCATTGGTCATGTATGGATGTGAGAGTTGAACTGTGAAGAAAGCCAAGCACAGAAGAATTGATGCTTTTGAACTGTGGTGTTGGAGAAGACTCTTGAGAGTCCCTTGGACTGCAAGGAGATCCAACAAGTCCAGTCTAAAGGAGATCAGCCCTGGGTGTTCTTTGGAAGGAATGATGCTAAAGCTGAGACTCCAGTACTTTGGCCACCTCATGCGAAGAGTTGACTCATTGGAAAAGACTCTGATGCTGGGAGGGATTAGGGGTAGGAGGAAAAGGGGGTGACAGAGGATGAGATGGCTGGATGGCATCACCGACTCGATGGACGTGAGTTTTAGTGAACTCCGGGAGATGGTAATGGACAGGGAGGCCTGGAGTGCTGCAATTCATGGGGTCGCAAAGAGTAGGACATGACTGAGCAACTGAACTGAACTGAACTGATACCCATTTGAATACAGACTTCCAAGGAAAAATAAGGAGAGTTAAGAAAGCCTTCCTCAGTTATCAATGCAAAGAAATAGAAGAAAACAATGAAATGGGAAAGACTACAGAGCTCTTCAGGAAAATTAGAGATACCAAGGACAGTCCTAAGGCACTGTCAGAAGACCAGGGAATAGGCCCAATTTCTGGAAATCTCCACCCCTTCCCCAATATAGTTGGAATAATCCTCCCAGTAATTAGCATATTAAATTACCCAGTCTATAATAACTAACAAGGCCACATTTTGTAGCTGCACTCGCCCTCTGGAATGGCACACGCTCTATCTGTGAAGTATGTTTCTCTCTGAATCTGAATAAACCCACTTTTTTACCCATCAGTTTGTCTCACTGAATTCTTTCAAAGATAAGACATCAAGAACCTGAGCTTCATTAGGTCCTGAAACCCAAGTTCCATGGATTTGGGGTGGGTTAGATTTCCAGTCTTATGGGTTAAGTCCCAAATAGGGTTTGGGCCAGGATCCAGTCCAACCATGTGGGTTCAAGTCCTAAGATGGGTTTTGGCTGCATTCGAGTTCCAGAACATGGGTTCAAGTCCCAATCCAAGGTAAATGGCTTCAAGAGCTCTCCAAAAGGCCTCCATCTCAACACTGTCAACTACACCACCAGCACTTGCCTGTCAACTACAAATTGGTACTTCCTAAAAGCATTTGGCAGCAAGTGAACAACAAGAGTTTTTGTCATCTGCTTCATGGAGACTGAAGCCTGTCTGTGCTGTTGCAGCTACTGACCTTCAATACCTCCTGAGGGTATTGAAGAATGGTGATGAAGAATGAAGAATTCAGGGCGAAGAATGAGGCACTCTGCTTCAGGGAAACAGGTGGAACAGGTCTTCAGATAGTTAGATATTTTCAGGAACTACTTCAAGATTCCAATGCTTGCATCTTTTCACATCTAGAAAATCACTAAATCCCTTCATGATGACATCAGCTCTTTGTGACTAGGAGAAAACCTTTTGTAAAGTAGGCACTTGATTGCACTTAACTTCCCTTCACCAAAATCTTATATATTGACCTTTCCCCACAGCCTCTTTGGAGCAGTCTATCAGAGCTGTCTGAGGTGTTATCTCCCAGGCCGCTATACTCATTTTGCCCCAAATAAACTTTAATTTGGAACTCTCACACTGTGCATCATTTTACCTGACAACACTAAAACCTGGTTCCACTGAACAGCCAGCAAGCTCCAGTGCTGGATGTCTCATGCCAAACAACTAGCAAAATTGGAACAGAACCCCACCCATTAGCAGCCAGACTGTGTAAACCCATACTAAACTCAGAGACTCCCCGAAACACACAGTGGAGGCAACACTGCCCATCAGAAAGAGAAGACCTAGATCCACCCAACAGAACACAGGCACCAGACCCCTCACTAGGAAGACTACACAAGGCACTGGTCCAAACCCAACCCACCGAACCAAGATGCTAGAAGTTTAAGATGAACTATGACCCTGAAGTTTGTGGAAAGGGGACCCTAAATTCAGTAAGTTAAACAAAATGAGAAGACAGAGAAATATGCAGAAGATGAAGGAGAAAGGCAAAAACCAACAAGACCAAAAAAAAAAAAAAAGAAGAGGAAAGAGGCAGTCTATCTGAGAAAAATTCAGAGTAATGACAGTAAAGATGATCTAAAATC
Source organism: Bison bison bison (assembly GCF_000754665.1). Classification (NCBI taxonomy): domain Eukaryota; kingdom Metazoa; phylum Chordata; class Mammalia; order Artiodactyla; family Bovidae; genus Bison; species Bison bison. The sequence goes on along the minus strand of NW_011494956.1, from coordinate 14,659,646 downwards.
TGGGAAACAGAAGGAAGGCACTGATAATAGAATGGAGATCTGATAGAGAAGATACAAGAAATGTTTAACAAGAACTTAGAAGTACTAAAGAACAGACAATCATCAATGAATGACTCAAAAACTGAAATAACTACTACACTAGAGGGAACTAATAGCAAAATAACTAAGGCAGAAGAACAAGTAACTAAGCTCCAAGATAGAATGGTGGAAATAACTGAAGCATAGCAGAATAAAGAAAAAAGAATGAAAAGAAATGAGGACAGTTACAGAGACCTCTGGGACAACATTAAATACATAAGCATATAAATTACAGGGGCCTCAGAAGAAGAAGAAAAAAAGAAAGGATATGAGAGAATATTTGAGGAGATTATAATTGGAAACTTACCTGACATAGGAAATAGCCACCCAAGTACAGGATACTCAGAGAGTCTCAAACAGGATAAACCAAATGAGAAATAAAACAAGTGAAGTGAAGTTAAAGTTGCTCATTCATGTCTGACTCTTTGTGACCCCATGTACTGAATAGTCCTTGGAATTCTCCAGGCCAGAATACTGGAGTGGGTAGCCTTTCCCTTCTCCAGGGGATGTTCCCAACTCAGGGATCAAACCCAGGTCCCCCACATTGCAGGCGGATTCTTTAACAGTTGAGCTACAAGGGAATACAACAAAACACATATCAATCACACTAACAAAAATTAACACAAAGAAAAATTATTGAAAGCAGCAAGGGAAAAGCAACAGATAACATACAAAGGGATGCCAATAAGGTTAAGAACTAAAGGAAATAAAAAAGAACCAAAAACCCCCAAAGTCAGTAGAAAGAACAGAATCATGAAAATTACAGCAGAAAGAAGTGAAGAAAACAACAGCAAAGATCAATAAAACTAAAAGCTGGTTCTTTGAGAAGATAAATGAAATTCATAAACCATTAGCTAGACTTATCAAGAAAAATAGGAGAAGACTCAAATCTATAAAATTAGCAATGAAAAAAAGAGAACTAATAATACACAATACAGAAAAACAAAGGATCATAGAGACTACTGTAAGCATCTATATGCAAATAAAATGACAATCTACAAGAAATGGGCAAACTGTTAGAAAAGTATAACCTTCCAAGACTGAACCAGGAAGAAATAGAAAATATGAACAGATCAATCACAAATACAGAAATGAAAACTGTGATCAAAAATATTCCAAAAAATAAAAGCCGAGGGCCAGATGGCAGGAGAATTCTATCAAATGGTTAGAGAAGAGCTAACCATCCTGCTCAAACTCTTCCAAAAACTGAGACGGAGGAACACTTCCAAACTCATTTTACAAGCCCACCATCACCCTGATACCAATACCGGACAATGACATCACAAAAAAAGAAAATTACAGGCCAATATTCCTGATGAACATACATGCAAATATCCTCAACAAAATACTAACAAACAGAATCCAACAACACATTGAAAGGATCATATACTATGATCAAGTTGGGTTTATCCCAGGTATGAAAGGATTTTTCAATAGACACAAATCAATCAATGTGATATACCATATAAATACACTGAACAATAAAAACCATATGATCATCTCAATATGCAGAAAAAGCTTCTGACAAAACAAAATACTAATTTATGAGAAAAACTTTCCAGAAATTGCGCATATAGGGAACCTACCTCAACATAATAAAGACCATATATGACAAACCCACAATAAACATTATTCTCAATGGTGAAAAACGGAAAACATTTCCTGTAAGATTGGCAACAGGACAAGGGAACACACTCTCACCACTACTATTCAATATAGTTTTGGGAAGTTCTGGTAATCAGATAAGTATCAAGGCAATCAGATAAGAATAAGAAAGAAACAAAAAAATCCAGATTGGAAAAGAAGTAAAACTGTCTCTCTTTGCAGACGACATAATACTATATACATGAGATCAGATCAGTTGCTCAGTCGTGTCCAACTCTTTGCAACCCCATGAATCGCAGCACGCCAGGCCTCCCTGTCCCTCACCAACTCCCGGAGTTCACTCAGACTCAAGTCCATCGAGTCAGTGATGCCATTCAGCCATCTCATCCTCTGTCGTCCCCTTCTCCTCCTGCCCCCAATCCCTCCCAGATTCAGAGTCTTTTCCAATGAGTCAACTCTTCGCATGAGGTGGCCAAAGTATTGGAGTTTCAGCTTTAGCA
>NW_011494956.1:14642540-14657290 GCF_000754665.1 Bison bison bison | reverse complement strand
ACATCCATACATGACCACAGGAAAAACCATAGCCTTGACTAGACGAACCTTTGTTGGCAAAGTAATGTCTCTGTTTTTGAATATGCTATCTAGGTTGGTCATAACTTTTGAAAACCCTAAAGATGCCATCAGAAAATTACTAGAGCTAATCAGTGAATTCAGTAGTCACAGGATACAAAATTAAAAAGAAATCTCTTCCAATCCTGTAAACTTATAATGAAAAATGAGAAAGAGAAATTAAGAAAACAATCTTACTCATCACTGCAAGAATAAAATATATACAAATAAACCTACCTACAGAGACAAAAGGCCTGTATACAGAAAACTTAAAAACACTGATGAAAGAAATCAAAGATCACACAAACAGATGGAGAGATATACCATGTTTTTGGATGGGAATGCTATACTACCCAAAGCAATCTACAGATTCAATCCATTCCCTATCACATTACCAATGGCATTTTCCACTGAACTAGAAGAAAAAATATCACAGTTTGTATGGAAACACCAAAGAATACAAATAGTCAAAGGAATCTTGAGAAAGAAAATGGAGCTGGAGGAATCAACCTTCCTGACTTCAGACTATAGTACCAAGGAATAGTAATCAAGACAGTGTGGTACTGGCAAAAAAAACATATATATATAGATCAATGGAACAAGGAAGTCCAGAGATTAACTCACACACTGATGGGCACCTTATCCTTGACAAAGGAGGGAAGAATATACAATAGAGAAAAGATAGTCCTTCTATAAGTGGTGCTGGGAAAACTGGACAGCTATGAGTGAAAGAATGAAATTATAACACTTAACAACACCATACACAAAAATAAACTCAAAATGGATTAAAGACTGACATAGTAAGTTCAGAAACCGTAAATTATAAAACATAGGCAGAACCCTCTTTGACATAAATCACAGCAAGACTCTGTTTGACCCACCTCCTAGAGTAATGGGAATAAAAAAAATAAACAAACGGGATCTAACTGAACTTAAACGCTTTTGCACAGCAAAGGCAAGTATAAGCAAGGTGAAAAGACAACCTTAAGAATGGGAGAAAATAACCGCAAGTGAAGCAACAAAGAAGTTCAGAAATAAACAAGCAACTCATGCAGCTAATTATCAGAGAAACAAAACCCAATCCCATAAAGGGCAGAAGACCTAACCAGATATTTCTTCAAAGACATACAGATGGCCAATAAACACATGAAAAGCCCAGTACTGTTCATTATTAGAGAGATGCAAATCAAAACTACAGTGAGGTACCACCTCACACCAGTCAGAATGGCCATCATTAAAAAGTCTACAAACAATAAATGCTGCAGAGGATGGAGAGAAAAGGGAACCTTCTTACACGGTTGGTGGCAATGTAAACTGATACCGTGACTATGGAGAACAGTATGCAGTGTCCTTAAAAACTAGAACTAAAACCACTCTCTGACTCAGCAATCTCATTTTCGGCACAGACCTGGGAGAACCATAATTTTTACACATGTACCCCAATGTTCATTGCAGGACTATGTTAACTAGCCAGGACATGGGAACCACCTAGCTGTCCATCAACATATGAACAGTAAAGAAGGTGTGGGCATGTATATGCAATGGAATATTACTCAGCCATAAACAAACAAACGTGAGTCAGATGAACAGAGGTGGATGAAACTAAAGCCTGTTATACAAAGTGAAGTAAGTCAGAAAAAGAAAAATACCATATATTAATGTACATATATGGAATCAAGATAAAACAGTACTGATGAACCTATTTGCAGAGCAGGAATAGAAACACAGATGTAGAGAATGAACTTGTGGTAGAAGGAGAGGGTGGGATGAACTGACAAGAGTAGCACTGACATATACACACTACTGTGTTTAAAACAGATACCTAGTGGGAAGCTGTTATATAACACATGGACGCCAGCCAGGGTTCTGTTATGACCTAGAGGGGTGGGATGCAGTGGGGTGGGAGGGAGGTCCAGATGGAGGGGTTATATATAATTATGGCTGATATGAGTTTTTGTACAGCAGAAACCAACACAATACTGTAAACAATTATCCTCCAATTAAAAAACAAGACAAAATAAAATACTAATATTTGGGTTTTGGTGCCAAAACTCCTATATATCCTGGTTCCTCCCTTACCTCTTTGGAGTAGTCCCTTTGAGCTATCTCATAGGCTATGTTTTAGGGTTAGGTCCTCAGCAAGTCCACAAAATAAAACATAATTCTCAACTTTTAGGTTGTGCATTTTTTTCAGTGGACAAACCCTAATGTCAACTAAGGACTTTAGTTAATAATATCAATACTTTTCCATCAATTTTAACAAATGTACAAGATGTTAACAGGTGAAACTGAGGGGAGAAGAGGGTATATGGGAACTGTATAATTTTCACTTAATTTTTTTGTTAAACCTCAACCTCCTATTAAAAAAAAAGTACTTTAGAAAAAATGAAGACCCTACTTATAATGATTTAATACCTAAAGTTCAGAAATAAAAATTTTGGAAACACAAATATAAGACTTTTTTACTCATGTACACAAAATTGATGAGATGCACCAAAAACTGGAATGCCTGAAGCCAGCACTGGTCAACAGAAAGAGCCCAATTTTTCTCCACAACAATGCTTGACCACAGGTCACACAACCAACATTTCAAAAGTTGAATAAACTGGGCTACAAAGTTTTGCCCCATCAGCCATATTCACCTGACCTCTCACCGGTACCAACTACCTCTTCTTCAAGCATCTTGACAACTTTTTGCAAGGAAAATGTTTCCATAACCAGCAGGACACAGAAAATGCTTTCCAAGAGCTCACCAAATCCCAAAGCACGGATATTTATGCTACAGGAATAAACTTATTTTTCACAGGTAAAAAATGTGTTGACTCTAACGGTTCCTCTTGTGTTTAATAAAGATGTGGTTGTGCCTCGTTATAATGATTTAAAATTCAGGCTCTGAAACTGCTATTACTTTTGCACTAACCTAAAAGCTGTGTGTCTGTCATACTTATGCCTTTTTATACTGCCATATATCCTCCATACCAAGTTTGATGTTTCCCTGAAAACTCAGCTGGTAAAGAATCTGCCTGCAATATGGAGACCTGGGTTCAATCCCTGGGTTGGGAAGATCCCCTGCAGAAGGAAAGGCTACCCACTCCAGCATTCTAGCCTAGAGAATCCCATAGTCCATGGGGTCGCAGAGTCAGACATGACTAAGTGACTTTTGTTTGATGAGAGTTTTTATCATGAATGAATGAATACTGAATTCTGTCTACTGAAATGATTGTGTAATTTTATTCTTTTCATGAATGTGGTGCATTGATTTATGAATGCTGAACCATCCCTGCATCCTGTATAAAACCAATTTAATCATGGTGTATGATCCTTCTGATTGCTGAATTTTGATCATGGTGTATGATCGTTCTGATTGCTGAATTCTGATCTTGGTGTATGATCCTTTTGATGATTGCTGAATTCTGATCTCGGTGTATGATCCTTTTGATGATTGCTGAATTTGGTTTTCTAATACCTTCTTGAGATTTCTGTACTTATATTCATCAGAGATATTGGCTTGTATTTGGGGTGGGGGCAGTCTGTGCATTAGTAGCCTTACAGAATGAACTTAGGAATGTTTCCTCCTCTTCAACTTTTTGGAAAAGTTTGAGAAGGACAGGTCGTAGATATTCTTAATATGTTTGGTAGAATTCTCCTGTGAAGCCATCCAGTCTTGGACTGCCCTTGCTCTGTTCCGACATAAGACTGAGTCTGAGCTAGCTCCAAATCTCCAAGTCCTTACCCTACTTGGCAATGGCAGCCTTCATCCTAGGAGAGTACAGTGTGAGAGGAAGGGGGGCCAGAGCAAGTACCCAGTGCAAGCTAGAGTGTGCGATGGGACAGCTGCAGGAAATCAGAGTCTCAGGTCATTTTAAATCTGCTTCCTCCACCTTGTTCCCGAGGGGAAACAAGTGTTTGCATGCAACCATCACAAGTGAAATTTTGGTTTTGTATAGCCATACAGTAAGTCTTAGTGGATTTCAAACCAGCTAAGGGGACTCATCTTCCTGGTAATCCCAAATCTGGGTTGCCAAATATGTAGCTCAAATGTCTCACACCCTAGGAAGGATCCTTGAGCTTGTGATATGCTCTCCTTGCTAGGGGTGCAAGTCCAGAACTGATCATTTCTCTTCTCTTCCTACTCAACTCTGTGTGAATCTTTCTTTGCAGTCTTGGTTACAGAAAGGCTGTTCTATCAGTGTACAGTTTGTTTCAGTAACAGTAGCCACACATGTACTGTATTTCTGAGATGTCCATCAGGGAGAAGGGAGCTCAGCATCCTCATACTCTGCCATTTTGATCTCTTTCAGAATTATTATATTGTTTTTACTAGTTTTGCAAACTGAACCTCTTGAAATTTCTCAACTTTCAATATTACTCTCAAATAGTGATCATACATACTTCACTTTACTGGCTTCACCACAAACATGCTGGCTTATATGGATAATATTAACTGGCAGTTGTGAAAATGGGCATCTCTGTCTTGTTTGACTTCAGTGAAAATTATTCTACTAGATTCCCTTGAGCATGATGTTGGCTTTGGGGTTAAAAGGATTTTTCATCCTTCCATTTTTCACTTTCCAGAATTTACAAAAAAGTTGTAAGAAAAGTACATGGGATTCTGAATATCCATCACCAAATTCTCAGATATAAACATTTTACATTTTTTATCCTTTCCCTCTTCACATATCCCTTTATTCATCAATACTTCTGTATATATTTCCTCAAAGCAAAAAAAATCTAATACAACTACAGAATAATGATCAGAATGATGAAATTAACAATATAATATATATGTTCTAATTCACAGAATTGATTTTGGAATTTACTATTTGTCTCAATAATGTTATGTCAAAGAAAAATCTAAGATCGTGTATTGCATTAAGTTCTGGAACAGTTCATGACAGGGACACTCTTACAGAGCACAGGATAGTTATTATGAAAAAATATACCTCAACTTGAGCTTGCCCACTGTTTTCTCATGAGTAGTTTCAGACTCTGTACTATAGGCTAGAATAATACGAAAATGAGGTTGAGTTCTTATAAGTGCCTACCATGAAGCACATGCTATCAATTGGTTTAATAACTGTTTGCACTGTTTGCTTTCATAATTTGTTTAAGGTGGTGTCTATTAAGTTTGTACAGGTAAAGCACCATTTTATTCATAATATATATCTTGTAAGAAGACAATGTGAGGAGGGAAATAATATGTTTTCCACTTTCCCCCACTAGGTTTGGAGTATAAGCACTGAGTTCAAATTTTAGTTTGTACTTTTTATACTCTTCAGCATGTGTTATTTATGCATGACTCATCTATTCTGAGTGCATCCAAGTCTTGGATTTTCTGTCCATCTTCACTGATTTTTCTTTTTTTTCTGAGTATATGATACATGAAGATAACTCCCAAAGTCAAGACTGTTCAAAAAGTATATTCCAGTATCATCCCTCCACCCCAATTCCCTGTAAGTTTTCCACTCCATTTACATACACACATAGCCTACAGGGGACTTCCCTGGTGGCTCAGACAGTAAAATGTCTGCCTACAATGCAGGAGACCCAGGTTCAATCCCTGGGTCAGGAAGATCTCCTGGAGAAGGAAATGGCAACCCACTCCAGTATTCTTGCCTGGAAAATCCCATGGACGGAGGAGCCTGGTAGGCTACAGTCCATGGGGTCACAAAGAGTTGGACATGACTGAGTGACTTCACTTTCACTATACCCTACAGGTAGGCAATCATTATTCTGCGTCTTATCTTCCCTTTGTTTCTTTATGGTCAAGAGACCAGATACATGTGTATATTCTATTATTTCCCTTCTTTCCTCTAAAAAACGCTGAATACTTTTACACACTCTTTTGTACTTAAAAAAAAAAAATGTATCCTGAAAATCCTGCATTAGCCCACACAGTTTTTCCTCATAATTTTTTGCCATGCCCAAAACCTCCACTGAACAAGTTTTGCCACAGTTTATTCAATCACTGTCCTATACATTGGCATTTAGGTTGTTTCCAATATTTCACTACTACAAATAATATGTTACTGAATAACCTTGTGCATTTATTTTTGTAAAATGGAAATATATCTTCATGGCAAAATTCCAGAAGCAGTATGGCTAGGTCAAAAGGTAAGAACATATGGAGTTTTGGTGAAAGTGAAAGTTGCTCAGTCGTGTCCGATTCTTTGCAACCCCATGGATTGTATACACCAGAATACTGGAGCGGGTGGCCTTTCCCTTCTCCAGGGGTTCTTACCACCGAGGGATTGAACCCAGGTATCCCACATTGCAAGCGCATTCTTTATCAGCTGAGGCACAAGGGAAGCCCAAAAATACTGGAGTGGGTAGCCTATGCCTTCTCCAGCAGATCTTCCCGAACCAGGAATCAAACCAGGGTCTCCTGCATTGCAGGCAGATTCTTTACCAACTGAGCTATGAAGGAGTTTTGGTAGATAATGTCAAATTTATATCTATGAGATATGTATCCACTTTTATTCCAACAAATAATTTAAGAGTGTCTGTTTCCTCACAGCCTAAAGAACAGAGATTATAACTTATAATTTTTTCAATCTGATAGATGAAAAATGGTATATTGTATAGTTTTCTCTTGCAGCTGTCTTTCTTTCATATGTGCTAGTAGTATCTGCTTACTACACGTTCACAGGTACTTGAATCTATTTTAGATTTTTATTATACTGCACTAATATGAGAGACAATGAGCTTTCTCTTTTAAACATGTTAAGAAAATATGCATCTCAGTCTGATATACTAAAATGTTTTAAAATCTGTTTTGTCAAATGCTTTTTCAGGAACTACGAAGACAGCTAAAAGGAAAAGTAGCAAGAGATATGAACAGAAAATGGAAAAAACAAGAAAAATGGCTCTCAAGCCACACATGTAAGAGAAATACAAATTAAAATCATCCAAATACAAAACTTAACCATGGATCAATGACCTACATATAAGATTTAAAACTATAAAACTATTAGAAGAAAATATGGAGGTAAATCTTCATGCGCTTAGAACTGGCAATGGATTCAAAGATTTGATACCACAAGCGTGAGCAAAAGAAATGAAAAAAAAAGTTGGACTTCACAAATATTTAAAACTTTTGTCCATCAAAGGACATCTTTAATAAAGGGAAAAGACAACCTACAGTGTGGGAGTAGTTGCAAGTTATACACAGTTCCATATTATGTATCTGATAAAAGATTTACTATCAAGAATAAACAAAGAAATCTAATACAGTAACTCACAGCAAAAATAAAACCCATCTAATTTCAAAATAAGCACAGGACTCAAGTACACATTTCTTCAAAAAAGACATACAAATTGCCAAAAACACAAAAAGTTGCCCAAGTCACTGGTAATAAAATGCAAATCAAAACCATAAAAAAAAAATACCACTTCATACCCACTAGGACATTAAAATTTTAAAACTGGAAAGTAAAAGTGTTCTAGAGGATGTGGAGAAATAAGAGTCTTCATGTATTTCTGGAATTTAAAATGGTGCAGCTGCTGTGAAAACAGTTTGGCAGTTCCTCAAAAACTTAAAATAGAATTACCATATGATCCAGCAATTTCACTCCTAGGTATTTACACCAAAGAATTAAAAAATAAGTACTCAAAGAGATACCTAACCATAAATATTCATAGTAACAATATTCACAACAACCAAAAAGTGCAAGTCCAAGTGTCCATCAATGGATGAATGGATAAACTGTAATATATACATACAATGAAATGAATTTTATCAATATATGCTACTACTCAGAGAAATCTCAAAGATATGCTAAATTAAAGAGATCAGATACAAAACGTCACATACTGTACAATCTCCTTTTACATAAAATGACTAGAACATAGGAGCAGAAAGCAGATTAGAGGTAGCCAAGGACTGTAGGGGAGAGGCTTTAATGTGGAGTGACTAGTATAAGTATTTTTCTGGGGTGATAACAAAAAAGTTTTGATACCAGAAAGAGGTGGTTGTAGAACACTATTAATGTGCTAAAAACTACTAAACCACCCACTTTAAAATGGTTAACTGTTTAAGTGTATTTCACCTCAATTAAAAAAAAAATCATATGATGTATTTTTAAATCATTCATAAAACCAATAAAAAATTTTGATAAAAACACTTTGTTGAAAAGACCAAATAAAAACAGATATTTTCATATATTACTGATAGGAGTAAAATGGACATAATTTCCAAAACAGGAAATTTGGCAATATCTAATATAAATGAAAATATAATAACCTACAGATATTCATTCTGCCACAAAGAACAAATGAGGTATTAGAACAGTGTTTTGGACTCTGTGGGAGAGGTTGGGGAGGGGGGCGGATGATTTGGGAGAATGGCACTGAAACATGTATAATATCATATAAGAAACGAATCGCCAGTCCAGGTTCAATGCAGGATACAGGATGCTTGGGGCTGGTGCCCTGGGATGACCCAGAGGGATGGTATGGGGAGGGAGGTGGGAGGGGGGTTCAGGATGGGGAACACATGTACACCCCTGGCGGATTCATGTTGATGTATGGCAAAACCAATACAATATTGTAAAGTAATTAGCCTTCAATTAAAATAAATAAAAAAATTAAAAAAAAAGAACAAATGAGGTACACACGAAATTACTCATTGTAAGAATAAAAGACAACAGATAGTGGTCAATGCGCTGTTAACAGACAACTAGTTAAATAAATTGTTGTACATACATAAAAAGGAATGCTTTGATGCTGGAAAAGAGGGAGAGGGAAGGGAGGAAATGGAGAGGAGGGAAGAAAGAGAAGAAAAGGAAGGGAAAGGGAGGAAGGGGAGAAATGTGAGGGAAGGGAAGGAAGGCAGGAAACCAAGAAAGTTCTCTATACACCATTATCTTTTGTGTGAGAGGGATGAGGAAGAAAAGAGCATACATTTCCTACTCATACAGACAGACAGATGGATATACAACAAAGGAGTTAAGAAGTAACTCTGTGGAGATAGATGGGAAGGCAAGAAGTATAAAGGCTTTTTGATTTACATTTCTCTTATTATGGTTTTTTTTTTTTTTTTGAACCATACGAACAATTTACAAAAGCAAAAAATTTTAAGACTACCATTCGTTTTAAAACCAAAACTCATTCTAACAGGACACTTACATAGATTAGATAAGACCACATATGTAAAGCACTTCACTCAGTACTTACCTTTCCCAGTTTAAGACTGTAAAATTAACAAACTCACTTTCCTTCAAATAAACTAATCTCTTGCCAATCTTCATCTAACTCTATGCTCCAGGTTGCTGCCACAAACTCTCTTTACGCACTAGAGTGTGCTGTACTTTCTCTTCTTCTGGAATTTTTATACCAACTGTCAACTTGGACCTTTCTCTTCCACCTTAATTTACTCTTATGCAACACCTCAGTTCCAGTATCAAGTCTGTTCCTTTGAGATGCACTTTCTTACAAATATCCCCATATTCACACATACACAGAAACACACAACCTAGGTTCAGTCAGAAGCTCCTCCTTGTTATTCCTACACTACACCTTGTGGTTAGACACGGAGACTCCAGATAGCGACAAGCCTGAATCTAAATCGTAAATTCAGCACTTAAAAACTGGATGATGTCCAAAAACTAACCTAAGCCCTGAATCCTTAGTTTCTTGAACGACAGAATAAAAATCATATCTGACTGATAGAAGTGTCAAACCAATATCAAATGAGCTAATGTATGTAAAGCACACAGCTTGGCACATACACTGCCAAGCTCAAACAGTCATTAAATTGTAACCAACTTTATTAGTCTTCTGGTAATGAGCAGTTCAGTGAATTACTGGTATATTTCCCTCCTTTTCTTTGCAAAACATCCTTCTTTAAAAACTCAACAGTGGAAAAAAAAAATAAACTAAAAACTCAACAGGGACTTTCTTGGTCGTCCAGATAAAAAGACTTCACACTTCCACTGCAGTAGGCAACAGACTGGATTTCCAGCGTAAGAATTAAGATGTTGCATGCTGCATGGCATGGTGAAATAAATAAATAGCAAATAAACTCAAATTAGAAAGGACATTAAAAAAAATTAAAGCAGAAATTATTTTAAAAAATAAATAAAAATTAAACATATTCTAATAGTTACTGGGGCAGAGACTGTCTTGATAATATATATATATATATACACACATACATACATACATAAATACATAGGAACAATAACCTAGGTACTTGGTAAATATTCGATAAAATTCTTATGTTAATATGCTGAGTGATAACTTCATCAGAAATAAGAAAGCCTTCAAGAAATCAATTTGATCAGTGACCTCAATAGAAGATCACCCTTCTGCACTAATAAGCAAAGAAAGGTGTCTACCAACTGATTTATCCCATACAGTACAATTTAACCTGTTAATATTTATTCTACAGAAAAAAGATCTCTATCAGTTACCAACTAATATGATAAAAAAATTTTCACTTTTTAATAAACTGTCTATGGATTCCAAATGATTGTAAACTTAAACCTGATTTTCATATTTATGTTACCTTCAAACATTTAAGCTTCAAGAACTTCGTCTACAAGATAAGGATTCAAAATAATGAATGTTAGCAACTGGCACAGTTCACAACATAGAGCATAGACACAAATAATACCAGTAAACATTAACTATAAAATCTTGTGATCTAAAAAGTCAAATCACAAACTCCTCAATTTCAGATTTCCTTCAAAACATTAAAATTTCAGAAATCTGTTATGAGTAAAATTAAACTAAGAAAATGAGAAATATTTTTAAATAAAATAAGTTAACGACAAAACTAGCAATGAATTCCAGAATGAATTATAAAATGATTAACACAAGGTAAAGTAAATTTGAAACTTCTGGACTGACAAAGTCTCAGTGTACATCATTTATTCCAACATTCTGTACCTCGACATCCTGAACACTGGATAAAAAAGTTGATTAAATCCAGAAGTGCAATGTCCCTGTCTTGTTTATATGATTCAATCCAGTCATCGACCACAGACTGTGGGGGGGGGGAAAAAGAAAGAAAAAAATTTTAATTGATATTACAGCAAATGAATTTTCAATAAATTATTGGTTTTCTATGTGCAGCTATTTAAACACGAAAACTACTTAATTAAATCACATGTATAATATATATTAAATTATATATATAATACAAAATTAAGACCATATATAATAAAATACATTTTCCCCCCAGGAACACAAGGATGATTCAACATTAGGAATTCAATTCAATTAATCAACAATGTAAAGAAGAAAACTAAATGATTATAATACCAGATCTCAAAAGGTATCTGATAAAAATCCTGGAGCCATGCTTAATAAACCTCATATAAGTAAGTGAAGTTGCTCAGTCGTGTCTGACTCTTTGCAACCCATGGACTGTAGCCTACCAGGCTCCTCTATGGGATTTTCCAGGCAATAATACTGGAGTGGATTGCCATTTCCTTCTTCAGAGGATCTTCCCGACCAAGGGATTGAAGCCGGGTCTCCTGCATTGTAGACAGATGCTTTATCGTCTGAGCCACCAGGGAAGTTGCCGGTGGCTCCAACGGCGCACAAACACGGCCGAGAGGAGCTACCCGACGTCCGAGGTCAGGGGCAGAAGCCGGGAGGACCCCATGCCCAAGGGGCAGCGGCCAAGAGGAGCTATCCCACGTCCGAGGTCAGGGGCAGCAGCTAAGAGTGCCAGGCTGCGATGGCACAGGAACGGCCGAGAGGAGCTACCCAGCGTCCGAGGTCAGGGGGGGCGGCCAAGAGTTCCAGGCTGTGGCAGCACAGCAGCAGCCTAGAGGGGCTACTCCACGTCGGACGTCAGGGGCGGCGCCCTGGAGGAGCTACCCAACTCGAGGCTAGGGGCGGTGGCCGGGAGGAGCTACCCCACGCCCAAGGAGCAATGGCTGCACTGGCGCAGGAGGGCCTGGAGGAGCTACTCCACGTTCAAGGTCAGGAGAGGCACCAAAGAGGATATATCCCTCGTCCAAGGTAAGGAGCAGCAGCTGCGCTTTGCTGCAGCAGCGGTGCAGAGATACCCCACGTCCAAGGTAAGAGAAACCCAAGTAAAACGGTAGGTGTTGCAAGAGGGCATCAGAGGGCAGACACAATGAAACCATACTCACAGAAAACTAGTCAATCTAATCACACTAGAACCACAGCCTTGTCTAAGTCAATGACACTAAGCCATGCCCTGTGGGGCCACCCAGGACCGGTGGGTCATGGTGGAGAGGTCTGACAGAATATGGTCCACTGGAGAAGGGAATGGCAAACCACTTCAGTATTCTTGCCTTGAGAACCCCATGAACAGTATGAAAAGGCAAAATGATAGGATACTGAAAGAGGAACTCCCCAGGTCGGTAGGTGCCCAATATGCTACTGCAGATCAGTGGAGAAATAACTCCAGAAAGAATGAAGGGATGGAGCCAAAGCAAAGACAATACCCAGCTGTGGATGTGACTGGTGATAGAAGCAAGGTCCGATGCTGTAAAGAGCAATAATGCATAGGAATCTGGAATGCCAGGTCCCTGAATCAGGCAAATTGGAAGTGGTCAAACAGGAGATGGCAAGAGTGAACGTTGACATTCTAGCAATCAGCGAACTAAAATGGACTGGAATGGTGAATTTAACTCAGATGACCATTATATCTACTACTGCGGGCAGGAATCCCTCAGAAGAAATGGAGTAGCCACCATGGTTAACAAAAGAGTCCGAAATGCAGTACTTGGATTCAATCTCAAAAATGACAGAATGATCTGTGTTCGTTTCCAAGGCAAACCATTCAATATCACAGTAATCCAAGTCTATGCCCCAACCAGTAAGGCTGAAGAAGCTGAAGTTGAAAAGTTCTATGAAGACCTACAAGACCTTTTAGACCTAACACCCAAAAAAGATGTCCTTTTCATTACAGGGGACTGGAATGTAGAAGTAGGAAGTCAAGAAACACCTGGAGTAACAGGCAAATTTGGCCTTGGAATGCGGAATGAAGCAGGGCAGACTAATAGAGTTTTGCCAAGAGAACGCACTGGTCATAGCAAACACCCTCTTCCAACGACACAAGAGAAGACCCTACACGTGGACATCACCAGATGGTCAACACCAAAATCAGACTGATTATATTCTTTGCAGCCAAAGATACAGAAGCTCTATACAGCCACAGGAGCTGACTGTGGCTCAGATCATGAGCTCCTTATTGCCAAATTCAGACTTAAATTGAAGAAAGTAGGAAAAAACCACTAGACCGTTCAGGTATGACCTAAATCAAATCCCTTATGATTATACAGTGGAAGTGAGAAATAAATTTAAGGGACTAGATCTGATAGACAGACGGCCTGATGAACTATGGATGAAGGTCTGTGACACTGTACAGGAGACAGGGATCAAGACCATCCCCATAGAAAAGAAATGAAAAAAAGCAAAATGGCTGTCTAGGGAGGCCTTACAAATAGCTGTGAAAAGAAGAGACGTGAAAAGCAAAGGAGAAAAGGAAAGATATACGCATCTGAATGCAGAGTTCCAAAGACTAGCAAGGAGAGATAAGAAAGCCTTCCTCAGCACTCAATGCAAAGAAATAGAGGAAAACAATAGAATGGGAAAGACCAGAGATCTCTTCAAGAAAATTAGAGATACCAAGGGAACATTTCATGCAAAGATGGGCTCAATAAAGGACAGAAATGGTATGGGCTTAACAGAAGCAGCAGACATTAAGAACAGGTAGCAAGAATACACAGAAGAACTGTACAAAAAAGATCTTCACGACCCAGATAATCACGATGGTATGATCACTCACCTAGAGCCCGACATCCTGGAATGTGAAGTCAAGTGGGTCTTAGGAAGCATCTCTACGAACAAAGCTAGTGGAGGTGATGGAATTCCAGTTGAGCTATTTCAAATCCTGAAAGATGATGCTGTGAAAGTGCTGCACTCAATATGCCAGCAAATTTGGAAAACTCAGCAGTGGCCACAGGACTGGAAAAGGTCAGTCTTCATTCCAATCCCAAAGAAAGGCAATACCAAAGAATACTCAAACTACTGCACAATTGCACTCATCTCACACGCTAGTAAAGTAATGCTCAAAATTCTCCAAGCCAGGCTTCAGGGATACATGAACTATGAACTTCCAGATGTTCAAGCTGGTTTTAAAAGAGGCAGAGGAACCAGAGATCAAATTGCCAACTTTTGGTGGATCATCAAAAAAGCAACAGAGTTACAGAAAAACATCTATTTTTGCTTTATTGACTATGCCAAAGCCTTTGACTGTGTGGATCACAATAAACTGTGGAAAATTCTGAAAGAGATGGGCATAGCAGACCACCTGACCTGCCTCTTGAGAAATTTGTATGCAGGTCAGGAAGCAACAGTTAGAACTGGACATGGAACAACAGACTGGTTCCAAAGAGGAAAAGGAGTACGTCAAGGCTGTATATTGTCACCCTGCTTATTTAACTTATATGCAGAGTACATCATGAGAAATGCTGGGCTGAAAGAAGCACAAGCTGGAATCAAGATTGCCGGGAGAAATATCAATAACCTCAGATATGCAGATGACACCACCCTTATGGCAGAAAGTGAAGAGGAACTAAAAAGCCTCTTGATCAAAGTGAAAGAGGAGAGTGAAAAAGATGGCTTAAAGCTCAACATTCAGAAAACGAAGATCATGGCATCCGGTCCCATCACTTCATGGCAAATAGACAGGGAAACAGTAGAAACAG
>NW_011494956.1:14624632-14642440 GCF_000754665.1 Bison bison bison | reverse complement strand
AAGTGAAAGAGGAGAGTGAAAAAGATGGCTTAAAGCTCAACATTCAGAAAACGAAGATCATGGCATCCGGTCCCATCACTTCATGGCAAATAGACAGGGAAACAGTAGAAACAGTGTCAGACTTTATTTATTTGGGCTCCAAAATCACTGCAGATGGTGACTGCAGCCATGAAATTAAAAGACGCTTACTCCTTGGAAGGAAAATTATGACCAACCTAGATAGCATATTGAAAAGCAGAGACACTACTTTGCCAACAAAGGTCCGTCTAGTCAAGGCTATGGTTTTTCCTGTGGTCATGTATGGATGTGAGAGTTGGACTGTGAAGAAAGCTGAGCAGCAAAGAATTGATGCTTTTGAACTGTGGTGTTGGAGAAGACTCTTGAGAGTCCCTTGGACTGCAAGGAGATCCAACCAGTCCATTCTGAAGGAGATCAACCCTGGGATTTCTTTGGAAGGAATGATGCTAAAGCTGAAACTCCAATACTTTGGCCACCTCATGCGAAGAGTTGACTCACTGGAAAAGACTCTGAATCTGGGAGGGTTTGGGGGCAGGAGGAAAAGGGGAAAACAGAGGATGAGATGGCTGGATGGCATCACCGACATGATGGACGTGAGCTTGAGTGAACTCCGGGAGTTGGTGATGGACAGGGAGGCGTGGCATGCTGCGATTCATGGGTCGCAAAGAGTCGGACACAACCGAGCGACTGAATTGAACTGAATGCGTAATAAAAATATGTCTAGAAAAACTGGGGTTATGTGATATGCTGGTAAACAACATAAAGACAAATCTAAAACATACTTCTTGTGGAAACTTTTAACACTTTTCAGCTCTAAGAAGAATGAGGCAAGGATGCATCCCTAAGCATTTAACACATAAAGATTTTAGTTTATGCAAAAATTAGTAAAATAACAATAAGTACAATTCTCCTTCTCTACTGAGTCTCTACTAATGTGATTTAAAGATTAATAAAAAATTTGACAACTGACAAAAGATAAATGTACAAAATCAAATTTGAACATTAGCAATATTATGAAATATAAATGGATTGAGAATGCTGCTCACAACAAAATCATCTAAAAACAAATTGAAGGACTATATAAATTTTAATGAAGATCATTATAAAAACACCTTTAGGTTATAGAAAATGACTTAAATAAGTTCCATATTAAATAAGCTTCATGCTGCATCAAGAAAGTCTTTCCAAATTGTTAGATAAATTTAATGTAATTGCACTTAGCATACTACCAGGCATAACTATTAAGAGTTTTGCTGGGGGTGAAGGGGAAGCACAAGAAATAGATAAAAATTACTTTTTTAAAAGTTTTAAATAAATTTCTGTACTTAGCTACAACTGTATAATTAATGCAGAAATCTTAGGGTATTCCTTGAAGAAAGTTTACATGTACATGCACCTGTATAACCATAACCAAAATGCATATATAAAAAACACTTCCAGAACTCAAACAGGCTGCCTCATGTTCCCTTCTAGTTAGTAACCATTCAGCAAGCAAATAATTATTATTCCTTAACAATAGATATGCTTTTGAAATTCATGTAAATACTATTATGTTTGGTGTTTGATTTATTTCAGTGTTTTATCAGTGAGATTTCGTCATGTTACTATGTGTTATTAGTAATTCCTTGTTTGTACTGCTGGACAGTGTTTCATTGACTTAACATACTTTATCTTATAACCCAATTTACTATTGATGTACCTGAGTGTTGTTTCCATTTTAGGGCTATTACAAATAAAATTATTATGAACACAACTATACACATATCCTCACATAAACATTTTTTCTGCTGTATACATACCTAGTAGCAGACTTATTAACAATACATATACATTGAGGTTTAGTACACAATGTCATACTATTTTCCAAAACAGGTATATTAAATTATACTTCCTCCAGCAACATACGATATTGATATTCAGTGCTCCACATATCACCAATTCTAGATTTCATCAGCCATTTTTTTTGTTTGTTTTTTACAATTTTTAAAATCTTTATTCTGTTATTATTTTCCATAGGGTTTAGTACAATTTCCCAAACATACAGATTTTCACTGGCAAAAAAAATCTAAATTGTTTGAATGGATTTTAACCCATTCTGACTGAACATTTCTCTTCTTTAGTGATCTGAGGAGCAATCATATTTCCTTCTATGTTTAAGGGGAAGACCCTTTATTAAAAGCTGGTGTATATAACAACTCTCTCTCAACACATTAGCATCTGGTAGATTTTGTTTTTAAAGTATAAAGAAAATACAATGGTGGTGGTAGTTCTCAGTTGTGTCTAGAGCTTCTTCATGTCCATTGAGTTGA
Source organism: Bison bison bison (assembly GCF_000754665.1). NCBI lineage: Eukaryota > Metazoa > Chordata > Mammalia > Artiodactyla > Bovidae > Bison > Bison bison. The sequence continues at coordinate 14,640,113 of NW_011494956.1, read as the reverse complement.
TGATGCCATACAATCATCTCATCCTAAGAATCTAAACAGTTAACTCCAAAAAGATAAGCCTTTCTTAGACTGGCAGACTGATAACTGTTAGAGACATTACCAAGTATGGACACAAGCACATGGAAGATACAACTTGTCAGAATTTACAGGGCCTTGGATGATAGGTGAAGAGGAGAATAAAATAAAAACTTCATAAGGTACATCAAAACTGAATAGTTGGGAACATTTAATAAAGAGGGAAAAAAATCCACAGGGTACATACATGAGATAAAAGAATAAGATATATGGCACACTTCTCAAAGAAAATAATAAAAGCCAGTGAATAATGGTATGATATATTTAAAGAAAGAAAGAAAAATTGCCTATTGGTTGGAATGAAACCCAGCTTTTCCATCATCCCATAAAAATAAATGTCTGGAGCTTCCCTAGTGATCTAGTGGTTAAGAATTCTCCTGCCAAAGCAGGGGACATGGATTCCATCCCAGGCAGAGGAACAAAGATTCCATATGCTGCGGAGCAACTAAGCCCATATGCTGCAGTTACAGAACCCATGCTCCAATGCCTCAGTGATATAAATTGTTCATAGAAATTTTGTAAGTTTGAAAAACATATAATATTGCCTTCTTGCGTAAGTCTCTAAAAGACATGTAAGGAAGGTTACATCCTGTGGCTGGGATTGGCAGGAAGATCAAAGCATAACTGCCAAGCTAATCCTCAAAAGAGCAAAGCAAGATAGAATACAGCTGTGAGGGACAGAAAACTTTTGACTCAGAGGGAGCAGATGAGAAACTAAGATTCATACAATGGTCAGGGGTGTGCGGGGGGATCATCTCCTTTTGCTTAAGTGTTTGTTCCTTGTAAGTGGGTAGACTGGGATGTGAGCAGAATTCTGTGTGAAGCAGCCTTATCCTTGAAGAGGGATAGAGAACTTGCAGTGGCCATGGATAATGAGGATGATCTTATGTAGTGCCTAGTTGTTGTGAAGATTAAATAAAACGGTATGTATAACATTTAGCACAAACCCTGCTTCATAATAAGTGCACAATAAGCATTGTTGGGCTTCTCTGGTGGCTTAGAAGGTAAAGCCTGCAATGCAGGAGACCCAGGTTCGATCCCCAGGTTGGGGGGATCCCCTGGAGAGGGGAATGGCTAGTCACTCAGTGTTTTTGCCTGGAGAATCCCATGGACGGGGGAGCCTGGTGGGCTGCAGCCCATGGGGTCACAAGGAGTTGGACACGACTGCGCAACTAAGCATAGCACACAGCACAGCAATTTGGCTAGAATCCTTTCTGTTAGTATGATTCAATAGAGAAAATCAACTATTGAAAACTACATACAATTTTAAAAAGCTGGAGCCAATCTGAATTATCATATTAAGTTATTCTGAAGAAATAAGAAGATTTGGAAAATTATATGTATGCTTACAAAATTCATAAAGATAATACATTGATGAAACTGTAACAGGTAATGATGAGAGAATAGGAAAGTGCTCTTAGAAATGCAAATCACAACTGTTGAGTTATAAAAAGTAAGAAGCAATAGGCTTTCCAGCTGGTGCTGGTGGTGGAGAGCCTGCCTGCCAATGCAGGAGACCTAAGAGATGTGGGTTCGATCCTTGGGTTGGGAGAAAAGAAAAAAAAAAAGAAAAGCTACCACAATGAGAAGCACACGCACTCCAATGAAAAGTAGCCCCTGCCTGCTGCAAGAGAAAGTCCTCAAGCAGCAAGGAAGATCTAGTGCAGCCATATATAAACAACTAAATCTTTTTTTAAAAAACAAACCAATCAATGACTGAACAGCTATCCAAGAACAAAAAAAGATCCAGGAGCTCTCTATAGTCCACTTATGAAGTTTTAAGAACAACAAAACTGAGAACATTCACATTAGAAGAAAATGAAGGTTAACTTAATTTTGCCTGCATCATCCCATCCCCCAAACTGGCACCCTTCAGTGCTAAGAAGAAATCTTCCACAGCTAAAAAGAACTCTTCTTGCCAAGAAAAGGAGTGTGAGGTGACTTGACCAGCTTCCTTAGCATTGTACAGAGGTTCTGCTTTGGTTTCATTCCACCAAGCCCAGCAACCTGAGATGTTATTGACCCAGCTATGAACAAGGAATAAAAACAGAAGTAATATTATTAACAGAGAAGCAGTCAGAGGTATCACAGTTCACAGAACGGCTCTTCAGACAAACTCAGCAAATTTCACCAACGAGAAAGCCAAAGGCCACCATAGTCACTGTAGACCCCTACAGACCTTGCCAGCTTTCCCCCCACAGGTATTTGTGTTTGTGTTCATTGATGCCAACTGCCTGAGTCTCTCTGTACCCTTTTCCCGCCAATACCAAACCTACACTGTAGCCACTACAGTGGCTATTTTATAAATGAGGATATTTTATATTTTATAAATATATAAAATAAAGAAATACACACACACACAATGGAGGAGGGGAGGAAAGATTATAATATGTTATAGCTCTCTACAGCTGTGAGAGTTTAAGATGCCGGCCCCCTGAATCTACCCACCAAGGAGCCAGCCAGCCACACCTACAGCCAACTGGGGCTGCTGCAGCTGCACAAATGCAAAATACCAGCCTAACACCACCTCCCTACACTGAACCAGACCACTGTGTTCATGCTCAGGGATTGTCCCTCCAACTGTGCACTACCAGACTGACATCCATCACTGGCCTCCCCTGCAGTGAGCACGCACAGAAGGGATGGGAGGGATATGCAGCCACCAGTGAGAGCACCTACAACAAAGGCACCCCATAGCTTCTTGTGGGCCCAGATAAGGCCCTGCCTCCTGTCACTGGCCAGTACCAACAAGTCCACCTATACTTAGCCACTCCAAGCTGTGCACTGCACAACCCAGCCCAATGACCTCTGCCAGCCTTCAAAGCAGTGTGCACATGTGAGCAGAGTGTGTGCAACCACAGGAGATGACACTGATGGCCAGGAACTCCAGTTTAGCCAATGGGGCCATAGTTAGCACCAATCCTTGTTGTCTGCAGTGGCCCTCATCACTGTATGTATGCCTGCAACTGGCCTCTACAACAGCCTGCCTTGGTCCCTAGCTGATAAATCCCTAGTGAAGCCCCGCTTAGAACTACTACAAGGTTCCTCTCAGTGCTGAGCAAGAACCACACAGTTGTCAATGGTGTGTAGTCCAGTGGCCTGAGCTAAATACACATCATGCCCACAGGGATCCAAACTACCACATGTTCCCCACACTGTCACCCTGCATCACTTACCTAGGGTCACAGCATGTGCCAGTGTACCCTCACTCACAGGTGAAATGCTGACCCTTATCAAATTCAGTCTATAAATTCTGGAATAGGTTAACTGCTTCTTCAAATGAACAGACATGAAAACAAAGCAACTGGGATTATGAAGAATTAGGGAAATATATCTCTACCAAAGAACATAGTAAGCCTACAACAACTGGCCGATCCAGGAGATCTTTGCCTGACAAGGAGATTCAAAATAATCACCCTGCAGATGGTCAGAGAGCTATAAGAGAACACAGATAAAAAAACTAATGTATCAGGGAAAAAAAAATACAAGAACAAAATGAGTTCAACAAAGAAACAAAAAACAAAGGAACCAAACAAATTTTGAAACTGAAAAATATAAGGACTATAGTGAAGAATTCAATACATAATATATTAATGAGATACACTTTTATTGGTATAAATAGAAATTTGTTATCTATTACTGTATCTTTTGATTACAGACCTTAGTGCATTCACATTTAAAGTAATTATGGATATGTATGTGTGATTGCCACCTTATTAATTGCTTTCAGGCTGCTTTTGTAGTTCCTCTCTATTGCTTTCTCTTTCTCTTGGGAAAAATGAAAACGGAAATATAACAGACCAAAATTCATGGGATACAGCAAAAGCAGTTCTAAGAAGGAAGTTCACTCCGATAAACACCCATCTCAAGAGACAAGAAAAAGCTCAAATTAACAACCTAAGTTTATACTTCAAGAAATTTAAAGGAACTAAGCTCAAAATCAGTGGAGAGACAGAACTATAATAATAAAGATTCAAGCAGAAATTAAGAACTGGTTCTCTGAAAAAGTAAACAAAACTGACAAAATCTTTATCTAGACTCATCAAGAAAAAAAGGCTGAAATAAACAAATTCAGAAATAAAAGAGGTATTACAGTTGATTCCACAAAAATGCAAGGATAATGAAAGACTGCTGTGAACAATCATAGGCCAACAAATTAGAGAACCTAGGGAAAAAATTACTAAATTTCAGGACTTCCCCAGAGGTACAGTGGTTAAGATTCTGCCCTCCAACAAGGGGGTGTGGGTTCAATCCCTGGTCAGTGAACTAAGATCCCACATGCTGCAAGGGTGTGACCAAATATTTAAATAAATAATTAAACCTGATTTTAAAAAATGAGTAATTCCTAGAAACATACAACCTAGAAGGACTATCTCATGATGAAATAGAAAATCTGAACTAGCTAGTTACTAGCAAGGAGATTGAATCAGTAATTAAAAACCTCACAACAAACAAAGTCCAGGACCAGAAGGCTTCACTGGTGACTTATAACAAACATTCTAGGAAGATGGTGGAGGGCTTCCAAACACATTTTATGAGGCCAATATTACTCTGATACCAAAGCCAGACAAAAATATACCACAAGAAAATGCCAATATTCCTGATCACAGATGCAAAAATCCTGTATGAATATTAGCAAATCAAACTCAACAATATATTAAAAGGATCATATACCTTGACTAATCAGGATTTGTTCCAATGATGCAAGGATGGTGCAAAATGTTAAAATAAATGTGATACACCACATGAATAGAGTAAAAGATTAAAAGTACACTCTTATCATCACTCCTATTCAACTCTCCTAGCCAGAGCAAGCAGTCAAGAAAAAGAAAATATATTTTAAAAGATATATAAAAGGTATCCAAATAGAAAAGTAAGCAATAAAAAAATGTTTTTGCAGATAATGACGTTCCATATAGAAAATCTTCAAGACTCCATGAAAAAACAAGTCAACAAGTTGCAGGATGCAACAATAAGTTACAGGATACAAAACCAACATAAGGAAAACAGCTGCATTTCTATGCAATGTAAAGCTGCATTTCTATATTAAATCAAATTAATAAATCACTAACTTTAATAGAAAACAATCCAATTAAAAGCAGGTAAAGAATTGAATAGTTTTACACAAAAGACATACAAATGGCTAAGAAATACATGAAAAGACACTCAACATCATTTAATCATCAAGAAAATGCAAATTAAAACCAAAATGAGATATTAATGCCACACCAGTTTGGAATGGCTATTATCAAAAATATAAGACATAACAAGCATTGGTGAGAGTGCAATGTTAGTGCAAATGTCAACCAGTACAGCCACTACATAAAACAGTACAGATGTTCATCATAAAATTAAAAACTAGAACCACCATATAATACAGAAATCCTACTTATGGATATATATATAAAGAAAATAAAATCAGGATTTTATTGAAATATCCACACTCTTATGTTCACTGCATTCACAATGGTCAAAATATGGAAATAACTTCAGTATCTTCTTTTTTTTTATATTCTACATATAAGTGTTACACAGTGTTTGTCTTTCTTGGATGTACTTCACCTAGTACAACAGCCTCAAGGTTCATCTAAGTTGTTGCAAATGGCAGGATTTCTTCCTCTCTCATGGATGAATTAGTATTCCTCTCCCCACAATACACACATATAGTATATCTCAATAAAGGTGGAGAAAATAAAAAAACTGCCTATCCAGAATTTTGTATATGGCAAAAAGATACCTTCAAATTAAAGCAACATAAAAACTTCACAAAGAAAACTAAAATAAAACCAAGCAAATAGACTAATAAAGACTACTGAAAAACAGAAAATCCAGACTGAATAAAAATCAATCACATGATATTTACAAGGACATACCTGGAATATAACAGCACATATAGGTTACAGTAAAATGGAGAGTAAATGTATACCATGCAAACTTTAACTATAAAATGCTGTTATGATTGTTATATTAGACAAATAAATCAAGACAAGGAATATTACAAAGATTTTTTTAAAAAACCTTATAATAATAAAGTGGTAAATAATCAGGAAGATAAAATGACTACAAATTTTTATATACCAAATAATGACTCCCCAAATACATAGAGCAAAATGTGAACTACAAGGAAAAATATGCAAATAGACAACCATAGGCGAGATTTTTACTACACCTCTCTTGGTAACTGAGGGAAGAAGCAAACACAAAAAATAGTAAACATATAGAAGATTTGAATAGCACTGCTAATAAGCATGATCTAATGATCTAATCAACATACAATCATAATACCAACAATTACAGAATACACACTCCTTACAGCTACACACTGAACATTCCACCAAAAGACCTAACAGAAAGCCTCTATGGGTTCTTAAGGATAAAAAAACACAGGGAAAATTCTCAGAACATTATGGATTTAAATTAGACATCAGCAACAAAAATGTTATCTGAAATATCCCAAATGTTTTGGTAATTAGGCAATATTTTGAACTGAATGATAATTAAAGTAAAACATATCAAAATTTGTAGAATGCAGTTAAAACAGTGCTTAGAGGGAAATTTATAGCTTCACATACTTTATAACAAAAGAAAGTTCTAAACCAATGATTTAAGCTTCCACCTTAAGAAACATACATTACATTTAAATGTTGGTTGCTCTCAGTTAAGGAGCAGAGAAAGATATTACTCCAAGATTACAAGAAAAAAACATTTCTAATAACACACCCACAATCTCTCAGATAGAAGAACATATAAAATACAAGTCACACAATCATTCTCTGGGAGCTAAGGTGACAGAGGCTCTATCATCCTCTATCACCTTATAAGGTCATATAAGGTCATCCTCTATAAGAGGCTTCCAAGGTTGATCATGAGAAGTCCAAAGCCAGCTAATGGAAGAAAAAAACAGAAAAGCATGGCAGATTTTTATAATTCAGCTTTGGAAGTAGTATATAATACTTTGTCTAATACTTCATTAGCAAGAACATATAAACTAGCCACATCTAGATAAATGGGAAGCATGAAGTCTGTTTTGGCCAGTACCTTCCTGGAACTTTATCCACTATGAAAAAGGAAAAATAAATTTGGTTAAGTGGCCAGTCATGTCTGCCAAAATCTGCCCTCTTGTCTATAAATATTTATGTATTTCTTCTTCCTACACATAAAAAATACTCATCTGCCTGGATACGTTAAGTACTGCTTACTGGGACAAAAATATCAATCTAAAATATTTATAAAAGAACGTTTCACAAAATTACATTATATGTGTACAGAATAAAATATAACTATACAAATGAGCTATATCAATGTTAGCACTAACGATATAAAGTTATTTGTGACATGTTAAGTGAAAAGAGAACTATATGATTCTACTCTTAGATGATATCACACACACGCATTTATAGTAGCACAGAAAAAGATATGCAAAAATTCAAACTGTGACACTGACAGGCTTGTCCTCAATTCATTACAAAAAGTTTAAATCTAAGACTTTACTAAAATGATAATCTCTGAGAAGTTAGAGATCCTCAAAGAGAAAACCATAAGCCAGCACCTGAATCACAGATAACAGTGAAGTGACAAAAATCATGACATTTGCTATACGTTTTAACATTCTACACATATAGGACAGTATAATAAATTTATAGTAGTTAGAAGTATAGCTTAAAAACTGAGAAAGAAAAACTAAAGCGAAAATACAAATGTCATGGATAAGAACAGGAAACAGAAAAAAATGTGGAGCAGTCAATATCATAGTTTAAAATGAGTTTTAGATTTGCCTCTAAGCATCATAAAGTAAACCTAAAAGAAAGATTTTAGATATTTTTTCAACATTGCTTTTACTAATACCATTTACATATTTCCTCTGAATGCAAGTAAAAAAATAAATATGACATAGGTAGACTGAGAAGAGTTTTTTATTATTCCATGAAACTAGATTGTTATTTTAACCTCAGATATAAGCTAAAATATTCTTCTTTCAGAGTTCTCTAAAGGCTGCTCTTTCTTGTTGATTATTGTGTTAACTGCAGTTTCCGGCTAGTCTGATCACCTTATCACTGTCCTTTTACCCAACTGTATTATTGCTTAGAGAAATTTGTTTTAAACTCAGAAAAATGCTGTGACCCATCATGTGACAGGGCAGATTTTATTCCTGAGTTAGGAATGGAATCACTTATTGTAATGTCATTTCAATGTCATTTTTCAGAAAAATAAACCACTTTCACACTTGACACTAATCTTGTTCTGTTTTTCTTTTGTTTTGTACTATTCAGCTTTTGAAATAGAAAGCACTTTTAACAAGTATACTTTTCAGTTTAACGTGATAACCTAACTAGGTCTGAAGTTAAGTACTATAGTAGTGATATGTAAGTAAAATGGTACAAATACATTAAAGTGATATTTTAAATATCAGTTCTCTTAATATAAAGTTTTTATATTCCTGGCCTCAGAGGAACTACAGGGGATTATTACTGTAAGGTGAGTTGCCTCCTAACTCCTAAAGCTGGGAAAACACTATCCAGTTAATAGAACTATTGGTTAGTGTGATATTCACAGGAATGGAGGCCACGGCAACACACATCATTCATGAATTTCTGGCAATGGAAGGATCCTAATAATTGGATTTGACCACCCAAATTAAAACAAGTCTTAAGAAGGCAAAGCAAAATAATATGCCAAAAAGACTCAGCAATCAAGAAGGAAAAAAGAAAATTGGGTATATATGAAACAGATGGAAGATTTAAAGCATGAAAAGACTTTCTGGAAGTTAAAAAAAAAAAAAAGACTTTAAAATTTAAATATTCATTGGACCAATTTAAGAATAATCACTATAAAGAATAAATTTAAAATCCTGGAAGGTGAATGGGGAAACAAATCTCAACACAAAAATATAAAAATGGAATTCATGAGGAAAAGGGTAAAGTCGAGATAAAATCTTATATCAGAAAGCCTATACAAACTCCACTTCTACACACAGAGCATCCAACCTGCCTCTCTCTTAAGAAAGCAAAGAGCTGCCAACACCAGACATTTAAGGAAATCTCCATCAGTTACCAGTTTACTACGTTACCAGTTTACTATGCCTCAACTCCAAAGTTACCCTTCAATTATCTGCTCTGTACTAATGAGCAAATATTTCTCTCACAGTAAGCACTATTACTTCTCTTTCACAGTAAGCACTATTTAAGCTTTATTCGCATATAGCTCTGGAAGAACACTGCAAGAGGAAAGGGGCCTCTCTTCCTTTTCATATGTCGGTCAAGTTATTCTTGCTCTTAACATATAGTCCAATAGCAGCAATTATATAAAAGGAAATCCAGTGGTGTTTATCCCAGGCTCATGACAAGAGTGTGCAGTCCTTTGGCAACCTTAAACCCCAGCCTGGGATTAGTGATTACCCTTGTGATGCAGGCCTACTGACACAGACACTGGCATGCTTCAGGTCTCATGCTGGCAGCAGTGCCCCCATCTTTCATGTACAACTGTCTACCATGCTTAACACGGCTATACCTCAGTATTGTTTTCTGCTGCCCAGTAACTGTGAACCAGCTCTGGTTAAGGCAATCCAGTAAACTTCTCTGTTATTTAACAGGCTCTAACTCCACTTTCTCCAATAAGGTCTGAACTCCTGCCTAGGGAACCCTGTCTTCCAAGGCTGTCTTTCCTTGAGAAATCTCCTTCAGCCCTATAAGATTTAGTGTTATCTTTACATCTTTATAGTTACTCTTCTATCATAGTTTAGTAATTATGTATAATACATTTTACCAATTCAAACTCTGTCGTTTTCAACTCGCAACTGAATCCAGATAGGTATAGAAATAGTCCTGGGAATGGTTCCAAATGATAAACCAGTAAAGATGAGATTTGGGGACTGGTTTGGTCATGTCCTGGGGATTAAGCACAGGGCTGAGATCCTGGCCAAGCAAATGGGATGCTAGTAATATATGGCAGACAGCAGTTTCAGGAAACCAATGAACCTTTCAGCTGTGTTTCATCGTGATGAAGTGTCAACTCAACTACATGCCTTTGGAACTTACCTGGCTACTATATTTGCCACTGGGTTTCCCAAGTGATGCTAATGGTAAAGAATCCGCCTGCCAGTGCAGGAGACATAAGAGACCTGAGTTCAATATCTGGGTCGGGAAGATCCCTTGGAGGAGGGCATGGCAGCCCACTCCAGTATTCTTGCCTGGAGAAACCCACAGACAAGAGGAGCCTGGCGGGCTACAGTCCATAGAGTCACAAAGTCTGACATGACTGAATGACTTAGTACAGCACAGGATACCTCCCATTATGGTAGCAATGATGACAACTGAGAACTTAGAAAATGAAAGGTTCAAGTCCATTAACTCTCACCTTAAGTCACATTGTGAGAACAAGAGAGCTGACATTGCTGAAAGTCAAACTAAAAATTTAATTGTGTACACTGCCGAATTACAAAAATCAGCTAAATTCAGTCTCCAGTTTCTCATTTGAAAATTAAAACCTTAACGGGGAAAGAGTAAGATCCTGAAATTCGAATGAAGCATCTAGTTGGTCTTAAATGAAACTAACAATTTTGACCCCTTCCCTACTCCCTAACCCTCCCCTGGTAATTAGGAGCCTCCTATACAGGTGGAAATAGCTTGCTTTCCAGTGTCTAAGAACACTAGCCCTCTTTGGCTTAAAAATCTTCTGATAATCTCACATGGAAAAATTCTTGAAGGGTTATGCTCATTTTCCTAAAGACCCACCACAGCCAACTCCTTTGGCCATTAGATTCATAACTAGAGTCAAAACTCAGCATGATCCAGGGGGGACAGGTACACTCTATGACCCAAGAGGAGACAGCTTACATACCCAGAAGAAACTAGAGAAACGTGTGGAGTGGATTCCTAAAGTATTTGACCATGGGGGTAAAATATAATGCCACATCTGGACAAATTAATTGACATGGGTACACTTGGCAGAGAGAACAGATTTAATACACTAGTTCATGTAGTTGAAAGTGGTTAAAAAAAAAAAAAAAAGAAAGTGGTGATCATTATTATCTAATCAGTGCACCAAAAGCTGGATTTAAAGGTTGAGATGTCAGAGCTTTCTTGGCATTGATACGGAAGGAAGGAGTAAAGAATGTAATGATTTAGGGAGCTGAACTGGACTTACCATGTGAGAATTTCATAGTGCCATTCTTCATCTATGTTACACAAGAGAGCCCAGAGAGCATTAGTGCAGGGAGGAATGACATCTACCATCCTTACAAAGGTCTGTGATTACTCTCCTTTGTGAGCCTGGTAAGACTGCAGGGAATGTGGTCATCAAGAAGAGCTTCCAGGCTTCAATGGAGATGATGAGAGCCAAGGTAACACAGTCCAAGAGGATATACTTAAGCACCAAAGACAAGGTGGGTACATTACCATCTGTACAGGGATGTACTTATCATTGGCAGCAGCTAAATGGTTACAGTGCCCCCAGGAACAAAACAGGTGTGCAGTCCATGTTTACTTTTATAACAGGAAAAATGCTAGGTCTTGTAGCCCGAAGTCTGTCACCAACACATAGTGCAGAGTTAAAGCCTTCCCATCAAGTTAGCTTCTCACCAAGAACTTAAAGCCTTATCATTCCCAAATCTGAGTTAGCTCACAGATGCAGAGTCAGCTGAATAAAGTGGAAACCAGGTCCCTTACAAAAGGACCTTGCAGAAGTTAAGTCACACCATATACCCTCCTCTTAACCTTCCCCAGAGACTTGCAGCCACTAATTGGAGGTATTGTGTATCATAAAAATGAAACAGTTATTAATAAACATTGTCTCTGAATAGCCCTTAATTCCTGGCACTGTGGTTCAGAAGTTAATTTAAGAAAGAGGTTTATGGTGATACATGATACATGGGTCAAGTGATATACATGGAGCTGTTAACTCCAGCCTGACCAAGAATGAGGCCAAAAGGTCCAGGAATTCACCCTGTGGTTATTTCCTTGGTTCCTGAATATATACTTGGAACAGACATACTTGGCAACTGGAAGACACTCACATTAACTTTCTGACCTGTGGAATAAGAGGCATTTTGGTAGGAATGTCTGAAGAAAGTTCATGGAACTTCCTTTCCTTACCAAGATAATAAACTAGAAGCAATACAACATCCCTGAGGGAATTACAGAATTTAACCAAAGACTTCAAAGAGGGAGAGGTAGAGAAATCTATCTTATCCCTACTAAACTCATCAGGTTGGCCAACACCAAAGTCAGATGGAAACGAGAGAACAACTATGGATTATTGTAAGCTTAATCACTTGATGACCTATGGCACCTGCAGACCCTGTCAATTGATATGCAGCTACCAACCTGGTTGGGCTACCCAGGTGGGCTCAGTGGTAAACAATCTGCCTGCCAGTGCAGGAGATGCCGAAGACATGGGTTTGATCCCTGGGTCAGGAAGATCCTCTGGAGGAGGAAATGGCAACCCACTCCAGTGTTCTTGCTGGGAAATCTAATGAACAGAAGAGTTTGGTGGATTACAGTTGATGGGGTTGCAAAGAGGTGGACACAACTGAACACACACACACACACACAATCTGGCTAATGTCTTTTTTCCTTATTTACAAGGACCACTCAGTATTTTTTATCTGGAATGGACAAGAAAGTACAACTTCCACAGTGCTGCCTCAGCACTATGCTAATTTTCCAGCTGTCATAAACAGCTTCGTGATTACCTACATCTCCCAATCTTTGAGAGTCAGGAATCTAGAAACAACTCAGCTGAATCCTCTCATAGGGTCTCACAAGGCTGAAATCAAGGCATTTGCTATCCTACATTATCACTTGGAGGTGCAAATGAGAAAGAATCTACTACTAAGCTCACTTACGTTGTTGGGAGTATTTATTTCCTTGTGGTTGGTTAAAGAATTGAGGACCTTGACCGCCTGCTGGTTATTTGCTGGAAACAAGTTCCAGATCCAAGAAGTTGCCCACAGTTTCTTGCCACATGGACTTCCCCAACATGATCAATTACTTTGTCAACCAACAATCACAATCCTTAGACCAAATCGCCTAGCAAGACAGAATCTTGTATAACAAAGGGTTAGCCAGGACATGGAAGCAACCTAGATGTCCATCAGCAGATGAATGGATAAGAAAGCTGTGGTACATATACACAATGGAGTATTACTCAGCCATTAAAAAGAATTCATTTGAATCAGTTCTAATGAGGTGGATGAAACTGGAGCCTATTATACAGAGTGAAGTAAGCCAGAAGGAAAAACACCAATACAGTATACTAACGCATATATATGGAATTTAGAAAGATGATAACAATAACCCTGTGTACGAGACAGCAAAAGAGACACTGATGTATAGAACAGTCTTATGGACTCTGTGGGAGAGGGAGAGGGTGGGAAGATTTGGGAGAATGGCATTGAAACATGTAAAATATCATGTATGAAACGAGATGCCAGTCCAGGTTCAATGCACGATACTGGATGCTTGGGGCTAGTGCATGGGGACGACCCAGAGGGATGGTATGGGGAGGGAGGAGGGTTCAGGATGGGGAGTACATGTATACCTGTGATGGATTCATTTTGATATTTGGCAAAACTAATACAATTATGTAAAGTTTAAAAATAAAATAAAATTAAAAAAAAAAAAAAGAATTGCATTCCATCACCCTTGCTATAACTGATGGTTTGAAGCAAGTCACAGGTCTCAACACAGTCAATGGGATGAGTCAAGAGCATGAATACCAGGAAGCCATCAGGGGCAACACTTGAGTCTACCGCCAAAGTAGTCCACAGGTATCTTAATCATCTTTACATTCCACAAAACATCACATTAGTTCACTATTATGATGACATGTCCCAACCACTGAATGCCCAAATACTTAACTGAGATGGCCATGGGGCCCCTAATGTTTCTGAGTTATGGCCCTGTATTCTGCATATATCTAAGGCTTGCTTGTATTTAATACCTTCTGTTCATCATATTCAATCAGCACAACGCTGTCCAAAATAAAAGTGAGTAATTATGTTGAATAAATATCAGAAGAGAATGTTGAAAGAAACGAAAATATTATTTTGAGAAGCAGGACTGGGAGTAAGTAGGTAAAGTCATGACAAACTGCAATTATAGTCCCTGTATTCTTTGATTTCTCTAAAAAATCATGTACATACATATAAACCAATTGGCTTAAAAAAGGAAGAAAATAAAGATATGGATGAGAAATACTAGGTGAATAAACAAAAACAGATATGCTGAGTGGAAATATAAACATTAAACTGGAATTTAAAATTAGAAACACTAAACAGAAAGTAGATATTATATAATTCTAAAAGGCTAAATACTAAAGACATTTAAACAAGTACAATGTTTGCTTTAAGTTTGCTTTTAGCATTCTCAATCCAATTATTTTTCATATAACTTTTTTTTAATTGTTTTATGACATCACTGTGTATATTTAATTCTCTACTACATTAAAAAAATTTTTTTTGGCTGTGCCAGGTCTTCCTTGCTCTGTGCAGGCTTCTGGTTCTGGTGGGTTTTCTTGTCCCAGAACATGAGTTCTAGAGCATGCAGGCTCAGCAGCATTTGGAATCTTCCCAGACTAAGGACGGAACCAGTGTTCCCTGCACTGGCAGACAGACTCCTGACCAATGGACCACCAGAAATACACTCTATTCACTTAAGACTTTGGTGTATTATAGGAGAGGAAGTGCTGCATTTTTTTTCAAGTTGTTAATAAAGTGACAACTATGAAGAGAAACAAATAGGAAGGGTATAATTTTTAACAAATTATTATATATGCTTAGGTCTGTTTGTGCTTAGCGGATCCATTTTCCAGTTGTTGAGCCAATCACCAACATTAATATTTTCTGCAGTTTTACAGTCTACTAAATGGCAGACAGAGTCCCTTGTTACTCTTTATTTTTAGAATTTTCTTGGCCACTTAAGTGTAATTTGTTTTTCTCAATCACTTCAGCAATTTCAAAATCAATGCCTAAGATTCTGAATGGTGTTGCATTATATAAATAAATAAAATTTTAAAGACTTTTAAAGGAAATATTAGTGAACAATACTATTTCAGGAAAAACATGATTTACTTCTAAGAAAAGAAACAAAATCCTGGGGATTCAAAGTTCCAACATTTAAAAACACTTTTTAAACTGATGTATAGTTGATTTATGGCAACCCACTCCAGTATTCTTGCCTGGAGAATCCCAGGGACGGCAGAGCCTGGTGGGCTGCTGTCTATGGGGTCGCACAGAGTTGGACACGACTGAAGCGACTTAGCAGCAGCAGCAGCATACAGAAATATACTTTATTTTTCTTTATAAAGAAAAACTATATAGTATAAAGAAAGCTGAACACCAAAGAATTGATGCTTTTGAATTGTGGTGTTGGAGAAGACTCTTGAGAGTCCCTTGAACTGCAAGGAGATC
>NW_011494956.1:14611251-14624532 GCF_000754665.1 Bison bison bison | reverse complement strand
TAAAAAGCAGAGACATTACTTTGCCAACAAAGGTCCGTCTCGTCAAAGCTATGGTTTTTCCAGTAGTCGTGGATGGATGTGAGAGTTGGACTATAAAGAAGGCTGAGCACTGAAGAATTGATGCTTTTGAATTGTGGTGTTGGAGAAGACTCTTGAGAGTCCCTTGAACTGCAAGGAGATCCAACCAGTCCATCCGAAAGGAAATCAGTCATGAATATTCATTGGAAGGACTGACGTTGAAGCTGAAATTCCAATACTTTGCCACCAGATGCGAAGAACTGACTCATTTGAAAAGACCCTGATGCTGGGAAAGATCAAAGGCCGGAGAAGAAGGGGACAACAGAGGATGAGATGGTTGGATGGCATCACCAACTTGATGGACATGAGATTGAGTAAGCTCAGCGAGTTGGTGATGGACAGGGAGGCCTGGTGTGCTGCAGTCCATGGGGTCGCAAACAGTCAGACACGACTGAGCGAATGAACTGATAGTTGATTTACAATATTGTGTTAGTTTCAGGTGTATAGCATACTGATTCAGCTTTTCTTTTCCAAACTATATTCCATTATAGGCAAATACAAGATATTTGATATAATTCTCAGTGCTATACAGTAAATTTGTTGCTTAATTATTTTATGTATAGTAGTTTGTATCTGTTAGTCCCAAACTCCTAATCTGTCCCTCCGCTACTACTTCTGTCCTTTGAGGGTAACAATAGTTTGTATTCTACGTCTGTGAGTCTGTTTCTGTTTTGTACATAGATTCATTTGTATTATTTAAAACTGTTTATTGAAATATAGGTGATTTAAAATATCACATTAGTTTCAAGTATACAGTATAGTGATTCAGTATTTTTACAAATATTTTCATTAAAAGTTGTAATAATAAGATAATGGCTATAATTCCCTGTGGGCTTCCCTTGTGGCTCAGCTGGTAAAGAATCCGCCTGCAATGCAGGAGACCTGGGTTCAATCCCTGGGTTGAGAAGATCCTCTCCAGAAGGGAAAGGATACCCACTCCAGTATTCTGGCCTGGAAAATTCCATTGACTGTACAGTCCATGGGGTCACAAAGAGTAGGACACGACTAAGCGACTTTCACTTTCACAATTCCCTGTGCTGTACAATATACTCTTATCAATTGTATACATAGTAGTTTGTATGTCTTAATCCCATAGCCAATCTAGCCTAGACAGCATATTAAAAAGCAGAGACATTACTTTGCCAACAAAGGTCCGTCTCGTCAAAGCTATGGTTTTTCCAGTAGTCGTGGATGGATGTGAGAGTTGGACTATAAAGAAGGCTGAGCACTGAAGAATTGATGCTTTTGAACTGTGGTGTTGGAGAAGACTCTTGAGGGTCCCTTGAACTGCAAGGAGATCCAACCAGTCCATCCTAAAGGAAATCAGTCCTGAATATTCACTGGAAGGACCGATGCTGAAGCTGATACTCCAATACTTTGGCCACCAGATGCGAAAACGACTCATTTGAAAAGACCCTGATGCTGGGAAAGATTGAAGGTGGGAGGAGAAGGGGACGACAGAGGATGAGATGGTTGGATGGCATCACCAACTCAATGGACATGAGTCTGGGTAAACTCCAGGAGTTGGTGATGGATAGGGAGGCCTGGCATGCTGCAGTCCATGGAGTCACAAAGAGTTGGACACAACTTAGCAACTGAACTGAACTGAATCCCACAGCCCCACTTTTCCCTTCCCCACAGGATAAGTACTAGTTTGTTTTCTATATCTGAGTCTGCTTCTTTTTTCATATATATTCATCTGTATTATTTTTTATATTCTGCATGTGATATCATACAGTATTATCTTTCTTTGACTTATTTCACTAAGCATAATATTCTCTAGGACCATCCACATTATTGCAAGTGGCAAGATTTCTCTCTTTTTGAGGCTGAGTAATAGTCCATTGTGTATATATATATACCACATTTTCTTTATCCATTCAACAGTTGGGTATTTGGGTTGCTTTCACATCTTGGCTATTGTAAACAGTGCTGCTGAGAGCAATGAGAGGCATCTATCTTTTCAAGTTCGTGTTTCCATTTTTTCCAGATATATTGTGGAGACTGGATTTCTTGGGATTATACAGTTCTATTTTTAGTTTTTTAAGAAATTCCACACTATTTCTCACAGTGGCTGTACCAATTTACAATCCCAACAATCATGTACAAGGGTTTCCTTTTCTCCACATTCTCTCCAACACTTGCTATTTGTAGACTTTGAGAGGACAGCCATTCTGAGTGGTGTGAGGTCACTGTCAACTATTTACTAAATGCTGAATATATGCATTTTACTGCAGAAGGTGGTATACTAGATACAAAAAGTACTTGTCATAGTTGCTGATACTCAAAAATACTTAATCTTGAGGGTTTTTGGAGGGAGGGACGTGGGGGCAGGGAGGGACACAAACATATCATAAGCGTGTAGCTAGTATCTGGCATGAGAGGAGTTCATGCATTAAACTTGACCGGAAGAAGCTGTATACACTTTAAAGAAAGCTAAGGGAGTTTGCCTCACATTGAACAGATGTTTTTAAAATAACAGTTAACGGTGACCACCTGTTTTTCAGTAAGCCATCAGCAGGAGCTGATAATGGAAAACTTAAGAGAAAATGGAGCCTGCTATACAGTTGGCCAGAAGTTCATTCAGGTTTTTCTATACCATCTTATGGAAAACCCAAATGAACTATTTGGCCAACCCAATACTTACCAATAATGTCAGAGTTTAAGTTAAATTAGTGATTCAAGATGTTTTTATTTCATGAACCAGCAAGTCTAAATGCATGATTTGAGAGATAAGCAAAGAGTTGCCAACAACTTAACAGTAAAATAATGAACAACAAGATATGAGAAAGACAGTCAATACTTGCCTTTATTTTTCTCTTCTGCATGAATTACTGTCAAAGAATTAATGGAACTATTCTGAACTGTTATGTTTCTTTGCATACTCATAACAGTCCTTTACTAGAAGAGATACTGATATCAAAACAACTAAAAATGTCCAAATTAGTTATTTTTTTAACCTCAGCATTTTATTCTAAGCAGCATTTTATTAGAGTACATTATCTAATACACATTTCAAAAGAACATGATTAATTTGTGGTAACTTACATTACACATGCTTGGCGAGGTCTGCCTTGGCTTAAAACATGACCTCCCAGAATACTTTTCTTTATAACTTTCTCCAGCTTTAACCAAAATTTTAGCATGATGCATTCTAAAATTCCCCTATAATATCTACAAATACAAGCCCAAAACACAGAATCAAAACCACATTAAGTCTCACTGAAAGGTGAGCTTTGAATTTTATCATAAACCAAGTATGACTAAAATATTTTGTATCACAACACACTGCCATAAATTAGCCTTATTTATTCTCACAAGGAGCCTAATGTGCACAATAACAATCACTGATAAGGAAACTATAGGTAAAAGATGTTCAGTGACTCTCAAGGCCATCTCAACTGAATAATGAAAATTTTGTCTTCTAACAGTGCAGCATTTTCCCCACTATTGTCTAATAAGGCTCAGTTTTAGGTCAATCAAAGCTAAAAATACCTGGAGAACTGAATGCATTGAATTTTCAAATCATCTTAAGCCACGTTTATTCTGAAAACTGAAGTCGGTAAATCTCTTAAAATGACTGTATACCCTGTATCATTTATAAACATTAAAACCACTTAGCCCATTTTTTCCTGCTTTAGAATACTACACAGTTTTTGGTTTCTTTCTCTTAATTCACTCTCCAACTATTTTCCTTTCAACTATTTTCTCTGAAAACATCCAGAACTAGCAGTTTACTGTAAAATGCCTCTACATGGTTTAAACAATTCAATGTCTCTGTATCCTTAATGTAGTCTGAAACTTGGCTATTCTCCCTAATGGCTTCATAATACTACATACTTCCTTTTTTGTGCTTTATGATAATTGGCTTTAATTTCATAGGAAAGCCACCCTGTTTCTATCAGCATTCAAACCTCATCAGCCTTTAAGATCCTTGACAAGTGGCTTACCCTCCTACTACCCACCCTTTTTATGATACACTAATTATCCCCTAGGGTCACCCCCTACCCTCTCTCTCTCCCCTATGTAACCGAACCTGTTTCTTGGTCAAGGTCTTCCCTTCCACCCCAATCAAAGCATCCCAAGCCAATTCTAAAATGTTAATAAAGATATATCCAATATTTTAAGATACATAATTTTTACTTCTGATCATCTGAAAAACCATCAATATTTTAAATTCAAATACCCCAAATATATCTAAGAGACTGAGGAACTACTTCCCCTTTGAAATCATTAAATTTCCATACTACCTGGCATGATCTCTGTTCATTAAACACAATGTTTTATACCCACACTGTGCCTTTTGAGCCTCATCAATAAACTTCAGTCTTGTAACTTCTTTATCTTCAGTTAATTTCTTTACCAATTATTGGAGTGCCATTACAATTTATCATACTAACTAGAAAAACTTAAAGGATAAAAGGGGGTACTATTAATTACACTAGAAAAGACTGTCCTAAATCTTTTCAGTCTCTTGCCAGGATTCTCAACTGCTTTGTGCTGCTGAGGCGGGCTTCAACCAGTAACACAAGGTTATTCTGGAATTAAATGTTCAAGTTAGCAGAAAAGTGGAGTTAAAGTCACCCTAACTAATTTTTTCTCTTTCATTTTACTCTGGGATCGATCGAGTCCTTCTACAATTTATTAAATGAGTAAATATCATTTCATAAACCAAAGAGTTCTAAAAGGATTTTTAAAATAACACCTTAAAAAAAATCTTACCAGTCCTTAGTATCACTTAAGAATAACCTACTATTGTATCAGTATGTGGAAAAGGTGTGAAATGGCCGGCTATAAATGATCAGGAAGTGATATCATAGCAGAAAAATTGAAGATATATGTGTGGATATGATGACATGATTATTAAAACTCATGACTGTAGTGAAAATACACCTGTCTTGCAGTTAATGCATGAATGTTGTCATAAAGTTGGCAACAGCATTTTCCAAGTATTGAATATACGTCCACAATGTACCTTCTGAAATCAAAATGACTAAATTATGAAGTATTGGTATTTCAAAACCAAAGTTAGGCTATGGATATTATACACTAATGATTTCCTACCATATCTACCAGAAAAACCCTGTTAATCACACTCTTCTCAGTTAAAATATCGGATCTTAGTAAAAATACAGATTAACATTTGTCAGACCTACTTAAAATGGACAGGAAGAAAAGACCTAAGCACAACCAAGTTTAATGTATAAGACATCAAAGTTCACAAGGAAAAGCTAACAAGAAATATATCTAGACAAGCATCTCTGAGTGATAAGTGAAAGTTGGAGTTTTACTAGAGTTTATGAAATATGTGACTTTCTTGAAAATGTGTATTCATACACTACAGAATTTCTGTAATCAGAAAGCATTCATATTTGAGCAAAGATGCTGCAAACAACACAACATATACACATACTCTAAAACTATTAATGTCAGATTAGTTTGCATTGTTTCAAGTAATCATAACCCTCAAAGAACTACAACTGTTGAAAAGGAGTCACTAGCACAAATCACATGGAATACATTTCTCCATCCTCTCACTTTCAGTCTATATGAGTCTTTAGGTCTGAAGTGGGGTTTCTTGTAGATAGCATATATATGGGTCTTGTTTGTGTATCCATTCAGCCAGTCTGTATATTTTGGTTGGAGCATTTAATCCATTTACATGTAAAGTAATTATTGATATATATGTTCCTACTGCCATTTTCTTAATTGTTTGGGGTTTGCTTTTGTAGATCTTTTTCTTCTCTTGTATTTCATGACTATATACGTCCCTTTAACATTTGTTGTAAAGCTGATTTGGTGGCACTGAATTTTCTTAACTTTTGCTTGTCTGAAAAGCTTTTGATTTCACCATTAACTTTGAATGAGATCCTTACCAGGTATAGTAATCCTGTTGTAGACTTTTCCCTTTCAGTATTTTAAATATATTCTGCCATTCCCTTCTGACCCGCACAGTTTCTGCTGAAAGCTGAGCTGTTAAACATGGGGTTTCCCTTGTATGTTACTTGTTGCTTTTCCCTTGCTGCCTTTAATATTCTTTATGTTTAGTCTTTGTTAGTTTGACTAGTATGTGTCTTGGCATGTTTGTCCTTGGTTTTATCTCGTATGGGACTCTTTGTGTCTCTTGAACTTTATTGACTATTTCCTTTTCCATGTTGGGGAAATTTTTTTTACTATAATCTCTTCAAAATTTTTCTCATACCCTTTTGTTTTCTCTTCTTCGGAGACCCTTATAATTCAAATGTTGGTGGGTTTGATATTGTCTGTGAGGACTCTTGAGAGTATCCTCAGTTCTTTTCTTTTACTTTATTCTGCTCTTCAGAAGTTATTTCCACCATTTTATCTTCCAGCTCACTGATTCTCTCTTCTGCTTCAGATATTCTGCTACTGATTCCTTCTAGAGTGTATTTAATTTCAGTAATTGTGTTGTTTGTATGTTTATTCTTTAATTCTTCTAGATCTTTATTAATTGATTCTTGCATTTTCTTCATTTTTCTTTCAAGGTTTTTGATCATCTTTACTATCATTATTCTGAATTCTTTTTCAGGTAGTTTGCCTGTTTTTTCTTCATTTATCCAGACTTCTGTGTTTCTAGTTTGTTTCTTCATTTGTGCAGCATTTCTCTGCCTTTATTATTATTATTTTTTAATTTACTGTGTTTGAGGTCTCCTTTTCCCAGGCTTGAAGGTTGAACTCTTTCTTCCTTTTGGTTTTTGCCCTCCTAAGGCTGGACCAGTGGTTTGTGTAAGCTTCATATAGGGTGAGATGTGTGCTGAGATTTTTGTTGTTCTTTGTTTTTCCAGTTATGAGCAAGTGAGATGGTAATCTTGTCTGCTGATGATTGGGTTTATATTTTTGTTTTGTTTCTTGTTTAGATGAGGTATCCTGCACAGGGTGCTACTGGTGGTTGGGTGATGCTGGGTCTTCTATTCAAGTGGTTTGCTTTGTGTCAGTTCATACTATTTGATACTCCCTAGAGTTAGTTCTTTGGTAGTCTAGGGTCTTGAAGTTAGTGCTCCAACTCCAAAGGCTCAAGGCTTGATCTCTATTTTTTGCGCCACTCTGTGTAACAGGATGCTAGTTCCCCAACCAGGGATCGAGCACATGTCCCCTGATATTCTTTTGGAAGAGAAGCCATTGGAACGAAATTGATGTTCCGAAGCTTCTGTGAGTAGCATAGAAAGATCTGACAACCACTGTTTCTTCTCCATGCACTTACTTTTTAAAAATCAATTTCAAATTTGTTATCACTCTCTTCATCTCTGTTCATGCTTATCAAAAATTCTAGCTTTGATTCCAGGTTAAGAAATCCTGTACTAGATCAAAAGTTCTCAACAGGAGGAAAATCCTTTTTGTCTTCCATTTTCAAAGGCTTCGGTGTCCTTGCAGCTCAGCAAGTAAAGAATCCACTTATCATGCACAAGACCTGGGTTAAATCCCTGGGTTGGGAAGATCCCCTGGAGAAGGGAAAGGCTACCCACTCCAGTATTCTGGCCTGAAGGATTCCATGGACTGTATAGGCTATGGGGTCACAAAGAGTCAGACACGACTAAGCAACTGTCATTTTCACTTTTTCAAAGGTTTAGGACTAAAGCCCAGAATATAATAAGGAATGTTATCAACATATATATACTTTTCTTAAAACAGTTTAGAAACAAATCCTGGAAAAATTTTTTGAAAGTTTCTGTTTTATACATGATTAGTTAGCATATACAGTAAGAAACTACAAGAGCACATAATCCAAAGTTATTGAGGTGGACAAAAGAAGAAATGCTAAGAAATCTCATTTATACCTCAATACATCTTTATTTACGCTTCCCTAAGGGCACAGCATTAAAGAATCTGCCTGCCAATGCAGAAAAAACTGGTTCGATGCCTGGGTAGGGAAGATCCCCTGGAGAAGGAAATGGCAACCCACTCAAGTATTCCTTTGTTTTTAAATTTTTCTTTATTTTTTATTTGATGGACAACTGCTTTACAATTTTGTGGTGGTAAAGAATCCATGGAATTCTCCAGGCTACAATATTGGAGTGGATTGACATTCCATTCTCCAGAGGATCTTCCTGACCTGGGATTAAATCTGGGTCTCCTTCATTAGATTCTTTACCTTCTGACCACCAGAGAAGCCCTAAGAATTAGACAGACTCAGGGAAGAATCAGAAACTTAACTTTAATATCTTTTCTCCTGAAAATATTGACATCGCTCAACAAATAGCATAAAAAGATTGTCTTCACTCGCTCATTTTTCCACTGTGGCTGGTAAACAGTAGATATATGTAAATATACATGAATCTTTGAGAAACAGTAAACAATGCTAATACTTCAAAATCTACGCAACACAAAAACTGCAAGGTATACAGTTTATGTTTAGAACTTTGTTACAACTGTTGTCAAATAACCTGGGCATCTTAAGGCACTAAACTGATTATGAAATAGTCTGGAACAGTTCTAAATGTCATTTTAACATAGGCACAAAATAATGATATGTGACCATGAATCTTAAACAATAAAGGAGTTGAAAAATAACCCATTCAAATATCTAAAATGGATCAACAATTACTGTATAAAAATTTAATCATTTATGGGAAAAACCTTGGATTATAAAATTGGAACATTTCTGAAGTTAATTTCTGAAGTTAAAATTAAGTTACTATGATTCTAAGGTGTGTACCCTGGTATGTTAATACCATGACTAAAATAACTATTTCATTTATCCAATTACTATTTGAAGTTCTATTTAAAACATCTTCCTCTTATGTAAAACCTAACTCAGGATAAAAAAAATATATATAGGTTTCTTTTTTTTTAATTGGCATTATTCTGATGCAAGTTCAAACTCTCTCGTTATATATCTTCTTCACATTTTATTAAACTTCATTAAGTTTGCAATATTAAGTCACAAAAATACTAGTGACAAAGTATATACAAATATTTTAATATAATAAAACATTACTAATATCAGCTATAATAAAGGCAAGCTGAAGAATAAACCCTGACAATTTCTGGACAGTCTTTCACAAAAAAATAAAAATGTGTTTAGGTAACTAAATTCCCTTTTAAGTGAGAAGCATATGTGTTGGTGGTTTGGCCACATGACATGGCCATTATGCAAGCCCAAATAAAGCCAAATTTTCTTCTCATCAATAAGTAGTACTAGCAGATAATTCAGGATGATGATACTTCTCTCTTTGTAATGTATTGAAAAACAGCTATTTCTCACCTAAATTCATCTAAGCCTTCAAAAGGTATTCCATCACTTTTAATGATTCTAGACTGTAATCCTAACCTTTTATTTTAGACATAATCAAAGATATCATTAATTTGTCTGTCTTTAGAGAATCAGATTTCTTATCCTTGGACTAAGAGTTCAGTTCAGTCGCTCAGTCATATTAGAGTCTTTGCAAGCCCATGGGCTGTAGCACACCAGGCTTCCCTGCCCATTACCAACTACTGGAGCTTGCTCAAACTCACGTCCCTTGAGTCAGTGGTGCCATCCAAGATCTCGTCCTCTGTCGACCCGTTCTCCTCCTGCCTTCAATCTTCCCCAGAATAAGGGTCTTTTCCAGTGAGTCAGTATTTCACATCAATCAGGTTGCCATGGTACTGAAGCGTAAGCATCAGTCCTTTCAATGAATATTCAGGACTGATTTCCTTTAGGATTGACTGATTTGATCTTCTTGGTGTCCAAGGGACTCTCAACAATCTTCTCCAATACCACAGCTTGAAAGCATGAATTCTTTGGTGCTCAGCTTTCTTTTTGGTCCAACTCTCACATCCATACACGACTACTAGAAAAACTATAGCTATGACTAGATGGACCTTTGTCAGCAAAGTAGTATCTCTGCTTTTTAATATGCTGTCTAGGTTTGTCATAGCTTTTCTTCCAAAGAGCAAGCATCGTTTAATTTAATGGCTGTAGTCACCAACTGCAGTGATACTGGAGCCCAAAAAGAGTCTGTCATTGTTTCCCTTCTTATCCCATCTATATGTCATGAAGCAATGGGACCGGATGCCATGATCTTCATTTTCTCATAGTTAAGTTTTAAGCCAGCATTTTCATTCTCCTCGTTCACTTTCATCAACAGGCTCTTTAGTTTCTTTTCGCTTTATGTCATAAGGGTGGTGTCATCTGCATATCTGTGATTACTAATATTTTTCCCTAAAATCTTGATTTCAGCTTGTGCTTCATCCACCCCAGCATTTCACATAATGTACACTCTGAATATAAGTTAAATAAGCAAGGTGACGATATACAGCCTTGACTTACTCCTTTCCCAATTTGGAACCAGTCTGTTGTTTCATGTCCAGTTCCGTTGCTTCTTGACCTGCATAAAGATTTCTCAAGAGGCAGGTCTGGTGGTCTGGTGTTCCCATTTCTTTAAGAATTTTCCACAGTTTTGTTGTGATCCACACAGTCAAAGGCTTTGGCATAGTCAATGATGCAGAAGTAAATGTTTTTCTGGAATTCTCTTGCATTTTCTATGATCCAACAGATGTTGGCAATTTGATTTCTGGTTCCTCTGCCTTTTCTAAATCCAGCTTGAACATCTGGAAGTTCATGGTTCACATACTGTTGAAGCCTAGCTTGGAGAATTTTGAGCATTACTTTCCGAGTGTCTGAGATAAGTGCATTGTGCGCTAGCTTGAACATTCTTTGGAATTGCCTTTCTTTGGGCTTGGGATGAAAAATGACATTTTCTATTTCTGTGGCCATGCTGAGTTTTCCAAATTTGCTGGCATATTGAGTGCAGCACTTTCACAGCATCATCTTTTAGGATTTGAAGTACATCAGCTGGAATTCTATCACCTCCACAAGCTTTGTTCCTAGTGATGCTTCCTAAGGCCCACTTGGCTTCACACTCCAGGATATCTGGCTTGAGGTGAGAGATCACATCATCATGGCTATCTGGGTCATTAAGATCTTTTTGTATAGTTCTTCTGTGTATTCTTGCCACCTTTTCTTAGTATATTCTGCTTCTGTTAGGTCCATACTGTTTCTGTCCTTTATTGTGCCTATCTTTGCATGAAATATTCCCTTGGTATCTCTAGTTTTCTTGAAGAACTTTCTAGTCTTTCCCACTGTATTGTTTTCCTCTATTTCTTTGCACTGATTCATTTATAAAGGCTTTCTTATCTCTCCTTGCAGTTCTTTGGAACTCTGCATTCATATGGATATATTTTTCTTTTTCTCCTTTGTCTTTCGTTTCTCTTCTTTTCTCAGCTATCTGTAGGGCCTCCTCAGACAACCATTTTGCCTTTTTGCGTTTCTTCTTCATTAATCTTAACCTTTTATTTTAAGCACAATCCAAGATGACATTATTGTGTCTGCTTTTACAGAATCAGATTTCTTATCCAAGGACTAAGAAGGAATATTAGAAATGGGTCTTTAAAAGAGGTTGGGACACAAAGCCAGAAAGAAAGATAGTCCTAGGAAAAGAACTGTTAGGATGGAGACAAGTAGGCGAGAAGAATGGGATGTTGGTGAAGAAAGTACAATATCTGCCTTGAGTCGAGAATCAAATTTCACTCCTGAAGTGATCTGAACACTGTTCTCCGACTCTCCCCCCTATAAGCATATGCTGGGGTGTATATTCAGTTTCCCAGTCCTGGATTCCTGCCTTCTTGTACTTCCCAACTTTCTCCTGATGTTGATCAGCAGGATTGCAATGCTAACAACCATGGCCAGCAGGACCATTATAGTGACTGGAACTAGCTGTCAAAGTTTTATGGGGGTTAGGTTGGATTTCTTATCCATGTAGAGATTACCAGCAGGGGACTTCCATGTAAGTGCACAGTGAGACTTCTAGACCCAGAAGAGTAAATCAACCCTACCCTTGACTCAAAATAGGCAGAGCTAGGAATGTCCATCTCATCCAATGTCCATCTCATCTAGGGTCTTTTAAAAAGTGCTCTGTTGCTGCTTAATATCAATGGTGGGCTGCTTGTAGTGCCAGCATATAGTTGGAATTTAGCCAGGAGCAGTCACAAAAGAATCACTGCAGCTCAACTTCCCAGTCTGAGTTGAGAAGCCACAGACATCCTAGCAGTGATGTTTTTGCAATAGGGTGTTTTGTTGAAGACTCAGATTTTC
The DNA here is from genome assembly GCF_000754665.1 of Bison bison bison. NCBI lineage: Eukaryota > Metazoa > Chordata > Mammalia > Artiodactyla > Bovidae > Bison > Bison bison. The sequence continues at coordinate 14,612,363 of NW_011494956.1, read as the reverse complement.
TTTTTCCAACTCATGGATGCCACCCAGGTTCACCAACACAATTACATCTAGTTGCACTAGTAGGCCTTCAAACATTTCCGTCACATTTGGGGCTCTGCAGCAATCAGTGTCCACAAAGGTATGCTTGCTAGGCCTTACTTACCAGGCTTTGACCATTCTTGTGGCCATTCATGCATGGTTTATCTACAGGAGCTGAGGTTTAAAATGAAGCAGTTCACCTCAAGAGCTCAGTGCCTGGCACCTGCAAGGACTTCCTCCCTCACCCCATCACTAAAACATCAACTTATGCATGGAATATGTAACGTGTAATGTGGCTAGCTGTCATCGTTAGTAGAAATATTAGGTCCACAAGGGTCAAGACAGAGGAATGAGAAATAGGACTGAAAAGATAATCACCACATTTAAAATAGGACCCAATGTCTGCTACATTGGGTAGACTACAATTGTGCTGCTGTGGTGACTTTCTATTATGTAATATTCATTTTTTATAAATATCAAAATGTATAGCTGCCGGGAGAAATATCAATAACCTCAGATATGCAGATGACACCACCCTTATGGCAGAAAGTGAAGAGGAACTCAAAAGCCTCTTGATGAAAGTGCAAGTGGAGAGTGAAAAAGTTGGCTTAAAGCTCAACATTCAGAAAACGAAGATCATGGCGTCCGGTCCCACCACTTCATGGGAAATGGATGGGTAAACAGTGGAAACAGTGTCAGACTTTATTTTTCTGGGCTCCAAAATCACTACAGATGGTGACTGCAGCCATGAAATTAAAAGACGCTTACTCCTTGGAAGGAAAGTTATGACCAACCTAGATAACATATTCAAAAGCAGAGACATTACTTTGCCAACAAAGGTTTGTCTAGTCAAGGCTATGGTTTTTCCCGTGGTCATGTATGGATGTGAGAGTTGGACTGTGAAGAAGGCTGAGCGCCGAAGAATTGATGCTTTTGAACTGTGGTGTTGGAGAAGACTCTTGAGAGTCCCTTGGACTGCAAGGAGATCCAACCAGTCCATTCTGAAGGAGATCAGCCCTGGGATTTCTTTGGAAGGAATGATGCTAAAGCTGAAACTCCAGTACTTTGGCCACTTCATGCAAAGAGTTGACTCA
>NW_011494956.1:14514694-14611151 GCF_000754665.1 Bison bison bison | reverse complement strand
CTGATGCTGGGAGGGATTGCGGGCAGGAGGAGAAGGGGACGACAGAGGATGAGATGGCTGGATGGCATCACTGACTCGATGGACTTGAGTTTGAGTGAACTCCAGGAGTTGGTGAGGGACAGGGAGGCCTGGCATGCTGCAATTCATGGGGTCGCAAAGATTCGGACACGACTGAGCGACTGATCTGATAGCTGTTATAGTTATGATTACATATTCCTTAACTTATTAAAGTATTAAAATATGTTAACAATTTTGATGCTCTGTCAGTCTACCTACTGCCATTGCAAAGATCACCTAAGATATTTTACATATAAGAGAAATAGAAATAAACTATTATTTAAACAATGGCTATTTTCAGTTTTCCACATTTACCATCACCTAACCCACTCCAGTGTTCTTGCCTGGAGAATCCCAGGGACGGGGGAGCCTGGTGGGCTGCCGTCTATGGGGTCGCACAGAGTCGGACACGACTGAAGTGACTTAGCAGTAGCAGTAGCAGTCAAACTTAATCTAAATGTTTTATGTTAAGTTTAGATATTATGATACTGTTAAAAATCAGAATAAATCTTTTCATTTTTTTTCATGATTTTTAAGTCCTATACTCCAATATCCTGTCACTGTAGTGTTTGTACTTATAAGCAGGTATTTCTCATATTACACTCATACATTGATCCTATTCAAGTACTTATGTATTTGCTTAGTTTTATAAGGTTTCACTCCTCATCATCATTATAGTATTTCCTTCTTTCAATATATCCTGACCATCTTTGTTATAAAATTTCATTTCATGCAATAGTTCTAAGTTCTCCTTTTCATTTCACGCAACAGTTCTAAGCTCTCCTAATAGTATTTGTCTCCTAAGGTTTGTTTCATCACCAATTCTTCTATAATTACACCTCTTACGACATTCTTCAGCTATTTTCAGTTCAGTCGCTCGGTCGTGTCCAACTCTTTGCAACCCCAGGAACCGCAGCACACCAGGCCTCCCTGTCCATCACCAACTCCTGGAGTCCACCCAAACCCACGTCCATCGAGTCAGTGATGCCATCCAACAATCTCATCCTCTGTTGTCCCCTTCTCCTCCTGCCCTCAGTCTTTCCCAGCATCAGGGTGTTTTCAAATGAGTCAGCTCTTCACATCAGGTGGCCGAAGTATCGGAGTTTCAGCTTCAACATCAGTGCCTCCAGTGAACACCCAGGACTGATCTCCTTTAGGATGGACTGGTTGGGTCTCCTTGCAGTTCAAGGGACTTTCAAGAGTCAGCTATTTTAATACTTCTTAAAACTTTTAAGCTTTTAATGAACATTCAGAAATTAAAAAACTATTATGGACATATTTATCCATTCAATTAACAGCTCAGCAAAGTATTCAATTCTCATACAGTCACTACCTAACAGTCAGTTCAAACACAAGTTAACAGGTGTGATTTTAATAAACTCATAGGTGCTTTTTCACTTTCCTTGGTGTCATCATAAAGTAAGTAAAACTTACCTACACAAACCTTGGGGGAGAACTCCCCTGCATTTGATACCTTGAGATCTGGCATCTAACCCATTTGTAAGTTGGGTACTAGAAGAAACGAATGTCCTGTAAAAGTTTATACTTTTATTTAGCATCAGAACAAAGTTTCCTCCCTAAAAGAAAGAGTATGACTAATCACAGACTAACGCCCTAAGATACCTGTGTCTTTCCCAATCAAAACTTCAACAGACAAAATCAGTTTTATCTTCATAGTCATCTGTCTAAAGCAAACAGGAAACCAACCTGAGCCATTGAGTATACTTCATTTATAGGCTGAATCCACTTCCTTATTCACAAAATTTATTATATCTGTACATTAAGACCAAATGGAGTTTTCTTAGCATTAATCAACAGTTTGTAACAGTACATTAACAGACCATTTGACTTTGATACAGAATTTCCTCTCCCATCTATAGTTAGAAAGTCTATGAAGGGAAGGGTCAGACAAGCTTCAGTTCAGTTCAGTTCAGTCGCTCAGTCGTGTCCAACTCTTTGTGACCCCATGAGTCGCAGCATGCCAGGCCTCCCTGTCTATCACCAACTCCCAAAGTTCACCCAGACTCACGTCCATCGAATCAGTGATGCCATCCAGCCATCTCATCCTCTGTCGTTTTCCCTTCTCCTCCTGCCCCCAATCCCTCCCAGCATCAGAGTCTTTTCCAATGAGTCAATTCTTCGCATGAGGTGGCCAAAGTACTGGAGTTTCAGCTCCAATGCCTTAAACAAGAGCTCTCAATGAATTTCTGTTGAATGAATCAACTGTAGCCCAACTTTTTTAGATGAAGTCTGGGGTACAAAATGTAAATGGATTATAAAAATTCATTATAATACTACTTCATAACTACTAAAGCAACAAATAACAGAGTAACAGCTTGAATGTTCCAAAATTCAGTATGTAGTCAGTGTCACGCATCTAAATGGCAAAATGTCCAAACCAAACTATTCCCATACCCATCACTAACACCTATATTCTTACAAATTTCCTTTCAGTGAATATTCCCAAGTCAAACAAATAGGAATTACCTTATATTCTGTCCTCTTTCTCATCTTTCAGAAGCATCTTGCAGCCTTAATATTTATAGAATCAGTCCCTTTCTCTTCTTCTTCCCCTTCACTGACACTATAAACTTTCATTACTTAGGAATTAGATTAAACAAAAAAAAAGGCCTCCTAACTAGTCTCTCTGCTTCCAGCCTCACACACCCCAAATCATCACCTAAACTGTTTCCAGAAAGGTACTTCTAAAAATGCTAATATGATCATGTCATTTTCTTACTAAAATGCCATCAATTTCAGAAAAAGCTAAATGTTTAGAATCTAGCCTCTTTAAGCTCTACTCTTACTGGACATCTTATGGCTTCCATGGTAGGGGTAGAGATTTTATCTTTGTGTGTTGCATTTCTGCTATAAGAAGTTCCCTCTGCTAACTGCCTAGCTAACTCCTTTTCATCCTTCAAGTCTCAGGTAAAATTTCTTTTCAGTTATACAGGAAAGAACATTCAGGAACTATCTAGCACAACATCCAATTACAGGAGGTATGTAAGGTATCTGTTAAGCCAGTAAAGTTGATTTTTCACAATTCCAATAAGGAGAAAAGACTAAAATACAAAATGGTCATAAATAGTTATAGGAGTCAAAGGTTTGTGGAATGCTGGATAAATAAAAGAAACTAGGGTCTTTAAAACCAATCTTACCAAAGTCTTCACATGTCACTTCTCCAAAGGGGAAGGGATACAATCATTTTTCAAATATACTGGCAATATAAGTCCTCCTTTAGGAAGCATTTCAGAAATACTCACTTTTATTATAAATAGTAAGATAGATAAGAAGGTATAGACCATCCAGTTTCAACAACAGTTAATATTTTACAGCCATATTTGTTTCTTTATGCTTCTTTTTTCAGTTATTGCTATAGCAGTCCAAATACACCTGTCTGATCCCTTTAGGTATGTATTTATATAAGTAGTACTATATATTATGTATCATTCTGCAGCTTGCTTTGTCCCTTAAAATGCATTTCTAAAATTTGTCCATAATGGTACCTAAAGCTCTAGTTCACACTAGTTTTAACTGTAATAGAAAATTTAACTGTCTGAATATACCACATTTTATTTATCAATCGTTCTGTTCACAGACTTTTACTTCCTTTGTCTTTCTTTTCACCATTACAAATTAAAATAAAAATTACTGTATGAGCCTCATCTATAAAACTACATAAAATTTTCTCTAGATCCCAGTTAAAAAAAGAAAGACATAAGAAAGAAAAAGGTGTTGCCCACAGTGTAGGTACTCATTAAATAGTTGCTAAATGAAGGAAAAATGAATAGATCATTTAACCTTTCTTAATACTGTCAAATTTTTCTCCAAAGGGGTTATACAGATTTGTACTCTCACTAGTTAGTACTCTCCATCCTTACTGACTTTTAGTACTTTCCAGATACTTTTATGTTACTCAAATAAAGAGTATGAAACAGAATTTTATTCTATTTCATGCCAAATTTTATTCATTCTTCTTCCTATTTTCTTAGATGGCTTGTTTATTACTACTTTACACAATGCTGTTTTTTTTTTATAGTGTTAATTTTCTCTCTTGGAGTTTTACTGAATACTCATTAGTCCAATAGTCTAGGTTATGTTGAAATTCCTACATAGACAATTGTATATTCTGCAAATACGGATAATTTTATATTTTCAACTATTATACTCTAGTGCTTGTTCCTGGGAATACATCTAAATTTCCCTGTTAAAAATGGTGTAACATGAGCTACAATGTTTGTGTGATAACCTTTACCAAGCTATGGAACTTCCCTCTTGATGGTTTACTCACAAAGTTATTGTTCACTGTATCAGCTATTATTTTATTAAATGATTTTTATAAACATTCTACATCAATTTTCCCCTTGATATGATTATCTGCTATATAAGTAAAAGACTTTCTAACATTAGGACTTCTCTGGTGGCTCAGACAGTAAAGTGTCTGTCTACAATGTGAGAGACCTGGGTTTGATCCCTGGGTTTGATCCCTGGGTTGGGAAGATTCCCTGGAGAAGGAAATGGCAACCCACTCCAGTACTTCTTGCCTTGAAAATCCCATGGACGGAGGAGCCTGGTGCAGGCTACTACCCATGCGGTCGCAAAGAGTCGGGCACGACTGAGCGACTTCACTTTCACTTTCTTTCTAACATTAAGCTACCCTTGCATTCCTAAGATAAGATCTGTAAGCTTTAAGTGTACTGAACTCAAACTGCCAATATTTTGAATCAGTAGACCTTTCTATCATTTCTTTTTCTACTTAATTTCCATTTCTACTTTTTTTTATTCCTTTCTTCCTAATTACTTTAGGTTTGCTATTTTTCTTTCTCTAAATTGATACTATTATTGCTAATTAGTGCTTTTGCTGATATTACTTTTATTAACATTCACACTTCAACTGTTTATTTAACTCTTTACTACATGAAATAATTAAAAGTGCCTTTCGAGATTTGTGACTATGATGTAATGTAGAAAGGGAAATTATTTTGAATATTTCAATCTTACTTGCATTGTGGTCAGCAAAAAGGTTCAGGCAATCCCTAATGAAATATTTCAAGACTTTCTTCCAAGCCTCAATATTCTACAGTTATACTGTACAGGCATACCTTATACCTATTAAGGATTTGGTTTCAGATCACTGCTGCTGCTGCTACTGCTAAGTCGCTTCAGTCGTGTCCGACTCTGTGCGACCCCATGGACTGCAGCCTACCAGGCTCCTCCATCCATGGGATTTTCCAGGCAAGAGTACTGGAGTGGGGTGCCATTGCCTTCTCTGCATCACAGCAAATATTACAATACAGTGAGTCACATGAATTTTTGGTTTCTCAGTTTATATAAAAGTTATGTTCACACTATATTATATTAAGTGTGCAGAAACATTTATGTCTAAAAAATCATTACACATACCTTAATTAAAAGATAATGCTGTTGGAAAAATGGTGCTTATAGACTTGTTTGATGAAGGGTTGCCATAAGCCTTCAATTTTTAAAAAACGAAGTATCTGCAAAGCGCAGGAAAAAACAACAACAACAACAAGGAATGCCTGTGTAATGATTTTCACTTTTCTTACTCCTGACAACAAACTCTAGATCTGAGGAAATGTGACTGAAATTTTCTAAAAGACTACCTCTTCAAAACCTATCTCTTCTATTCCCTTGGAATTCTTCCCCTGCATATTTTGGAACCCTTTCAATCCACATCAAAGTCACTCAACTGCTCTTTCATATTTACTTTTTTATTTCTGGGCTACATTCTGAATGAATGCCTAATGAATGCCAATTCTTGAATTCTCCCTTTGATGGCATCTAATGCAGCTTTTTAACCTCAGAAAAACCTATTTACTAAGTTTATTTCCTTTTTAGTATTAGGTAGAATTTCTTTCATCTCTGTGGAAACTTAAACATACTTGTTTCTTTTATTTTTTACCCCTTCCTATGCTTTTGAGACTATCTCTGCTCCATCTACTCACTTCATGGAGAACTAGATCGTACAGTGGGCTTAAAAAGAACTTCCTGCTCTAAGATGATACAGGAAATTTTAAAGATTCCCTCACCAATTAAGAAAGTAGTCATTTTACTTCAGGTCCTGATTATAAGGACTATGTCTGTCCTCTTCTTTCCTTCATCTCACGATTTCCAAAAAGCGGGGTTTTAGCATAAGCCAGTATCCAAACTAGGCCATCCTGAATAGTAAAGGAGTCTCTATCAGTTAACTACATGGATGATAAGCATAAAGCAGAGTCTCAAGACTAACCTAAGACATTTATTAATATGATCCCCTTAAACACAAGCCTTAGCCTATGCAACAGTTATCAGTGGCTTTCTTCCATCTCCTTTCCAAGTATGGGGTCTCATATTAGGCCCTGGCTTCATGTATTTTAAGCCTAACTTTATTCATACACACTTCATGAAGCACCTTACATCCTTTTAACATACAAGATCAAAACTCTTGGCTACAAGTATCTGCTTCTGCTACCTTAAACCTAATGCTGACCACTAGGTAGTTTTTTTTCTATATAAACCACAGAAACATTTAGTTTCTAAACCCATTAATGTTTAAACTCTTTCTAGCACTTTGTCTTTCATTACTTTATGAAGGGATTACTTTGAAATGAAGGAATAATAAACACTGAAATTAGTGTGCCAGCTTCATTAAAATACTTGCATTCATTTTTTAAACATGAATTTTTAGGCATTCCTTTCGCTCAGTGACCACTTTCAAGAATTTACATTACAAAGGATTCCTACAGGCAGGGTTTCATAAGGATATATAAAGATCTTCAAAGAAGTACTATTTTTAACAGAATAAAACTACTCTTAGTTATCTTAAATATACTTATTCTTCTTAAACAATAAAGCAGTCCAAAAGAAAACTAATTAGATAATATAAATGTTAAAAATTCTAAGGTTAATCCACTGGAAAAAAATGTCCACAACAGAATGCTGAATAAAATGAAAAAAATTACAGCAATTTGTAGATTAATATGAATACAGCTAGGAAACAAAAACATAAAAGAATAATAAAAAATTACAGCAAAGCAAAAAATACATAGGGTCACTTTCAAAAGACGAATAGTGAGAAAAAGTTGAAAAAGTGAGTTAAAACCAAATTCTGGAAGGTACTAAGGTTCTGACTACTAATCTTTACCCTTTATAAAATATGAATCCAAAATAATTTAAAAAGAGAATAAAGTATGAAAACAGCGATAGGAAAGAGTAATGTAGATGAAGAATACAGAACATAGTGAGTGAAAAAGAAAAAAATCCTATACTCATCACTAGTGTATATCAAAATCAAATGACTAGATTTTGTTCACAATAAATATTGAAGATTTTATTCATATTAAATAAAAGCTAGAAAAATAAACTTTTGCATGAAAAAAGAAAGCAAAATAATGAAATGCAATTTTAGAATTTAATTTCCTTGATTTTCTGTTTGTATCTCTACCTACGGATGGGAGGCAACAAATAGATTTTGATTAATATCTCTATAGCCTGTTAACAATTTTTCTATTGCAGTTTGTATCTGCAATATAAACTATCAAGCTTAATGGCTAAAAATCACTTAATATATTTCAAAATTATACTTATATATTTTAATGTTGTCCACTGCTTTGGATCACTGGGAATTCAGTATTTCACCATTTAGCATCATCAATATTTAGCATCATCATACCACTCTAACACCCTCCCCTTCCCATACAATATTCCAAGATTCCTGAACAAATCAATCCGGTAACATACATTAAACCCCTTTAAGGAATTCAAAAAGAAATACATGTAAAAAATAAAAGGTGTATTAATGGAAAGTTGCCTGCTTTTGGTTCTAAAAGTAAATCTGTTTCATAAATTACCCATTGAAAATGAGGTATCAAAAATGAGCAAAGACAAAATAGATTAAACATACAATCATTAGTAATTTAAAAATGGAAATTAAAATAATGAATTACTGTCTTTACCTACATTGCCAAATAATTCTTAAATATAAAATCCAATTGCTAGCTCAACTTCTGGTGAAAGATAAACTAGTACAAATTCTGGAGAATAAAATGGTATTTATTACTACATAGTTAAGAAATATTCTTAAAATAATTTTACCTCTAGTCCTTTAAAATGAAAAGAAGATGTAAGGAACTAAATACAAATGATTAATAAGTTTTAAAATATTCTAAAAATGTAAACACACACTAAAGGAATCATAATACTTATAGTTTATCCTTAAAATAAATTAGTCAGAAACCAATAAAGATATGCTCTTCGAGACTATTTAATGACACTTATTGAGTGAATGAGGGCAGAAAAAACAGTGTAGGAAGTTATAAAACATCACACAAACACAAATAACCATAAAATGTTTACTGTGGTTATTTCTAATTCACTAACGCTTTTTTTTACACCCTTTCCTCTTTCAAATATTCTTCAATACACATATGTTACTTACATTAAGTCAAATTCTAAAAATACACATGACTGAAGCAATACAAATTCTCAGGCAGTTCCTGCTATATTGCAAATTATTTTATTCAACATAATGCAATTTAAAATTTGTAACATTAACTTACTATTAAACAATATGCCCTTCCTGACACTTTTACAAAACAAGCAAAGAAAAATCCTTAATAAACTTGACTACACATCAACAATTGTATAAAAATGTCAAAATACACACTAACAGGTTTTACATGTTATTGACCCTATATTGCTTTATTAGTAAAATAGAATCACTTAAAATTTACCTGCATTGCACTTTTCCCCAGTTTCACCACTTCAAATAATGTGACAGGTTCCCCTTCACCATTCTGTTGAGGGTGCCCATTGGCTCTTCCACGGCCTGTTCCTCTAACTCCAGCTTCAATTCTACTCTTCTCTCCTGGTGATTTTCGTGGTTTCTTATTTGTAGACTGAATAAAAAAAGAGGAAAAGCAAAATTAAATGCAGGCATATTTGCCTTATGGAGAGTGATCTCAAATTATGTTTGAGCCTGTGAAAGGCAAGTTAGCACTGTTATAGGTAAGAGACAATTTCAAAAGAAGCTTCACAATATTTGTATTGATTTTAAAAAAAAGTGCAAACAGCAAAGTACAAGTTAATTTATACAAGGTATGAAAAGAAAAAGATTTACTATTTTGTACAATAATGACAATGCTGTAACCCTGCCCCCAAACACGACCCCATCTTGACATTTTCTTATTACCAACCTCAAGACTAGACTTCCTCAGAAATCATGTTCAACAAATTGCTACTTGGACCAACTGCATGTTCAACTTCTCCTTCAACTTAAGTACTAAAATATTTCATATTCAGTCATGCAACAAATATATATTGACAATTTTTGGAACCATCCCAAGTACTAAAAATACGGCAAATATTCTGGCCTTAGAGTTGTTTTTCAGTCAGTTCAGTTCAGTCGCTCAGTCGTGTCCGACTTTGCTACCCCATGGACTGCAGCACGACAGGTTTCCCTGTCGATCACCAACTCCCAGAGATTGCTCAAACACGTCCATTGAGTCAGAGATGCCATCTAAGCATCTCATCCTCTGTTGTGACCTTCTTCTCCCCCCTTCAATCTTTCCCAGCATCAGGGTCTTTTCCAGTGAGTCATTTCTTTGCATCAGATGGCCAAAGTATTAGAGTTTGAGCTTCAACATCAATCCTGCCAATGAATATTTGGCAGCACTGATTTCCTTTAGGATTCACTGGTTTGATATCCCTGCTGTCCAAGGGACTCTCAAGAGTCTTCTCCAACACCACAGTTCAAAAGCACCAATTCTTTAGCACCCAGCTTTCTTTATGGTCCAACTTGCAAATCCATACATGACTGCTGGAAAAACCATAGCTTTGATGAGACAGACCTTTGTTGGCAAAATAATGTCTCTGTTTTCTAATATGTTGTCTAGGTTTGTCACAGCTTTCCTTCAAAGGAGGAAGCATCTTCTAATTTCATAGTGCAGTCGCCATTTGCAGTGATTTTGGAGACCAAAAAATAAAGTCTCTCACTATTTCCATTGTTTCCCCATGTATTTGCCATGAAGTGATGGGACCAGATGCCATGATCTTAGTTTACCAAATGTTGAGTTTTAAGCCAGCCTTTTCACTCTCTTCTTTCACTTTCATCAGAAGGCTCTTTAGTTCCTCTTTGCTTTCTGCCGTAAGAGTGGTATCAACTGCATATCTGAAATTACTAATATTTTTCTTGGAAAACTTGATTCCAGCTTGTGCTTCATCCAGCCCGGTATTTCACATGATGCACTCTGCATAGAAGTAAGCAGGGTGACAACAGACAGCCCTGACGTACTCCTTTCCCAATTTAGAACCAGTCCATGATTTCATGTATGGTTCTAACTGTTGCTTCTTGACCTGCATATGGATTTCTCAGGAAGCAGGTAAGGTGGTCTGGTATTCCCATCTCTTTAAGAATTTTCCACAGTTTGCTGTGATGCACACAGTCACAGCTTTTGGAATAGTCAATAAAGCAGAAGTTTTTCTGGAATTCTCTTGCTTTTTCAATGATCCAATGTATGTTGCCATACATCTGCTTTTTCTAAATCCAGCTTGAACATCAGTACTGTTCATTTACTGTTGAACCCTAGCCTGGAGAATTTGGAGCATTACTTTGCTAGAGTGTAAGATGAGTGCAATTGTGCGACAGTCTGAACTTTTTTAGCATTACTTTTCCCTGGGATTGGGATGAAAATTGACACTTTCCATTCCTGTGGCCATTCTGAGTTTTCCAAATTTGCTGGCATATTGAGTGCAGCACTTTGATAGCATCATCTTTCAGGATTTGAAGTAGCTCCATTGGAATTCCATCACCTCCACTAGCTTTGTTCGTAGTGATGCTTCCTAAGGCCCACTTGGCTTCACACTCCAGGATATCTGGCTTGAGATGAGTGATCACATCATCATGGTTATCTAGTCATTAAGATCTTTTTGTATAGTTCTTCTGTGTATTCTTGCCACCAATTCTTAGCATATTCTGCTTCTATTAGGTCCATGCCATTTCTGTCCTTTATTGTGCCCATCTTTGCAAGAAATGTTCCCTCAGTATCTCTAATCTTCTTCAAGAGATCTCTAGTCTTTCCCATTCTGTTGTTTTCCTCTATTTCTCTGCATTCAGGCTTTCTTATATCTCCTTGCTGTTTTTGGAACTCTGCATTGAGATGGCTGTATCTTCCCTTTTCTCCTTTGCCTTTCGCTTCTCTTCTTTTCTTAGCTATTTCTAAGGCCTCCTCAGACAACCATTTTGCTTTCCAGAATTTCTTTTTCTTGGGAATGGTTTTGATCAACACCTCCTGGACAATGTCACAAACCACAATCCATAGTTCTTCAGGCACTCTATGAGATCTAATCCCTTGAATTTATTTGTCTCTTCTACTGTATAATCTTAAGGGATTTGATTTAGGTCATACCTGAATGGCCTAGTGGTTTTCCCTATTTTCTTCAGTTTAAGTCTGAATTTGGCAATAAGGAGTTCATGATCTGAGCCACAGTCACCTCCTGGTCTTCTTTTTGCTGACTGTATAGAGCTTCTTCATCTTTGGCTGCAAAGAATATAATCAATCTGATTTTGGTATTGACCACCTAGTGATGTCCATGTGTAGATTCAGCTCGTCTTCTTGGAATAGGGTGGTTGCTATGACCAGTGCATTCTCTTGGCAAAACTCTGTTAGTCTTTGCCCTGATTCATTTTGTACTCCAAGGCCAAACTTGCCTATTACCCCAGGTATCTTTTGACTTTCTACTTTTGCATTCCAGTCTATGATGAAAAGGACATCTTTTTGGGTGTTAATTCTACAAGATCTTGTAGGACTTCATAGAACCATTCAACCTCAGCTTCTTCAGCATTACTGGTTGGGGTATAGACTTGAGTTACTGTGATACTGAATGGTTTGCCATAGAAACCAACAAAGATCATTCTGTGGTTTTTGAGATTGCACCTAAGTACTGCATTTCAGACTCCTCTGTTGACTATGATGGCTATTCCATTTCTTCTAAGCAATTCATGCCCACAATAGTAGATATAATGGTCATCTGAATTAAATTTGCCCATTCTGGTCCATTTTAGTTCCCTGATTCCTAAAAGGTCAATGTTCACTCTTTCCATCTCCTATTTGATCACTTCCAATTTACCTTGATTCACGGACCTAACATTCCAGGTGCCTATGCAACACTGTTCTTTACAGCATCATACTTTACTTCCATTACCAGTCAGTCCAGAAAAAAACTGGGATTTTTTTCTGCTTTGGCTCTTTCTCTTCATTCTTTCTGGAGTATTTCTCCACTCTTTTCCAGTAGCATATTGGGCACCTATCAACCTAGGGAGTTCATCTTCCAGTGTCCTATCTTTTTGCCTTTTCACACTGTTCATAGGGTTCTCGAGGCAAGAATACTGAAGTGGTTTATCATTCAGTTCTCTAGTGGACCACATTTTGCCAGAACTCTCCACCATGACCCGTCCAACTTGGGTGGCCCTACAGGGCATGGCTCATAGTTTCATTGAGTTAGACAAGGCACATTCTTCAATTAACAACCCATCCCATGCCATGCCCCCAACTTACAAAGAAAAGTCAACACCGGCTATCACCTTATCTATGTCTCACCTTTAGAGTCAAGATAGAGTAGCTTGCAGTCACTATTCTTGTTATCATTCCTATAAATTTCACTAGCATATAAACTCATTAGAGTTACTGATCAAACTCACCAGTAAAATTAATGTTGCTAAATTTAATAGACATTTTTTTGCAACCCTCCCAGCAAGCCACATTATCCCTATGTGCTTCAGATATCTCTTCCCTCCCTATATTCCTTCCCTGTTAGTGTTACCTTGCTGCTGCTAAGTCGCTTCAGTCGTGTTGACTCTGTGCGACCCCACAGACGGCAGCCCACCAGGCTCCCCTGTCCCTGGGATTCTCCAGGCAAGAATACTGGAGTGGTTTGCCATTTCCTTCTTCAATGCATGAAGGTGAAAAGTGAAGGTGAAGTCGCTCAGTCCTGTCTGACTCTGAGTGACCCCACGGACTGCAGCCTACCAGGGTCCTCCATCCATGGGATTTTCCAGGCAAGAGTACTGGAGTGGGGTGCCATCGCCCTCTCCGTGCAGTATTACCTTAGGTCTCTGATAAGCATCTTCTCAATCTTTATACGCTTTCTTGAGTGGTTTAGTTCTCTCTCATACCAGCCTGTTTTGGTTATCAATTTACTGTTCTCCAAATGTACTCTATTTTGCCACACTTTGTGATACTGGAACTGGATTCGGTAAACATTTTTCTAGTCGTCTGCTGCAATGGTAAGCTTTATAACTCAAATGACCTGGAGGAACACTACAAAGCACAGCATAGTGGCGCTTCTCTTCCTGCTCATAGGACACATTCCCATCATTCTCTATTCTTATATTCTTCAAAGTATCTCTCACTCCTCTTGATATTATAGTTAATAGCCTGACCTCTATTTGTGTGTGTGGATTAATACATAATAAATTTACTGCCTATTTTTAAATAAAGTATTTTTAGAACAGTGTTAGCTATACAAAATAAAGTCGTGAAGACAGTACAAGGAACCCCCACATATATCTTATCTAATTAGACCTATTATTAACACCTTATTATTTGTATGATATGTTACAATTAATGAACCACTATTGATACATTAACAAAAGTCCATATTTAATTCAGATTTTCCTAGTTTTTTTTTTAATGATCTGTTCTAGAAGCCCACCCAAGGACTCTTAGACATATTCACATCATGTCTCCCTAAGCTCCTCTTGGCTGCAACAGTTTTTATTCTTTCCTGGTTTATGGTGACCTTGAAAATTTTAAGGAATTTTGGACAAGTATTTTATGTTGTATAGGTATTTTATACAACGTTCCTCAACTGGGGTTTGTCTGATGTTTTTCTCACAACCAGACTGGAATTATGGGTTTGGAGAAGAAGATATGAGAGATAAAGTGTCATTTTTGTCACCTCACAATCAAGGGTATAGTCTAACACATGACTTATCATTCTTAATGCTGACCTATTAATCAGTTGGCAGAGGTGATATTTATCAGGTTTTCCACTAAAGTTACTTTTACTCTCCTCTCCATGCTTCACTGTTTGGAAGAAAGTCACTATGTGCATTCCACATTGAAGGGGTGAGGAGCTATGCTCCACCTCCTTGGAGGTCGAGCATTTATACACACTGTTTGATATTCTTTCATCATGGGAAATTTCTCTATTCTCTCTCATTCATTCAATCATTAATACTAATGTAGACCCATCAACATGTATTTTGGATTACAATTCAATATTATTTTATTTTGTTGTTCAACTTGTTTCAGCTTTGGCCATTGAGAGATCTTTCAGTTTTGTCTCCTATGTCCTTCTGACATATTATATATATTGTGTGATAAATACACACATACTCCATTGTGTGTATTTTTTATTTAGTACTTGGTTACTTTCTGGCAGCACAACATTCTCCATGCTCATATTGTATATTCTGTTTTCCAGTTTTAGACTCGGGTAATAGTCCTGGTTCCTTTTATTAGAGAATTTTATTAGGAATGAAGATCTGGGCACTAGGTTTTGCTCCTTGATACTGAGTGCCCTTGCTTCTAGGCCCTTAAGTGGGCGAAACAATGAAATGTATGTTCCATGTATATACACATAACTACAAATATTTCTGTATGCAATGATCTGTTATCTATATTAAGTAAAGCAAATTTTTTTTGTAACTGGTATCTCCAACTCTAATCCATTAGCATATGGATGCTTCCTCCCCTTACTCATCTACAAACTCCCACTCCAACAGTGAGAAATCTGGCTCTCATCAGTGTACTTATATAGCAGTATTTTAAGCCCTAGTAGTATTTTAAGCCCTACCCCATGGGAAACAATTTTATGAACTAGATTGCAGTTCTTTTATGCATTGTGTACAGCAGTTTTCTTCGACTTTAGTCTTACAGACTCATTTCCAAAGTTACTAAAGTCAGCAATAGTGTTAGATGATATTGATTCACTCTACATTCCATCCTAGTATTCCCCTGACCTTACAAATGATTTTTAAAACATGTGAATTAATAAAATTCACTTTTTATGAAAAGTTTGATGATTTTTGACAAATACATAGTGTCATGAATGCACAATTATGGTATAACAGAAAAAAGTTTCACTACCTTAAAAAATGCCTGTGCTTCACATTTAACCCTCCCACTTTCCCTTGGCAAACTCCAAAAAATATTTTTTAATCACCACTACTGTTTTGTCTTTTACACAGTCATGTAATTGTAGTCACACAGCATACACTTTCATACTGGTATTTTTCATCCTAACAAAACGAATTAAAGATTGATCCATGTCTTTTAGTAGGTGAATAGCTCATTTCTGTTTATCTGTAAACAATATTCCACTGTATGCATGTACCATGTTTTGTCATCCATCTACGTAACGGTGGACATCCTGCCCACCATTTTTGGCAGTTAGGAATAAAACTCCTATAAGAATTTACATGCAGAATTTTGTATAAACAAAACTTCCAAATCCATTGTGCAAATACCTAGGATTACCAGATCATATGGTAAAACTATGTTTAGCTTAGTACAAAACTTCCAGTCTTCCAAAGTGGCAACACCATTTAACATTCTAACAAGCAATGAGTTCCAGCTTCTGTTGCTTCACATTCGTGCCAGGAAATTGGTATTGCCAGGTTCTTAGATTTCAGCCACTCTAACACGGAGACAGTTAGTTGTCTTAATTCACAATCCTTGAATGATAAATGATTAAAGAATTTTCAACAAATGATAATTTCTCAAATTACGTTTTTCTGTTTGAATTACTGGTGAAGGTTTATCTCCTGATTAGACTCTCCAACCTTGTACAATCTAACATCATAACCTCTATCCTCACAAAGCTATTAGGATGGTGCAAAAGTAAATGTGGTTTTGCACTGTTGAACTTTGCTGTTTGATATTGGAATATACTGTTAAATACATGTGATTATCATATACATCATTTAAATGTACATTTCTCACTTTTTTTCCTAATGAGTTAACACTTGCTCTTTATTTTATATTTCTTCTAGAAAGCAAAATTTGAGCGTTTTGTTTTTTTTTTAATTTGAGTTCAAAATAGGTCATAAAGCATCAGTGACAACTCACAACATCAACAATGCATCTGGCCTAGGAACTGCTGGTGGTTCAAGAAGTTTTGCAAACTACACAACAGCCTTGAAGATGAGGAGTATAGTGGCCAACCATCAGAAACAGACAACAACTAATTGAGAGCAATCATCGAAGCCAATCCTCTTACAACTACACATGAAGTTGTCAAAGAACTGAATATAAACCATTCTACAGTCATTAGGCATTTGAAGCAAATTGGAAAGGTGGAAAGGCTTGGTAAATAGGTGCCTCATAAGCTGACTGCAGATCATAAAAAAGCGTCATTTTGACTCACAATAGCCACAAACCATTTCTCGATTGAATTGTGATGTGCAAGGAAAAGTATATTGTATGGAATAACTGATAACGACCAGTTCAGTGGCTGGACCGAGAAGAAGTTCCGAAACACTTTCCAAAGCTAAACTTGCACCCAAAAAGGTAACAATCACTGTTCGGTGATCTGCTGCCGGTCTGATCCACCACAGCTTTCTGAATCTTGGCAAAACCATTATATCTAAGAATTATGCTCAGCAAACCGATGAGATGCATTGAAAAGTGCAATGCCTGCAGTCAGCATTAGTAAACAGAATGAGCCAATTCTTCACAAAGATGCCCAAATGCGCATAACACAACTAAAGCTTCAAAAGTTGAATGAACTGGGCGACAAAGTTCTATTTTATCCCCCATATTTATCTGACCTCTCGCCAACCAATTACCACTTCAAGCATCTTCACAACTTTTTGCAGGGAAAATGCTTCCACGACCAGCAAGACACAGAAACTGTTTTCCAAGAATTCACTGAATCCCAAAGCACTGACTTTTATGCTAGAGGAATAAACAAATTTATTTCTCATTGGCAAAAATGTGGTGATTGCAATGGTTCCTATTTTGATTAATAAAGATGTATTTGAGCCTAGTTATAATGATTTAAAATTCATGATGACATAATTACTTTTGTACAACTTAATATTTCAAAGGGTAATAATATAAACATTACCTTTTAGTATCTTGTGACTTTTCAGACTCCCTTGGTTACATATTTTTGATACAAAGGTTAGGACACCTGTAAACATAGTCTCATTCCTGGACAAGAAATCACGGTGCTCTCAAATCAAAGAAATGGGTGATGCTCTGTATCAAACTTACTTGACTGGTCCAGTTTCCAGTGGTGCCATCTTAAGAACTGAGCCATACTGACCAGTGTGAAATAATATCTCATCTGTGGCTTTAATTTGCATTTCTCTAACAATTAGCAATGAGTATCTTTCCATGTGCCTATTGACCATCTATATATCTTCTTTGGATATATACTCTTTGGTCTTCTGCCTCCCCTCCTTTTTTGACTGAGCTGTTTGTTTCCACAATATTGAGTTGAATGAGCTGTCTGTATATTCTGGTTATTAATCCCTTGTCAGTCATATCATTTAAAAATATTTTCTCCCATTCCGAGGTTGTCTTTTCTTTTGCTGATGGTTTCCTTTGTGCAAAACCTGTGCAAAAGCTTTTAAGTTTAATGAAGCCCCATTTCTTTATCTTTTCTTTTATTTCTTTTGCCATGGGAAACTACTTGAAGAAAATATTGCTACCATTTGTGTCAGAGAGAATGTCTAGCCTATTTTCTCTTCCAGGAGATAATATAGTGTCATTTCTTTAGATCATTAAAGCATTTTTTAGTTTATTAATGTACATAGTACACAGGAATGTTCCAATTTCATTGCTTAAAATACAGCTGTCCAGTTTTCCCAACACAACTTATTGAAGAGGGTGTGTCTTTTCTTTTTCCCATTGTATATTCCTGCCTCCTTTGTCATAGATTACTTGCCCGTGAACACATGGGTCTATTTCTGGGCTCTCTATTCTGTTCCATTGATCTATATGCCTGTTTTTCATGCCAATATCACACTGTTTCAGTTACTATACCTTTGTAGCATAGTCTGAAGTCTGGAAGGGTTACCCCTCCAGCTTTGTTCTGTTCCCTCAGTATTGCTTTGGCAATTCTGGGTTCCATATAAATTTCAGGGCCATTTGGTCTAGTTCTATGAAAATGTTATGGGCATTTTCATATAGATTGCATTAAATCTGTGGACTCCTTTGGGCACTATCGACATTTGAACTATTAATTCTTCCAATTTAGGAGCATGGGATATCTTTCAATTTCTTTAAATCATTTTCAGTTTCCTTTATCAATGTATTATCATTGTCAGCATATAGGCCTTTCAACTTGGTTAAGTTTATTCTTAGGTAATTTTGACACAACTTTAAATGAGATTTTTCTTTAGCTTTCTCTTTCTGATATTTCATTTTACTATAAAGAAATGTAACAGAACACCTCACACTGGTCAGAATAGCTATTATCAACAAGTCTAGAAATAAATGTTGAAGAGGGTCTAGAGAAAAGGGAACCGTCCTACACTGTTGATGGTTATATAAACTGATACAGTCACATGGTACAGTATGGAGGTTCCTTAAAAACAAACAAACAAACAAAAAAACTGAAAATGAAGCTACCATATTATCCAGCAATTCCACTCTTGGGTAGAAATCAGAAAAAAATGAGAACTCCAACTCAAAAAGATACATCCATCCCAATGTTCACAGCAGCACTAAATACAAAAGTCAAGACATGGAAACAACCCAAGTGTCCCTCAACAGTCAACTGGCTTAAAAAGATGTGGCACATATATAATGTAGTATAACTCAGGCACAACAAAAAATATTACCATTTGCAGCAACACAGATGTACCTAGAGAATATTATATTTAATAAAGTAAGACAGAGAAAAACAAATATTATATCACTCGTATGTGGAATCTAAAAAAAAAAAAAATGTATCTGTATACAAAATAGAAACATACTCACAGATGTAGAAAACAAACATGGTTACCAAAGGGGAAAGGATAAATTAGGAATATGGAATTAATAGATACAAACAACTAAAACAGATAAGCAACAAGAAATGTGCTTACTGTAAGCACAAAGAAATATACTCAATATCTTATAATAACCTATAATGATCTATAACCTATAATGGAAAATAATCTGAATTATATAACCTGAATCACTTTGTTGCATACCTGAAACTAACAATATTACAGATTAATTATGCTTCGATTTAAATAAGTTAATAGAAAAAAAAAAAAAAAACTGAGTCTTTCCCTTAATTCGGAGGTTACTAATGCCTTAGAAACCCAGCCAGTAACTCAGTTCCCTGGAGGTAGATTCCTGTCCATTATCAGTTTGTCTCAGGGACTGAAATCCTATCCTTGAATCCCAGGCCATTGGGGGGGCCCTCATAACAGGCTACCAGGCAATACAGGTGCTAGCTCTAGACCAGATGTACCTTATGATCCTAGAGTTACAGTTTCCCTGGTAGAAGATGATCAGCTTACTCCATTTATCCCAGCTATTACCTGTCTAGTAAATCTTTCTTCCACTAATGGAAAGTGAACCTCTTTCCAAATATGTGCCTCAACCAAGTATGCATGCCTAGCTTCTCATGTCTTATCTCACAGAGGCTCATTTATTCTACCTCTAAGAATTTATGCTTAATAGCCCAAGTGACACTAAGCGGTAATATTATCAAATATGCATTACGTGAATTTAATCACGAGCAAAGAGACATGCTCAAATTGATTCAATCTACAGAATGTATCAGACAATTTCTTTCACTCATTCAACACAACTTTTCTTTCTATATTCATTGTCCAGTTACTATGTGCCAAAAATATTAAACAGTTGATCCTTCTATATAGTAGCACACTATCTCTCAAAAAACTCACAGTGTTTAAAATGTATTTTTCAACATCCTAATACAATTTTGTCATTTGGTGGTGGACGAGGGACACTGAAGCTTCAAATCCCATAAACCACAGTGCAAGTGAGACATCTATAGTACACAGGGTTCAGGTATTCACTGCTATAGGTAATTCAAGGGACACTGTGGGGAAAAAAGACACGAACAAATACCTGGGGGGCGGGGAGGGGAGTGGGCGGACGACTTTCTAAAACAAACCCTGACTCAATGTATAAAGTAATGAATTTTCTGGAAAACAGACTCAGGAATTCAAAAACCTATATACATCGTTCACTTTGTGAAAATGATGCAATTTAACGTCAGAGTGTACGCTTGCCTGGAGAATCCCATGGACGGAGGAGCCTGGTAGGCTGCAGTCCATGGGGTCAATAAGAGAAGGACACAACTGAGTGACGTCACTTTCATTTTTCACTTTCATGCACTGGAGAAGGAAATGGCAACCCACGCTAGTGTTCTTGTCTGGAGAATACCAGGGATGGGGGAGCCTGGTGGGCTGCCATCTATGGGGTCACACAGAGTTGGACACGATTGAAGCGCCTCAGCAGCAGCAGCAGCAGCAGACCAATCTTTAGAACAAATGCTTTACTACAACTCTATACTACTTAATTTAAATGTATATCTACACTTCTAGTAAACTATTTTAAGTTGGCATAGTTGGACAAGAAGATTTTCCAAACCTACTCTATCCCACAAGTTCTCTACAGGATAAATTGCAGTCTATATGTACAGTAACTTGTCTACAAACTTTAAGAAACAGAGAGAGAAACTGAGCCTAACCTAAACTTATTCATGAGGTATGAATATAAAGTAATCCTCATCCTTTCACAAATAATGAATATTAAATATGTGGGGTAGCTTAAAGTAAAATCTTCAGAAACTAACAACTGAAACAGAAACACAAATAACTACAATAAACTATAGTATATTTTAAAAAAAGACTTTTCATGGAAACTTGCTTTAAGATAAGTACTGGAAGGGTTCTATGAAAGAAAAAATAACTTTCACTGACTGATAATCAGGGAAAACGTCACACTAGAGATAAGTATAAAATTGAGACTTGATCAATTAAATACAATTAATAAAATTAGTTAGATTACTATGAACAGAATTTAGGAAACAAAGATTTCAAAAAGAAAATAAACACCATGAGCTAAGGTTCAGTTCAGTTCAGTGCCTAAGTCGTGTCTGATTCTTTGCAACCCCATGAACCACACAGCACACTAGGCCTCCCTGTCCATCACCAACTCCCGGAGTCGACCCAAACTCATGTCCACTGAGTCGGTGATGCCATCCAACTATCTCATCCTCTGTCGTCCGCTTCTCCTCATGCCCTCAATCTTTCCCAGTATCAGGGTCTTTTCAAATGAGTCAGCTCTTCACATCAGGTGGCCAAAGTATTGGAGTTTCAACTTCAACATCAGTCCTTCCAATGAACACTCAGGAATAAGTAAAAACACACAAGCCATATACAGAAGGACAAAAGAGATGTATTTGACTGAATAAAAGGTTATGAGTTTACAAACACAATAAAATAAGTTAGAAGAACATGCCCCAAATAAAAAGATGCTTCTTAATATTTGAACAAGTTAAAATAAAAAAGGGTCAACCTGGCAGTGATTTAAAAAATAGGATGGAAAAGGGAAAAGTTTAAAAACAGGAAGGTAACTACAAAGTCCTTTAAAGTGAGGCCTAAAGAAAGGAACATTGGAAATGTAAAAAAAGGGACAGATTGTATAAGACATTATGAAACAAAAATTCATGAGACTTGGAATCTCATTAGATATAGGATGGAGGGGAAGGGATTTGGGATGAGGAAATTAAATGGTGACTGCTGTTTTAATTCTAGATTCCTGGAAAAATTATGGTATCTTTTAGCATAATTAAGGAAGCCAGAACTAAATGTTAGTCTATAGAAGAAATGTTCAATGAAAAAATTTTCAAAATAAAATAAGAAAGCTGATTTGACAAAGAGGAGATAGATACAAATCCAACTGATAATTACATTTCCAAAACTGATCATAAAAGTATGTAGGCTTAAGCTGCAAAAACTATTTTAAAAAGATATTTCAGTTGCTTAGAAAATTAAAAATAGAAAAAGTGGTATGGAAAAGGACCAATAGGCAATTCAGAAAAGAAATACAAATGACCACTATTGCAGAACATATTGACAAAATGTTACAGTACTTAAAAAAAATCAGAAAAGATTTAACAATCAGTATACTCAAAAGTAATATAAGTAATGCCATATATTTTGTTGTGTGAAAAGTAAGGCGGTAACATACATTAAAACCTTCAAAATATATAGCATATCTTTTGAGTAATAAATTCTAATTTTAAGAATCTAGACTAAAAAGTATCTATGGCTCTAGAACAAAATTTATTCCTGAGATATAACCTTATGTCTGCATGGTTTAAATTAGTAAGCAAATTTTAACATTTATGTTCAAGAATAGGGAATCAATTAGATAATTACAGGCAGAATACTATGAAGTGATTAAATTTATAAAATATATATCATAAAATTCATAACATAAACAATAGTACCAAGGAATTTAGAATATCTAATTTTCAAAAATATATTCACTTGTTAACCTTTACTTCTGATACTCATTGTTAATGTTTTGTTGTATATGCTACACTAAATTTTCTATGTACATGAATATATGGGCAGAAAAGTAAAAATTGTATCTCTTTTTTTACTTTTCCTACTTACCCTACACAAATATGAAAGTTAAATAATGTTCAGAATATAAGTACTGGTTCTCACTTAAATAGAATGGAGAACAAAAAACATAATAAAACATTAAACCAGAGAGTAAAGACAAGTGATGTTACAGTTATGCTGATTTACATGACAGCTAAAAGAAACATGAAATCCTGGACTGGATCATGAACCAAGGGGAAAAAAACTTTTTTCTTTTATTTAGGGCATTATTAGAATATCAGACAAAATCTGAATGAAATTTATGCACATAAGGTCAGTATTATACAAATATTGTTTTCCTTATTTTTCAAACATGTACTGTGGTTGTGAAGAATATATTTGATTTTAAGAAAATGTATACTAAATAAAGTACTAAGAGTTAAGTGGCATCATGTCAACAAAGTACTCTCAAAGAGTTAAAAAATAATAATTTGTATATAATAGATTTGTATATATAAATGTATACTTACATTTATGCATTTGTCTGTATATATATAGAGAGAAAATATGATAAAGCAAATATTGTAACATGTTAACATTTGGACAATATGCATGAAGAATCTGCACAGGAATTCTTTGTAGAATTCTTGGAATTCATCTGTGACTGAAATTATCTCAAAATTTAAAAAATTTTAAACACTAAGGAAAAAAGAGTGATGATTTAACAAAATTAAACACCATTCATTAACTCAATAAACAGTCACTGAAGTCAAACAGTAGTATAGAGCAGTAAACAAACCAGATAAAAATCCCTCACTTCAAGCAGCTTACCTTCTAACAGACACTGACATTGACATTTAAGTCGCTCATTCGTGTCCGTCTCTTTGCGACCCCATGGACTGTAGCCTACCAGGCTCCTCCATCCATGGAATTTTCCAGGCAAGAGTACTGGAGTGGGTTGCTATTTCCTTCCCCAGGAGCTCTTCCCAACCCAGGGATCAAACCCGGGTCTCCTGCATTGTAGGCTTACCGTCTGAGCCACCAGGAAGTCAGACAATGAATAAACACCTAAAGGACATACTATGTGAGATAACAATAAGTACTACAGAGAAAGGGGAGAACACACAAACACACATACGATGAGGACAAAAAGGGGAGAAAACGCACACACACACACACACACACACACGATGAAGACAAAAAGTCCCTTGCAGTAGGAGGGAAGATACACAATTCCAGATACGATCATTAAGGGAGTCCCCACTGAAAAGATGACACAGGACTCTGAGTCAAGGAGCACACATGATAGGTTTCAACAAAAGCACATGATGGTGGCTTAACTCAGCATTACAATAAAAAATGATTGATGCAATTTGCAAATCAATTAGACAACATATGTTGATAGTTTAGATATAGTCTGGGAAAGAAAGATTCAATGGCTACATGGTTTACAGCTGAGCAACTAGAAGAACAAAGCTACCATGAAAGGGCTGAGCAGGGGATAGGAAGCGTGAAAGTTTGGCTTTTTTAAATATCTTGGGACCATTAAATACCTAAATGATGATTCTCAGTGGATACTAGATGTGGTCTGGAATCCAGAGTAAAGTTCAAGCTGGAGACATAAATCTGGGTAACATGAGCTTACAGATGGTGAGGAGAGAGAAAACGATGTCCATTAATTCCTAATAAAATCACAAGGGTAGAAGAAACATGATACTATATAGTGTTTGTTTGGAGATCAATAATTATCTGAATTGTTGTTGTTCAGTTACTCAGTCTTGTCCAATACTTTGCAACCCCATGGACTGCAGTACACCAGGCCTCCCTGTCACTCACCATCTCCCAAAGTTTACCCAAGTTCATGTCCATTGCATCGGTGACACCATCCAGCCTATTCTTCTGACAACGACTTCTTCTTCTGCCCTCAATATTTCCCAGCATCAAGAATTTTTCCAGGGAGTCAGCTGTTCACATCAGGTGAACAAACACTGAAACCTCAGCTTCAGTCCTTTCAAAGAATATTCAGCCTTGATTTCCCTTAAGATTGACTGGTTTAATCTCCTTCCAGTCCAAGAGACTCTCCAGAGTCTTCTCCAGCACCACAGTTTGAAGGTATCAATTCCTTGGTGTTCTGCGTTCTTTATGTCCCGCTCTCACAACCATATCTGACCGGTGGGAAGACAATAGCCTTGAATATACAGACTTTTGTCAGCAGACTAATGTTTCTGCTTTTGAACACACTGTCTCAGTTCAGTTCAGTCACTCAGTCATGTCCAACTCTTGGCAACCCCATGAACTGCAGCACGCCAGGCCTCCAAGTCCCTCACCAACTCCCGGAGTTCACTCAAACTCATGTCCATCGAGTCAGTGATGCCATCTAGCCATCTCATCCTCTGTCATCCCCTTCTCCTCTTGCCCCCAATCCCTCCCAGCATCAGAGTCTTTTCCAATGAGTCAACTCTACCCATGAGGTGGCCAAAGTACTGGAGTTTCAGCTTCAGCATCATTCCTTTCAAAGAACACCCAGGACTGATCTCCTTTAGAATAGACTGGTTGCATATCCTTGCAGTCAAAGGGATGATCAAGAGTCTTCTCCAACACCACAATTCAAAAGCATCAATTCTTCGGCGCTCAGCTTTCTTCACAGTCCAACTCTCACACTCATACATGACCACTGGAAAAACCATAGCCTTGACTAGATGGACCTTTGTTGGCAAAGTAATGTCTCTGCTTTTGAATACGCTATCTAGGTTGGTCATACCTTGACTTCCAAGGAGTAAGCGTCTTTTAATTTCATGGCTGCAATTACCATCTGCAGTGATTTTGGAGCCCCTAAAAATAAATTCAGCCACTGTTTCCACTGTTTCTCCATCTATTTCCCATGAAGTGATGGGACCAGATGGCATGATCTTCGTTTTCTGAATGTTGAGCTTTAAGCCAACTTTTTCACTCTCCTCTTTCACTTTCATTAAGAGGCTTTTTATTTCCTCTTCACTTTCTGTCATAAGGGTGGTGTCATCTGCATATTTGGGATTACTGATATTTCTCCTGGCAATCCTGATTCCAGCTTATGCTTCTTCCAGCCCAGCGTTTCTCATGATGTACTCTGCATAGAAGTTAAATAAGCAGGGTGACAATATATAGCCTTGACATACTCCTTTTCCTATTTGGAACCAGTCTGTTGTTTCATGTCCAGTTATAACACTAGTAAAGTAATGCTCAAAATTCTCCAAGCCAGGCTTCGTGAACTCCAAGCCAGCAAAACGTGAACCGTGAACTTCCAGATGTTCAAGCTGGGTTTAGAAAAGGCAGAGGAACCAGAGATCAAATTGCCAACATCCGCTGGATCATGGAAAAAGCAAGAGAGTTCCAGAAAAACATCTATTTCTGCTTTATTGAATATGCCAAAGCTTTTGACTGTGTGGATAATAATAAACTGGAAAATTCTGAAAGAGATGGGAATACCAGACCACCTGACCTGTCTCTTGAGAAACCTGCATGCAGGTCAGGAAGCAACAGTTATAACTAGACATGGAACAACAGACTGGTTCCAAATTGGAAAAGGAGTATGTCAAGGCTGTATACTGTCACCCTGCTTATTTAACTTCTATGCAGAGTACATCATGAGAAACGCTGGGCTGGAAGAAGCACAAGCTGGAATCAGGATTGCCAGGAGAAATATCAATAATCCCAAATATGCAGATGACACCACCCTTATGACAGAAAGTGAAGAGGAACTAAAAAGCCTCTTAATGAAAGTAAAGTGGACAGTGAAAAAGTTGGCTTAAAGCTCAACATTCAGAAAACTAAGATCATGGCATTTGGTTCCATCACTTCATGGAAAATAGATGGAAAAACAGTGGAAACAGTGGCTGAGTTTATTTTGGGGGGCTCCAAAATCACTGCAGACGGTAATTGCAACCATGAAATTAAAAGACGCTTACTTCTTGGAAGGAAAGTTATGACCAACCTAGACAGCGTATTCAAAAGCAGAGACATTACTTTGCCAACAAAGGTCCATCTAGTCAAAGCTATGGTTTTTCCAGTGGTCATGTATGGATGTGAGAGTTGGACAGTTAAGAAAGCTAAGCGCCAAAGAATTGATGCTTTTGAATTGTGGTGTTGGAGAAGACTCTTGAGCATCCCTTGGACTTCATGGAGACCCAACCAGTCCATTGTAAAGGAGAGTAGTCCTGGGTGTTCTTTGGAAGGAATGATGCTGAAGCTAAAACTCCAGTACTTTGGCCACCTCATGGGAAGAGTTGACTCATGGAAAAGACTCTGATGCTGGGAGGGATTGGGGGCAGGAGGAGAAGGGGACGACAGAGGATGAGATGGCTAGATGGCATCACTGACTCGATGGACCTGAGTTTGAGTGAACTCCGGGAGTTGGTGATGGACAGGGAAGGCCTGGCGTGCTGCGGCTCATGGGGTTGCAGAGTCGGACACAACTCAGTGACTGTACTGAACTGAACTGAACTGAACGGGGCCAGATCCCATTAGTTTTTTAATACTTAGTTCTAAGCCAGTTTTGCTACTCTCCTCCTTCACCCTCATCAAGAAGCTCTTTGATACCTCTTTGTTTTCTGCCATTAGAGTGGTATCATCCATATATCTGAGGTTGTTGATGTTTCTACTGTCTATTTTGATTCCACATTGTAAATCGTCCCATCCGGCATTTCTCATAATGTGTTCAGCGTGTAAACAAACACAGTGACAGCAGACAGCCCTGTCGTATTCCTTTCTCGATCCTGAACCAATCAGTTGTTCCATACAGGGTGTGAACTGTTGCTTCTTGACTCACATACAGGTTTCTCAGGAGACAGGTAACATGGTCTGGTATTTCCATTTCTTTAAGAGCTTTCCGTAGTTTGTTATGATTCACAGAGTCAAAGGCTTTAGCACAGACAATGAAACATGGTTTTTCTGGTATTCCTTTACTTTCTCTATTATCCAGCAGATGTTGGCAATTTGATCTCTGGTTCCTCTGCCTTTTTCAAACCCAGTGTGGACATCTGGAAGTTCTTGGTTCACATAATGCTGAAGCTTAGCATGCAAGATTTTAAGCATGACCTTACTAGCAAGGGAGATGACTACAACTGTCCTTTGATTTGAACATTCTTTAGTACTACCCTTCTTGGGAATTGGGATGAGGATTGACCTTTTCTCGTCCTGTGGCCACTGCTGGGTCTTCCAGATCCTCTGACATACTGAGTGCAACTCTTGGATAGCATCATCCTTTCAGAGCCACAATAATTAACAAGTACGAATTAGGACATCTGCAAAGTAACAGTTCAGTAAGAAAAGTCTCTGAAATAATAACCTACTGAAAAGAAACACCAAAAATGAAATGTCTCCTAAGAATTTAGAAATAAGGAAAATAATGCTGCCCAAAGCAGAAGTCCTTATACAATTTTTTCTTCATTTCACTGAGTAAATTAGTAAAATAAGAGATCCATAAAGTCCTTTTAACAAGAATGAATGGTAACAAAAAGTTTATGAACCAAAACTTAGAATTGTTCAAAATGGAGCCAGTTGAGGGCAAGTGCCCAAGCCATCTTCAGAACAGGTACTGTGGAATAACTCAAATATGATCATTCTGACAATTATACCTCTCAATTTTAATTAACATCTTGGTATTTTGGCATTCTTGAGGGAAAGAATTTGGGAGGCAGGTTATGAATTTAAATCCTAGCTTTGTTCCTTATGCAACAGTGTGACCTCAGCCACTTTCTTTTTTTGTTTTCTACTTTGTAAACTGCATACAAGACCTATTTAACAGTACTGGTATGAAGATTAAATGACATAAAAAACATCAATACAGTACAAAGCCCAGAGTAGAAACTCAGGCAGCTCTTTTGTTTCCAAAGTTAAGAAATGGGTCTGAGTCAGGTAAAAATATAAAAAGCTATGTGACTAATGAGTGTGAATATAAGGACTAGAGTCTAACACATGTCTCTAGAATGCTATTATCCTATGATGGTTGACAGTTTTTCCATACTAGAAACATGGGATGAACATGTACTATTTACATATTAGATTATGTAGTAGCAGTTTTACTAAAGTCAGTGTTAGTCCTTCAGTCATGTCGGACTCTTTGCAAACTCACGGACTGTAGCCTACCAGGGTCCTCTGCCTATGGAATGCTCCAGGCAAGAATAATGGAGTGGGTAGTCATTCCCTTGTCCAGAGGATCTTCCCTACCCACAGACACAACCTCAGTCTCCTGCACTACAGATTCTTTACAGTCTGAACCACCAGGGAAGCCAATTTCACTAAAAATAAAATCTTATTTCTAACCACAAAAGAGCTAAGCATTTGGATACACAGACTCCTTTTCATCAGGAAAGCAAAACATTACATGAATATAGCTGTAGACTATAGCTATAGACAAGTCAAAACTAAATAGGTTATAAAAAATAATACAACAGACTGCTGAAGGGGTGATAAATTCTGTTTAGGAAAATAAATAAAGGTGTTCTTGAAGAAGACAGCACTTAACCTGAATTATTAAGTAAAGAATTTTAACTGGAGGGGAACAAATTCAAGAAAGCAATCATGTTTGCAGTATATTCTATTATCTTCAAGCAACTTTAGTCTTATTTCAAAATGTGTACTTATAAACAATGAATTGTAGAGAAGGCAATGTGACTTGCCAATAGTCTTAGAAAAACCATATAGTAGTAAGACAAACTCAAAGAGTCTACCGCTTCTAGCTACAAGACTCTCACTTTGCCCAACATGTTTTTTAAAGGAATACCATAGCATCAAATACTTCTACAAAATAAAGGATTATAAAGACTGCCTATGATATATGTCTTTTCCTCCACTATTTTTTACTTTACATAAAGGTGAAGGATAAAATCAAGTGTAAAGAAAACTGTAGATGTCATCCTTCTATCCCTTTCTTTGTTGTTGTAAGATTGTCCTGGAAAGTAAATGCTATGGAGTTTCACTGAATCTAATAAGAAACTGTGGCAAACAGATAAATATTAATAGAACAAAATTAACATAAAAAAACATTTTTGCTGCTGCTAAGTCGCTTCAGTCATGTTCGTCTCTGTGCGACGCCATAGACGGCACCCCACCAGGCTCCCCCGTCCCTGGGATTCTCCAGGCAAGAACACTGAAGTGGGTTGCCATTTCCTTCTCCAATGCATGAAAGTGAAAAGTGAAAATGAAGTCGCTCAGTCGTGTCCAACTCTTCGCGACCCCATGAACTGCAGCCTACCAGGCTCCTCCGTCCATGGGATCCTCCAGGCAAGAGTACTGGAGTGGGGTGCCATTGCCTTCTCCGAAAAAACATTTTTAAGTCACTACAGATGACATACATATATAATAACTGGTTAAATAACATAACCACTGATTGCAATAGGTAGATCATGAGTCAAACTAACAAACTAGTTTTTAAAAGATAATATTTATGAGATGATTATAAACTTTAAATGTCTTATTTGGTGATTTTACTAAAATACTGTCATCTTGCATTATAAGAATGATATTGGTTGTTGTTGTTTAGTTGCTAAGTCATGCAGTGATGTTTAAAAAAGAGAGAAGGGAAGCCCTTATCTTTTAGATACATTCTGAAATATTCAAAGATAGAATGCTATCTAGAATGACCTTCAAAAATAACACAGGAAAAAAAGATTGGCAATGACTTGATAACTGCCGTAACTTAGATTTATATGCAGAGTTTATTATACTATTATGACTTCCACAGAAGGAGGCTAAATTTTTCCCTAATAAGAATTTTTTTTTCATAGTAAGAATTTTTATAAAATAAAATTTTAAAACTGCAATAACAAAGTCAACTCACCTTTATACTCATAAAGGTGAGTATAAAATAATACAAGCTTTAACTCACTGATACCATTGATACTACTGCCTCTGACAGTACTACTTTCAATTAAATGACTGTGTACTCATATGACATAAAGATACCATACAATAAGAATAATTAGAGCTTTTCTAAACTTCTCAATCATGTGTAAATGAGAATATATTCTGAGACTGAACTCAAATACTACAAAAATGCATAAAGAGCTCACAAGAAATCAGAGCTCCATCTAAAAATAAAAAGCAAGGAAATCATAACTACATCTCATTCCATGTCGATCATCTTCCCAATTCCTTCACATGGACTACCATTTATTTATAAGAGAGGCATGGAAAGCAAAAAAGATACTATAATTAATTTTCTTTTTCTAACCACTGCTAAGGCTATTTATGAAGCAAAGTTTCCAAGACATTCTAATGTGTACGATTTTAAAAAGTATTTACAGTATTATAATTAACATATAGCTCATATCAAGAACCTTTACTTGGTAACCATTATAGAAACAAAGATGACAAGTATATACATACTGGAGGCCGGCCAGGTCGACCTCTTTTTCTTTTTCCTTTGACCTCTGTTTCTTCAAGTTCACTGCCAGCATCAGAATGGGCAGTAGTCTCATTAGTTGAATCTCTAGAAAATATGATACATTATTTTAGTGAACAAATTAATAAATACATACCTATTAACAATACAATGCAGCTCTATTCCTCTAGCTTTCTTACCTTTTGCTGTATGTACACATATAGCTAATTAGAAGTGGTTTATGCTTTCACGTTCAGAAAAAAATCTTTAGCAAATTCAAAATATTACCCTCCCTGGTTAATATTATGTAACAATGAATAAAATGATTTTCCAAACACAGAAATACAGACAAGGAAATGACTGTGGAAATGGCAGCTGCTATAGAAAATATAAATGCAAAATACAACTGCAAAAGACTGATTCTTGAATATAAAAAAAATAAAGGCTTGGGAGGAACTTTATTGATTTCCTAATATAATGAAAGTGTGTTAGTAAATGTTTAAGAATGGCACTTCAAAGAACTTATGCACATAAATTATTAGAAACAGTACCAATGTAAATGCAGTAGAGCACACAAATTACAAACAATAATAAAAATGCACAATATTCTTTTTCATAAATTCTATCTAGTTCAGTTCAATCACTCAGTCGGGTCCAACTGTTTGCAACCCCATGACCACAGCACGCCAGGACTCCCTGACCATCACCAACTCCCAGAGTTCACCCAAACCCATGTCCATTGAGTCAGTGATGCCATCCAACCATCTCATCCTCTGTCGTCCCCTTCTCCTCCTGCCCCCAATCCCTCCCAGCATCAGAGTCTTTTCCAATGAGTCAACTCTTTGCATGAAGTGGCCAAAGTATTGGAGTTTCAGCTTTAGCATCAGTCCTTCCAAAGAACACCCAGGACTAATCTCCTTTAGAATGGACTGGTTGGATCTCCTTGCAGTCCAAGGGACTCTCAAAAGTCTTCTCCAACACCACAGTTCAAAAGCATCAATTCTTCGGCGCTCAGCTTTCTTTATAGTCCAACTCTCACATCCATACATGACCACAGGAAAAACCATAACCTTGACTAGACAGACCTCTGTTGGCAAAGGAATGTCTCTGCTTTTTAAGACACTGTCTAGGTTGGTCATAACTTTCCTTCCAAGAAGTAAGCGTCTTTTAATTTCATGGCTGCAATCACTGTCTGTAGTGATTTTGGAGCCCAGAAAAATAAAGTCTGACACTGTTTCCAGTGTTTCCCCATCTACTTCCCATGAAGTGATGGGACCAGATGCCATGATCTTAGTTTTCTGAATGTTGAGCTTTAAGCCAAC
Organism: Bison bison bison; assembly: GCF_000754665.1. Classification (NCBI taxonomy): domain Eukaryota; kingdom Metazoa; phylum Chordata; class Mammalia; order Artiodactyla; family Bovidae; genus Bison; species Bison bison. The sequence goes on along the minus strand of NW_011494956.1, from coordinate 14,578,822 downwards.
TTTTCACTCTCCTCTTTCACGTTCATCAAGAGGCTCTTTCATTCTTCTTCACTTTCTGCCATAAGGGTGGTATCATCTGCATATCTGAGGTTATTGATATTTCTCCCAGCAATCTTGATTCCAGCTTGTGCTTCCTCCAGCCCAGTGTTTCTCATGATGTACTCTGCATAGAAGTTAAATAAGCAGGGTGACAATATACAGCCTTGACATACTCCTTTTCCTATTTGGAACCAATCTATTGTTCCATATCCAGTTCTTACTGTTGCTTCCTGACTTGTATGCAGGTTTCTCAAGAGGCACATCAGGTGGTCTGGTATTCCCATCTCTTCCAGAATTTTCCACAGTTTATTGTGATCCACACAGTCAAAGGCTTTGGCATAGTCAATAAAGCAGAAATAGATGTTTTTCTGGAACTCTCTTGCTTTTTCCATGATCCAGCAGATGTTGGCAATTTGATCCCTGGTTCCTCTGCCTTTTCTAAAAGCAGCTTGACCATCTGGAAGTTCATGGTTCACGTATTGCTGAAGCCTGGCTTGGAGAATTTTTAGCATCTATCTAGTTTACAGATTCATATAAAATGATTTGGTAATTTTGTGAAACTCTTGTATCCCTAGCTAACCTATGGTTTCAACTGATGAGCGAACAGGCTTTTGATGTGCAAGACAGTTGATACCTTTGTGCACTTTAATGAACAGAATGCAAAAGAAATGACAAAGCCATCTGTTGGAACTTCACTCATTGGTCAATGTTGTGAGCATCTTCTTTACTGAATTGCATATGTAATAGTTCTCAAACACTAGAAGGATATGTCCTCAAATTTTTGTGGTATCATAATATAATGACTAAAGACCTGATACATCTTTAAGGTTAATCTGCTTTATTAACAATTTCTACGTCACTTTATTGAGTCTACAAACAACAAAACAATAAACTAAGTTCTGATTTATTGTGTTTGCTGGTTTTCATAAAGTGAATACTCTTATCACAACCAAATTCAAACTAGCAAAGTGACATCACCAAATACAGAGTTGAGAAGTAATTAACAATAGTAGTATACTACTACAAAGTATTTCCACCATACATGGAATAAATAAAAACCTTGAGAGCATAGAAAATGGTAAGATGTAAAATAATTAGGAAGTGATGAGTTTTGAAAATTTACTTTTATTTTTAATAGGATTTATTTAATTTTAAGCTTGCACAATTTAACTTTCCATAACAGCTATGTTACATCTGGACTTCTCAGGGCTGCAAGTGGTAAAGAATCCGCCTGCAATGCAGGAAACATAAGAGATGCACGTTTTATCCCTGGGTAGGGAAGACACCCTGGAGGAGGGCATGGCAACCCACTCCAGTCTTCAGGCCTGGAGAATCCCATGGACTGAGGAATCTGGAAGGCTACAGAGATCCATAGGGTCGCAAAGAGTCGGATACAACTGAAGCAACTCAGCATGCACACATGCATGCATGTTATATTTAACAAGGTCACAAAATTCCTGGAAATTTAATATTCAGCTCTCCAGGCCAATACAGACTGGCCCTAGCATGGCATTAAAAACACATGGATAATATTAACAAAAATATCTTCACTGAATTCTATATTACTAACTGTATCTATATACAACTGCAAATAAGAGGAAGGGTACAAAGCAAATGGTAAACTCAACTCACAACTTAGTATTTCTGAAACTGCTCCACTGACGGCTCTTAGCTCCATTCTCTTTGTTTTGATCCCTTAAAGCTCATCTCATTAGTATCTGCTCTTTTCCCTTTAAACTAACCTCTCTTGGAGATCTCATCCAATTGATGTGGAACTTTTATGCAAATGACTTCAGTATATTAACAATAGACCTATCTGTAATTCAAGATTTTCAACTGTATGTGTAACACTTCTTTACATACCATCGCAAATTCACCAAATAGCACACATAAAATTAAGTCCAGGTATGACTTATTTCTAGCTCTCTACTCAAAGCAATATCACTGAATAACTAATTTATTAATACCCAAATTTGCACTGTTTTATAAACTTATTATTGTCACCATTACCCTGTTGTACTCAAACCTACAATCACATCAGTCTTTCTCTTAGGCCATCAGTTAAAAATCCTCCTGAGTCGTTCTCTATGTACTAATTCCGTCTCCGATTCTTTTTATGATTACTACCATAATCACAACTTTTTGAATTAATCACAACTTATCTCTCTGCTTCTAACATTTCCCTGTCCCAGCCACTCTACACACTACTGTCACTAATATTCTCACATCATGTTCCTTCTTTGTTTGCAAACCTTCAAAGGCAATTTGGTATTTAAAACTATAAATAATACTGATCTAGTCCAAGGGTCAGTAAACATTTTCTTTAAGGGCTATACAGTAAATATTTTAGGCTGAATGGTATGAAGTTCTCTGTATCTGATACTCAACTTGTGGACCACAGCATGAATATGGCCATTCATAAAGACAAGTGAATGGATATTGCTGTGGTCCAATAATATTTATAAAAACAGGTTTCTGAAACAGTATCAGTAGTCTTTCAATCACCTATTTAATTAAGAATAATAAATCATACTGCTTTTTCTCCCCCACTATAATCCAAATAGACCATTTAGTATATACTGTGTGCCGGTTTATACACATTACCTATGCACAAAACCTTATTAAGACAACATATTGATGTCTCAGTTTTACAAATGAGGAAATGAAAGATCTGAAAATCTTAGATCTCAAGGTAAATGTGAATTCTCTATCTCCACGGCAGGATGGCAGAATGCAAATATTATGTTTAGTATTTCTCTTATGTGGACAGAATACACTAGTACTTTTGATGCTTATAGAAATCTCCAGGCAAATACAAAAGCAAATTTGTTCCAAGGATACAAAATGTGTCCCATTAGTGAAATTAATTTATCCTTCAGCAATAGTTCACTGACAACAGAAAAAATTACAACTACTTTCTAATTCTTCATACTTCAGCCAGCTTAAAAGATGAAAGTTATTATCAACAAACAACTAACATACTTCAATCAGTGTATGTATTTTTTATTTATGAGAATACATAAGTATGATTTTTAATTTCAAGGAAGAGTTTCACTTCACTATACCCTAACTCTGAATTTCAATCTGCAGAACAAGATTATTAAGTTTTATCAATACTGTCATAAATACTTATGTTCTGGCATATATATACATAAATACAAAGCAATGTCTACATTTTAATTTTTTAAACTTAAATTAATAGGAGTTTTCCTACAAATACAAAGGATTCCTAAATTCTACTCTATAAGTTCACTATCTGTGAGTACTTTGACTGTCTCCAGTTTTTAACTACTACAAACAGAGGTGAAACAACTATCCTTGCACCTTAACTCTTATTACACATCAACAAACACCTCTCTAGAACAGACAAAGAAAGCTGGATCAAGGGCTATGCAAACTCAAACTTCAACCAAACTGCTCTACCAAAAAGCCTGCAAATGACTACTGGACATAAATAAAGAGAATAGAAAAATCATATTCAACCTTATAAAGTCATTCTTTTTAATCCCCCGAAAACTCTCTAAATTCTGCCTTACTCTCTCCATTTTCACTGTAATCGTTTTAGCTCAAGTTGTTATTATCTCTGGCCTGGACACTGCAACACGTTTCTCCTAAAAAGACTCCTCGTTTCTTCTGTTGCCTTTTCCAGTCAAATCACTATACTGTGTACTAAGAATGATTTTCAATGTATCTTATTCTGTCTCTTTCATGATTAAAACTCTATGATGATTTCCTTCTACTTCCAGGGGAAAACAACCTCAAAATTTTTAATTTAAGACTTAGCAGATCCTATACAATACAGCCCTACTCTACTTGCAAGCCATATCTCACCCCACTCTCCATCTTTAATCCTGAAAAAAGAAAAATCACAGCTTTATTTCAGTCCCTCAAACACACTGTGATTCCTCCTATCACGATTCCTCCTATCTCCCTACACTTCTTCCTTAGAAAAGTAGACTAATTCAAGGCATGTATTAAAATTCTAATAAAATCCTCTAGCTTACCTTCAAAGCAGTTTAAATCTATATGTTGGTGATTATTTGATTAATATCTATCTCTATAAGCTTCATGGCAACAAGGACAAAGTGAGTTTTTTCCACTTTCTCTTTCTCCTCAAAGCCTAGCATAGCTCTACTACAACATTTGGTGGAATAAATAATATGGTGTAATTGGCGATATTTAATAACGTTTAATAAATAGTAAAGTTTGCCGGGTGGCTCAAACAGTAAAGAATCTTCCCACAATGCAAGAGACCAGGGTTTGATCCCTGAGTCAGGAAGATCCCCTAGAGAAGGGAATGGCTGGCCACTCCAGTATTCTTGCCTGCAGAATCCCCTAGACAGAGGAGCCTGGAGGGTTACAGAGTCAGACAGAGCTGAACGATTAACACTTTCATATTTAGACAAATTATTAGGGTAGGTATTGATGGCTTTTAGCATGTAAAGTAATTTGGATAGCATTCTGTCTTAAAACTCTGGAGGAAAAACAGAAGGACAGGAGACCAACTGGAAGGAGACTACAATTTCTTAGAAAAAACACATATAAATGATCTGGAACTATAAAAACATATAAATAATTATGTAAGCTGTTGGTCACTTTGATTATATCTAAACTGCTGTTATCATACACGATCAGACTATATAGATTCCTACATTGGAGCTTAATGAAACCTATAAAAGGAAAAGTATTTGCCATTACACGATCACATTTCCCAGAGAATCGAAAACAAGATCAAATTCTAAACGTGTCCTGTAACTCCAACAAAATCTAATTAGATGCCACCAGAAATTAGACGCCACCAAAATCTAATTAGATGCCAAGAAGGACTCATCAATTACAATCTCAATCCCAGGGAAAAGAAGGGGTGAGAGGGTGATATGGGATAGAGGTTTACAAACTCTTGTCTATATAGTCAAACAAAATATTTCTGTTTGCAGGTTAATTTTTTCTCTAGCACATAAACAATCCTGCAAAGGAGTCAGTGTGATTTTGTTTCATTAACACTTTATTTACAGAAGAAGTTGGCATGTGAAACCAGCCCAGAGTCATAGTTTCTGCTGAATCCTAAAATGAGATAGTAACTTTTTTGTTCAGTAACATGGGCATTACATAGTGACATGAAAATGCAAGGGCTATAGATGGATATAATAAGTATAACCTCTAATAGTTCTTTTACTTCAAACATATTGCCCAACTATCAAAGAACACATTTCATGTCTCATTAATAAAAGTATTTTGATACAGAAAAGTGTTACAAGAATTTAAAAAAATGAAAAGCTGTAATACTTACTGTAACACAGGTAACTCTGAAGTAATCATTGCTGCAAAGATCTTTCCACAATGCAGCAAAATAATCAAGTACTGTACAACTCAAAACTTTCAAAATAACCTCAAAGGTAATCCTGTTAATTAAAAAAGAAAGAAAGAAATTATTTTTCCAGTTTACTAATGTATAGTTGACAAACTATAAGACAGTTACAGCAAGACAATTTGATATATGGACACACAGTGAAGGGCGTCCCTCACTGAGTTAATACATCCATCATCTCACACATCTTCTTTTTTGGCCCAAACATTTAATATATTCTACTCTCTCATAAAATTTCAATTATACAAGAAAGTGTTATCAACTACAGTCACTTTATTATATGTTAGATCTTCAGACCATATTCATTTAGAACAAAGTTTGTACCTTTCACCAATCGCTCCTTATTTCTACCACGTTGCCCTTGGCAACTACTTTTTCCACTACTTTTCCCATAAGTCTACCCACTCTATAGATATCACATATAAGTGATCTCATGTGATATTTGCCTTTCTCTGTGGTGCTAATTTCATTAGCCTTCCAGGCTAATCCAAGTTGTCTAATGATCAGTTGTTTTTTTGTTTTTTTTAAAGACTGAGTAACATTCCACTGTGTGTACACAGAGACAACCAGGTTTCCTCTATTCGTTAAGTCCATGGACACATAAAGCTGTTTCCATATTTTGGTTATGGTAAATAATGCTGCTGTAGTTCAATTCAGTTCAGTCGCTCAGTCATGTCTGACTCTTTGCAACCCCATGAACCGCAGCATGCCAGGCCTCCCTGTCCATCACCAACTCCCAGAGTTCACCCAAACCCATGTCCATTGAGTTGGTGATACCATCCAACGATCTCATCCTCTGTCATCCCCTTCTCCTCCTGCCCTCAATCTTTCCCAGCATCAGGGTCTTTTCAGTCAGCCCTTTGCATCAGGTGGCCAAAGTATTGGAGTTTCAGCTTCAACATCAGTCCTTCCAATGAATAGTCAGGACTGATTTCCTTTAGGATGGACTCGTTGGATCTTTTTCCAGTCCAAGGGACTCTCAAGAGTCTTCTCCAACACCACAGTTCAAAAGCATCAATTCTTCAGCAATCAGCTTTCTTTATACTCCAAATCTCACATCCATACATGACCACTGGAAAAACCATAGTCTTGACTAGACGGACCTTTGTTGACAAGGTAATGTCTCTGCTTTTTAATATGCATGGTCGAGAGGAGCTACCCCACGTCCAAGGTCAGAGGCAGCAGCCGAGAGGAGCTACCCTACGTCCAAGGTCAGGGGCGGCGGCCGAGAGGAGCTACCCCATGTCCAAGGTAAGGAGTGGTGGCTGTGCTTTGCTGGAGCAGCCGTGAAGAGATACCCAACGTCCAAGGTAAGAGAAATCCAAGTAAGACAGTAGGCATTGAGAGAGGGCATGAGAGGGCAGACAGACTGAAACCACAATCACAGACAACAGGCCAATCTGAACACACGGACCACAGACTTATTTAACTCAATGAAACTAAGCCATGCCGTGTGAGGCCACCCAAGACGGACGGGTCAAGGTGGAGAGGTCTGACAGAATGTGGTCCACTGGAGAAGGGAACGGCAAACCACTTCAGTATTCTTGCCTTGAGAACCCCAGTATGAAAAGACAAAAAGATAGGACACTGAAAGAGGAACCCCCCAGGTCGGTAGGTGCCCAATATGCTACTGGAGATCAGTGGAGAAATAACTCCAGAGAGAATGAAGGGATGGAGCCAAAGCAAAAACACCACCCAGTTGTGGATGGGACTGGTGACAGAAGCAAGGTTCGATGCTGCAAAGAGCAACATTGCATAGGAACTTGGAATGTTACGTCTATGAATCAAGGCAAACTGGAATGCTGCTGCAAGCATGGGATAAACACATCTATGTGTTTGGGATAATGATTTCATTTATTGTGGATATATACTGAGAAGTGGCTATATAATATTATATATATAATACAATAGTCTTATTTTTAATTATGTTTTCTAGAGATTGTACCAAATTACATTTCTATCAACAGTGAACAAGGTTTCTGTTCTGTCGGTATTCTCAACAAGAATATCTCTCTTATCTTTTTGATCAAAGACATCTTCACATAGGTGTGAAGGAATACCTCATTACGGCTCTGATTTTCATTTCCCTGAAGATTAGTGATGTTGAGTATCTATTCATGTAGATTTTGCTTAACTGTGTATATTCTTCAGAAAAATGTCTATTTGCTGCTGCTGCTGCTAAATTGCTTCAGTCATGTCCGACTCTGTGCGACCCCATAGACGGTAGCCCACCAGACTCTGCCATCCCTGGGATTCTCCAGGCAAGAACACTGGAGTGGGTTGCCATTTCCTTCTCCAATGCACGAAAGTGAAAGTGAAGTCGCTCAGTCGTGTCCGACTCTTCACGACCCCATGGACTGCAGCCTACCAGACTCCTCCATCCCTGGGATTTTCCAGGCAAGAGTACTGGAATGAATCGCCATTGCCTTCTCCAAATGTATATTTAGGTCCTCTGAAAATTACTTTAGAAAAAAATGAGTATGCCAGAATACATAGACTACAATCAACAGTACTACCAACTACCAACAATCACACTCCTTTGTATTTACCCAAATGAACTGAAAATTCATCATTACTTAACACTTAAAAGTAATGAGCTATCAAACCAGGAAAGGACATGGAGGAAGCTCAAATACATATTACTAACTAAAAGAAGCCAATGTGAAACAGCTACACCCTATATGATTTGAATGACATGGCATTCTGGAAAAGGTAAAACTATGAGGACAGTAAAAATATCAGGGATGGCCAAACGTTATGTGATAGGAAAGATGAACAAGTGAGACCACAAGATTTTTAGGGCACAGAATCTATTCTGTATGATACTAGAATCATGGGTACATCTAAATAGTACATTTAAAACAAAACCCATAGAATATATAACACAAAGAGTGAACCCTAATGTAAACTACAAACACTGGGTGATAATGACATGTCAGCGTAGGTTCACTGACTGTAACAGATGGATCACTGTGATGTGGGATGTTAATAGTGGAAGAGGTTATATGTATGTGAGAACAAGAGTTATGGGGGATCTCTCTAACTTCTATTCAATTCTACTGTGAACCTAAAACTTATCTTAAAACTAAAGTTTATTAAATTAAAAAAAAGGCAGCAAAGTGAGACAAAACAGAGCATCCAAGACAGGCTATGACACAATACCTAACAGAATAACACATAACTAGAATTCAGAAGGAGAGAGAAACATCAAGTCAAAAACAAACATTTCAAGAGGTAGCAAACAGCTTCCCAAAAGTAATTTCAGAGTTTAAAACACAGAAGAAAGATCAGAGAATTCCCTTGAATATTCTAAAATATAAATATTGGTAAATATGAAGAAAATTCAAAAGGAAACAAAAGTAACATAATTCCTGACATACAAAGAAACAAACAAAAAATTCTGATCAGACTTCTCGGTAGAAACTACGCAAGCTGATTAACAAGTCCATTCTAAAAGAAATCAATCCTGAATATTCATTGGAAGGACTGATGCTGAAGCTGAAACTCCAATTCTTTGGCCATCTGATGCAAAGCCAACTCACTGGAAAACACCCTGATGCTGGGAAAGAGAGAAGGCAGGAGAAGGGGACGACAGAGGATGAGATGGTTAGATGGTATCACTGACTCAAGAGACATGAGTCTGGGCAAACTCCAGGACATGGTGAAGGACAGGGAAGCCTGGAATCCTGGGGTCCATGGTATCAGTCACTCAGTTGTGCCTGATTCTTTGTGACCCCATGGAGTGCAGCACGCCAGGCTTCCCTGTCCATCACCAGCTCCAACAATGTAAGCTGAAAGACAGATAAGCATTGTTTGAAATGTGAAGTGGAAAAAATCATGAAAATTGAATTATCAATCTTTCAAAAACAAAAGAAAGAAATGACGTCATGGAAAATGAAAGACTAGGAAACCTCAAAACTTAGGCCCTCCAGTAAAGGAACTTTTGTTGTTTTTTAGTTATGAAGTCAAGTCTAACTTTTTGGGGACCCCATGAACTGTAGTCCACCAGGTAACTCTGTCCATGGGATTTCCCAAGCAAGAATACTGGAGTGGGTTGCCATTTCCTTCTCCAGGGGAGTCTTCTTGACCCAGGGATCAAACCCACATCTTCTATACTGGCACGTGGATTCTTTACCATTGAACCACCACGGAAAACCACCAGGTTTTTTTAGTTTGGCCAAAAAAACAACAAAGCTCATCTCTTATGAACATCTGGAATCTAATAAAAGTTTATGATAAAGAGAGGAGTGCCAAAAGACGTCTATTATATTTGATAAGAGAGCACAGTAGTATTTTTGCTTACTCATATACCACCTCCATAGCCTACAAGGACAGCACACCAAGTTACTGGTGTGGCTTCCTAGTGCCAAAGAGAACACCATGGACTTGTTCTCCCAAACTGTAGCAGAGTGTTTTGAAGAGCTTCCTTTTTCTTTTTTTGGAAAAACTATTATCTTTCAAAAGCATTTAAACACACAGTGATACAAGTAGCTGTCTGTGGCAAGAGAGTGGATTGCATAAGCATTAAACAATCTAAAAAGCCTCAAATTTAAAAAGGGGGAGAAGAAAGATATTTGGGGAATAAGAACTCTAAAGGGGTATCACATATGCAAGGAAATGTAGAGTATTACATGAATGCCCAGGGCTGGATGGATTCTTAGACAAGAACTAAGGAGTATAGGCTTTCAATTCTAGGTGATCTTTGCTCTCCATGCAAGCACAAAGTGAATACTAAGGCAAAGCTGTAGGAAACCTGCCTAATTTTTGAAGAAGTACCTCAGCTAATAGACCATCTGCAAAAAAAAAAAAAGAACAGAAATTACTTGTTTCTATTAGCAAAAGAAATCTCAAAGATGACCACTGAACAAGACAACAAAATTTTAGGACCCACACATGACAAAGAATACAGTCCTTGCAAAAACAGATTAGCAAAGCAAATAAAGAGATGACTGTAGTCCTTGAAAAGACAACAGGAAACCATGGGGAGGAGAGAAGAACCTAGTGTCCAATGTTACAACAATGGACATATTGAAAATGTCCAGTTTTTTAATAACATCAAAAATTCAAAAAGCATACAAAAAAATATGAAATGATGGCCCATTAACAGGAAAAAAAATCACAGAAATCATCTCCATCTAAGCCCAGATATTGAACTTAGACTTCCAGAAGTACATAAACAAAGAGAGACAAGAAAGAATATCTGAAGATACATGGCAAAAACTTAACCTATTTTAAATACATAAATCTAAACAATTAGTAAAATAAATGAACTCCAAGAAGGCCCCTTCTCCTCCTGCCCCCAATCCCTCCCAGCATCAGGGTTTTTCCAATGAGTCAACTCTTCGCCTGAGGTGGCCAAAGTATTGGAGTTTCAGCTTTAGCATCAGTCCTTCCAAAGAACACCCAGGACTGATCTCTTTTAGAATGGACTGGTTGGATCTCCTTGCAGTCCAAGGGACTCTCAAGAGTCTTCTCCAACACCACAGTTCAAAAGCATCAATTCTTCAGCAGTCAGCTTTCTTCACAGTCCAACTCTCACATCCATACATGACTACTGGAAAAACCATAGCCTTGACTAGACGGATCTTTGTTGACAAAGTAATGTGTCTGCTTTTGAATATGCTATCTAGGTTGGTCATAACTTTCCTTCCAAGGAGTCAGCGTCTTTTAATTTCATGGCTGCAGTCACCATCTGCAGTGAATACTGAAATTGGGCCAATTAATAAACCTACAAGAGCCACTATGTGTTCAACTCAAAGGAAGAACTGTATGTCTCTCACTTTCAATCAAAACCTAATTGTGATTAAGCTTAATGAAGAAGGAATGTTGAAAGCTCAGAGTGATCAAAAGCAAGGCCTCTTGCACCAAGCAGTTAGTCAAATTGTGAATTCAAAGAAAAGTTCTTGAAGAAAATTGAAAATGCTATCCTAGAAAACACAAGAATGATAAGGAAACAAAACAGCCTACTGGTGATAGAAAGTCTGAGTGATCTCGATAAAAGATCAAATCAGTTACAACTTTCTCTTAAGCCAAGTCTAATCCAAAAAAGGCCCTAACTCTCTTAATTCTATAAAGGCTAAGAGAACTGAAGAAGCTGCAATAGAAAAGTCTGAAGCTAGCAGAGATTGGTACATGGCACTTAAGGAAAGAAGCTGTCTCCTTAAACTAAAAGTGCAAGGTAAAGCAGCAAATGCTGATGCAGAAGCTGCACCAAATTAACTAGAAGATCTAGTTAAAATAATTAAGGTATTTACACTAAACTGGACTTCAAAGTCAAACTCCCTGGGAGTTCTCAGTCCCTTTGCCAGATCCCCAGGTGGAGAAATCTGTTGTGGGGCCTAGAACATTCACAACAGTGCAAGAACTTCTTTGGGATAATTGTTCTCCAGTTTCTGGGTGGCCTGCTCTGTGGCTCTGTACTGGGGATAATGGCGACCTCCTCCGAGAGGACTTATGCCACTAGCCACACCTCCCAGAATTATCCCAGCAGCTGGTCACTTCTGATGCACGCTTCCACAAAAGACATTCAAACACAGACAGGCAGGTCTGGCTCAGCCTCTTGTGGAGATCACAGCTCCTTTCCCTGGTCCTGAGGAACACAGGTTTTTGTTTGCACCCTTCCAGAGTATCTGGATGGTATGAGGTTTGATTTTAAATGTGACTGCACCCTCCTACCATCTTCTTGTGGCGTCCTTTGCCCTTGTACACGGGGTATCTTTTGGGGGGGTTTTCAACATTCTCCTGTCGATAGTTGTTCAGCAGCTAATACACAGAGTGCCTGAAGAACTATGGATGGAGGCTCGAACGGGAGGCAGTGATCAAAACCATCCCCAAGGAAAAGAAATGCAGAAAGCAAAATGGTTGTCTGAGAAGGCCTTACAAATAGCTGAGAAAAGAGAAGCAAAAGGCAAAGGAGAAAAGGAAAGCTATATCCATCAGAATACAGAGTTCCAAACAACACCAACAAAACATAAGAAAGCTTTCCTAAGTGATCAATGCAAAGAAATACAGGAAAACAATATAGCAAAGACTAAAGATCTCTTCAAGAAAATTAGAGATACCAAGGGAATATTTCATGCAAAGACAGGCACAATAAAGGAAGAAACAGTATAAATGTAACAGACGCAGAAGATATTAAGAAGATGATGGCAAGAATACACAAAAGAACTATACAAAAAAAAAGTTCTTAATGATCCAGATAATGACAATGGTATGATTGATCACTCATCTGCACCCAGACATCCTGCAGTGTGAAGTCAACTGGGCCTTAGGAAGCATTACTACGAAAAAAAGCTAATGAAGGTGATAGAATTCAAGAAGAGCTATTGCAAATCCTAAAAGACTATGCTGTCAAAGTGCTGCATTCAATATCTCAGCAAATTTGGAAAACTCAGCAGTGGCTACAGGACTTGAAAAGGATAGTTTTCATTCCAATCCCAAAAGAAGGCAATGCGAAAGAATGTTCAAACTACCAAACTGCATTCTTTTCACATGCTAGCAAACTAGTGCTCAAAATCCTTCAAACTAGCCTTCAACAGTATTTGAACCAACAGCTTCTAGATGTACAAGCTGGATTTAGAAAAGTCAGAGGAACCAGGGATCAAACTGCAAAAATCCACTGCATCATAGAAAAAGCAAGAGAATTCCAGAAAAAACATCTACTTGTGCTCCACTGACTACACCAAAGCCTTTGACTGTTTGGATCACAATAAACTGTGGAAAATTCTTTAAGAGAAATACCAGACCACCTTACCTGCCTCCTGAGAAATCTGTATGCAGGTCAAGAAGCAACAGTCAAAACCAGATATGAAACAATGGACTGGTTTCAAATCGGGAAAGGAGTACGTCAAGGCTGTCTATTGTCACCCTGCTTATTTAACTTAATGCAAAGTACATCATGCGAAATGCCGGGCTGGACGATGCACAAGCTGGAATCAAGACTGCCAGGAGAAATATCAATAAACTCACATATGTAGATGACATCATCCTTATAGCACAAAGCAAAGAGGAACTAAAGAGCCTCTTGATGAGGGTTAAAGGGAAGAGTGATAAAACTGACTTAAAACTTAACATTCAAAAAACAAATATCATGGCATCTGGTCTTATCACTTCATGGCAAATAGATGGGGCAACAGTGGAAACAGTGGCTGACTTTATTTTTCTGGGCTCCAAAATCACTGCAGATGGTGATTGCAGCCACGAAATTAAAAGAGGCTTGCTCCCTGGAAGAAAAGATATGACAAACCTAGACAATATATTAAAAAGCAGAGACATCACTTGTCAACAAAGGCACATCTAGCTAAATTCATAGTTTTTCCAGTGGTCATGTACGGATACAAGAGCTAGACCATAATAAAGAAGGCTGTGCACTGAAGAATTGATACTTTTGAACTGTGGTGTTGGAGAAGACTCTTGAGAGTCCCTTGAACAGCAAGGAGATCCAACCAGTCAATCCTAAGGGAAATCAACCCTGAATATTCACTGGAAGGACTGATGCTGAAGCTGATGCTCCAGTACTTTGGCCATCTTATGGGATGAGCAGATGCATTGAAAAACACCCTGATGCTGGGAAACACTGAAGGCAGGAGGAGAAAGGGATGACAAAGGATGAGATGGTTAGAATTCAATGGACATGAGTTGGAACAAACTCCGGGAGATGGTAAAGGACAGGGAAGCCTGGTGTGTTGCAGTCCATGGGGTTGCAAACACTTGGCCATGACTGAGTGACTGAGCGACAAAACTAAACAAAATTTTCTCAATGTAGACAAAATAGTATTACACTGGAAGAAGATGCCATTGAGAACTTTCACAGGTATAAAGAGAAGTCAGTGCCTGGCTTCTAAGTTTCAAAAAAACAAGCACACTTTCCTGACAGAGTCTAATGCAACTAGTGACTTTAAAGTGAAGCCAGTGTTCATTTACTATTCCAAAAATCACAGGGCCCTTAAGAATTACACTATTATCTATTCTGCCTGTGCTACAGAAATGGAAAAACAAAGCCTGGTTGACAGTACATCTGTTTGCAACATTGTTTAGTAAATGCTTTAAGCCTACTTTTGAGATCTACTGCTCAGACTAAAAAAAGATTCAAATATTACTTACTGTTCGTTGACAATGTACCTGATCAACGAAGAGCTCTGCTAAAGATGCACATTGAGACATATGCCATTTTCACATCTCCTGACACAGAACCCATCCTGCAGCCCACAAGGAGTTATTTCACTTTTCAAGTTTTTTTAGTTAAGAAATACCTATTTTAAGATTGTAACTGTCATAGATAGTGATTTCTCTGATGAACCTGGATGAGGTCAGATGAAAACCAGGAAAACATTCATTCATTCAAAATGGTATTTTCTAGATACCATTAGTGATGTTCCTGATTCATGGAAAAGGTCAAAATACCAACAAGAGTTTGCAAACACTTGTTATCAACCCTCACAGATGACTTTGAGGCATTCAAGTCTTCCGTGGGAGAAAGAACTGCTGGTGCAGTGAGTGAAATAGCAAAGAACTAAAATTAGAAGTGGAGTCTGAATATGTGACTGCATTGTTACAAATCTCATGATAAACTAACAAATGAGAAGGTTCCTGCATATGAGCAAACAAAGTACTTTCTTGAGATGAAAGTTGTAACTGCTGAAGATGCTGAGCAGATGTTGAAATGTCAATAAAGAGTTTAGAATATTATGCAAACCTAACTGATAAAGCAGTGGCAAGTTTGGGAGGGCTCACGCCAATTTTTTAAAAAAGTTCTATTGTGGGTAAAATAGTATCAAACAGCACTGCACACTATAGGGAAATCATTCATGAATTGAAGAGTCCCCAATGTGGCAAACTTCACTGTTGCCTTATTTTAAGAAACTGCCACAGTCACTCCATCCTTTGGAAACCACAACCCTAATTATTCAGCAGCAATCAACACTGAGGCATGACCCTCCTTCATCAAAAGACTACCAATAGCTGAAGGCTCAGATGATGGCTAGCATGTCTTAGCAATAAAGTATTCTTATATATATAAATAAAGGTATGTACATCATTTAAGACATAGTGACACTGAAAACTTAACAAGCTATAGTTTAGACCAAACATAACTGGAAAACTTAAAACTTTATTGTGCTATTTGCTTTACTGTGGTGTTCTAGAACAAAATCCACAATATATTTGAGGTATGCCCAAATATATAAATAAAAAGTCAAGTTACTACTGTTTCAAACTAAATTGATATAAACATAAGATATCATGATCACCAGTGTAATTTAAAATGAAATTTTTTAAATGAAAAGGTACACTAGAAGATCAAACACAAAGGAAGGCAGTGATGGAGAAATTAAGCAACAAAGAAGATCACTGTAGCAGTGTTTACAATAGCCAAAACACTGCTGTTCAGTTGCTAAGTTGTGTCCAACTTTGTGACCCCATGGATTGCAACACGCCTGGCTTCCGTGTCCTCCACTATCTCTAGGAGTTTACTCAAACTCATGTCCACTGAGTCATGATGCCATGCACCATCTCATCCTCTGTCACCCCTTTCTCCTCCTGTCCTCAATCTTTCCCAGCATCAGGGTCTTTTCCATGAGTTGGCTCTTTGCATCAGGTGGCCAAAGTATTGGAACACCAGCTTCAGCATCAGTCCTTTCGATGAATATTTGGGTTTAATTTCCTGTAGGATAGACTGGTTTGATCTCCTTGCTTCCCTAAAGACTCTCAAGAGTCTTTTCCAGCACCATAATTATAAACCATCAATTCTTCAGCATTCAGCCTTCTTTATGGTCCAACTTTCACATCAATACATGATTACTGGAAAAACCACAGCTTTGATCATACAGGCCTTTGTCAGCAAAGTGATGTCTCTGCTTTTTAATATGCTGTCTAGGTTTGTCATAGCTTTCTTTATAAGGAGTAAGAAGTTTGCTGTTTTTTTTTTTTTAAATTTTGTGGCTGTGGTCACGAAAATCACTACAAACTGTGGAAAATTCTTCAAGAAATGGGAATACCAGACCACCTGACCTGCCTCTTGAGAAATCTGTATGCAGGTCAGGAAGCAACAGTTAGAACTGGACATGGAAAAACAGACTAGTTCCAAATAGAGAAAGGAGTACTTCAAGGCTGTATATGGTCACCCTGATTATTTAACTTCTATGCAGAGTACATCATGAGAAACGCTGGGCTGGATGAAGCACAAGCTGGAATCAAGACTGCCAGGAGAAATATCAATAACCTCAGATATGCAGATGACACCACCCTTATGGCAGAAAGTGAAGAAGAATGAAAGAGCCTCTTGATGAAAGTGAAAAAGGAGAGTGAAAAGTTGGCTTAAAACTCAACATTCAGAAAATTAATCATGGCATCTGGTCCCATCACTTCATAGCAAACAGATGGGGAAACAGTGGAAACAGTGTCAGACTTTATTTTTGGGGGCTCCAAAATCACTGCACATGGTGACTGCATCCATGAAATTAAAAGACGCTTACTCCTTGGAAGGAAAGTTAGGACCAACCTAGACAGCATATTAAAAAGCAGAGACATTACTTTGCCAACAAAGGTCTGTCTAGTCAAAGCTATGGTTTTTCCAATAGTCATGTATGTTTGCGAGAGTTGGACTATATATAAAGAAAGCTGAGCGCCAAAGAATTGATGATTTTGAACTGTAGCATTGGAGAAGACTCTTGAGAGTCCCTTGGACAGCAAGGAGATCCAACTAGTCCATCCTAAAAGAAATCAGTCCTGAATATTCATTGGAAGGACTGATGCTGAGGCTAAAACTCCAATTCTTTGGCCACGTAATGTGAAGAACTGATTCACTGGAAAAGACCCTGATGCTGGAAACGATTGAAGGTGGGCGGAGAAGGGGACGACAGAGGAGGAGATGGTTGGATGGCATCACTGACTCGATGGACATGAATTTGAGTAAACTCCAGAAGTTGGTAATGGACAGGGAGGCCTCGCATGCTGCAGTCCATAGGGTCGCGAAGAGGTGGACACGACTGAGCGACTGAACTGAGCTGGAAAAACCACAGCTTTGACTATATGGACCTTTGTCAGCAAAGTGGTAGCTCTGCTTTTTAATACACTTTCTAGGTTTGTCATAGCTTTCTTTATAAGGAGTAAGAGCTTTTTAATTTCGTGGATGCAGTCACTGTCCACAGTGATTTTGGAACCCAGTGGAAAATGTCACTGTTTCCACTTTTTTCTCCATCTATTTGCGATGAAGTGATGGGACCAGATGCCATGATCTTAGTCTTTTGTGTGCTGAGTTTTAAGCCAGGTTTTTCACTCCCTTTTTTCACCCTCATCAAAAGGCCCTTTAGTTCTTCTCTGCTTTCTGCATATCTAAGATTGCTGGTATTTTTCCTGACGATCTTGATTCCGGCTTGTGATTCTTCCAGCCCTGAGTTTCACATGATTACTCTGCATGTAAGTTAAAAAAGCAGGGTGACAACATACAGCCTTGAGGTACTCCCTGCCTCATTTTGAACGAGCCAAGACATGGAGGCAAACTAAATGTCCATTGACTGAGGAATGGGTAAAGAAAATGTGGTGTGTATATACATGTGGACACACCACACACACACACACAATGTAACATTTCACACAATGTAATATTACTAAGCCATTAAAAAGAATGAAGTAACACCATTTGCAACAACATGGATGGACCTACAAAATGTCATACTGAGTGAATTAAGTCACACAGAAATATTATATAACATCCCTTTTATGTGGAATCAAAAAAGAAATGATACAAATGAACTAACTTACAAAACAGATACTCACAGACTTAAAGAACAAATTTCTCATTGCCAGGGTAGGGATGGGAGAAAGGGATAATTACGGAGTTTGGGATGGACATATACACACCGCTGTATTTAAAATGCATAACCAACAAGGACCCACTGTACAGCACATGGAACTCTACTCAATGTTATGTGCCAGCTTGGATGGGAGCGGGGTTTGGGAGAGAATAGAAACATGTATATGTACGGCTAAGTCCTTTTGCTGTTCACTTGAAAATATCACACTATAGTTTGTTAATCAGCTACACCCCAATACAAAGTTAAAGAAAAATGAAGATATAAGACAAGCAGGAAGGAAAAAAAAAAAAAAAGCAAAGTGTCGGAAGTCTTTCCTTATCAAGCGTGCATGCTCAGTCAGTCAGTTGTGTCGGACTCTTTGCAACCCCATGGACTGTGGCCATAGTTGGTGATTTCAATACACCACTTCCCAAAAAAAAAAAAAAAACAAGACCAGACATAAGATTAATAAGGCAATAGAGGACTTGAACAACAGATACCATATATCAAACAGACCTAATAGACATATAAGGAATATTCCACCCAAAAACAGAATACACCCTTTTCTCAAGTGCACATACAACTTCTACAGCATAGCTGATTAGGCCATAAAAAAGTCCCAGCAACTTTTAAAAGCTTGAAATCACAGAAACTGTATTCTTAGAGCAGAAAGCAAAGGAAGTAGAAATCAGTAACAGGAGAGAAACTGGAAAATTTGCAAATATGTGGAAACTAAACAGCATACTCTTAAATTACTGAGTTGAAGAAATGACAAATTAGAATACTATGAGACTAGTGAAAACAAAGACATTATATGTCAAAATTTATGAGACATACCAAAAGCAGTGCTCAGAGGGAAATATAACTGTAAACACCCATGTTAAAAAGAAATGTATCAATTCAATAATCTAACTCTCTACCTTAATCAAGAGCAAATTAAACCTGTATGCGTGCTACGTCGCTGCAGTCATGTCTGACTCTTTGCGACCCAATGGACTGTAGTCCGCCAGGCTCCTCTGTCCATGAGATTTTACAGGCAAGAATACTGGAGTGGGTTGCCATGCCCCACTCCAGAGGATCTTCCTGACCCAGGCACGAACCTGCTTCTCTCATGTCGCCTGCACTGGCTGGCAGATTCTAGTGCTACCTGGGAAGCCCAAGTTAAACCTGAAGGCAGCAAATTTATGAAATAATAAAAATAAAAGGAGAAATAAACAAGAGTAGAGAAATAATAGAATTTATAAGGCTAAAATTTGACTTTTTTAAATGTATTGACATTACTGACAAACTTTCAGACTCAGTAAGTAAAAAAGAGAGAAGATGCAAATAACCACACTCATAAATTAAAGCAGTAATATTACTATCAACCTTACAAAGAAATAGGTTCCCACAGTAAGCCACTGCTGATTCATGCCTCCAACCTCTCCAACACTAGTAGTTCCCTCACCAGGGATCGGACCCATGGCCCTGGCAGTGGAAATGTGGAACTCTAACCACTGAACCACCAACAAATTCCCTCTAATGGAACATTTTCATATCAAGTATTTCAAATTAATGAAGGTCTAACTTCATGAAAGTGTGTGCACTGTCAAAGGTGTCATCATGCAGCTGGCATGTAGAATACTAAAAAGAACTTAGGGGTGAACTGAAATGAATTCATCCAGGAATTCAACCTACATGAAGACTTGACATCAGGACCTGTACCTATCATTCAGCCTACAGGAGCCCCACTCTGCCATCCTGATCTGAGCCCCATGCCAACTGGCTCCTAAGCCCTGTGCAGCTGCCCTGGGTGAAGAGATACAAGCTCCTCCCACAGTTACATGGCCTTTGTTCAGATGACTGAAGCAGACAAGCAGATGGTAGAATATCTGAGGAGGGACAGGACGTGCTGATATGATGCTCATTCTCTGTCTGCCTCTGAGGACAAGTTGGGACCAGTAAGACCCAACCCTGGATAGGCCACTGATGCTGGAGACTATGGCTTGGAGGCTTTGAATACTCCTAGGGGTTCTGCTCCTGAGGGCTGAGGGGACCAGGTCTCCATTTAGGGAATACTAGGTACATTCAGGAAAGCTCTGCACTGGGGTTTTTCAAACTTTGATGTGTATCAGAATTACCTGAAAGCCTTGTTGGAATACAACTGCTGGATCTGATGCCCAGGGTCTGATTCAGTAGGTATGGGGTGTAACTCAAGAATCTACAGTTCTTTTTTTTTATAGCCACGCCATGCAGTTTGCTGCATCTGTTCCCTGACCAGGGATTGAACCCATGCCCTTGGCAGTGAGAGCACAGAGTCCTAAGCACTGGACTTTCAAAGAATTTCCAAGATTCTGCATTTTTAACTGTGCCAAGGTGATACTGAAATTGCTGGTGGGGAACCATACCTTGAGAACTATTGCTATAGAGCCTGCAAGTGTTTCCTAACAGGATCTGATTAAAGGAATTTTAAATTTACATATTTATTTATTTATAAATTCCCACCTTTCTTAAATTTCTAGAATTAAAAACCTTATAGAAACAAAAAAGATTATAAGAGAATAGGAAAAAATTATATGCCAATAAACTGCATAACCTATATTAAATGGCTCAAGGAAAAGTAAAAGATTAGAACAAACCTGTAACATTCAAAGAGAATCAGCTATCAAAACCTAACAAAGAAGTCCAGAATCAGATGGTTACACTAGCGAATTCTACAAGCAATTTAAATAAATAACAATGATCATTCTCAAAATCTTCCTAAAAATATATGAGGAAGATTTCCTAACTCAATCTATGAAGCCAGCATTTCTTCTATATAAAAGCCAAACACAGAACCCGCCCCCCCCCAAAAAAAAACCTACAGAACAATTTCTCCTATAAAGGTAAGTGCTGCTGCTGTTAAGTCACTTCAGTCATGTCCAACTCTGTGCGACCCCATAGACGGCAGCCCACCAGGCCCCCGCCAGTCCCTGGGATTCTCCAGGCAAGAACACTGGAGTGGGTTGCCATTTTCTTCTCCAATGCATGAAAGTGGAAAGTGAAAGTGAAGTCACTCAGTCGTGTCTGACTCTTAGCGACCCCATGGACTGCAGCCCACCAGGCTCCTCCGTCCATGGGATTTTCCAGGCAAGAGTACTGGAGTGGGGTGCCATTGCCTTCTCTGAAATATAAGTGCAAAATTTTTCAAATAGCAAACATATAACTACATATTATATAATATATACCATGGGGAAGGGGGGCCTACCCAAGAATGCCAAAGTTGTCCAACATTAGAAAATCAAGGTAATAAGATATATTATTAGAAAGTAAAAAAGAACCACAAAATCATCTCAAATTAAGACAAAAAGCATTTCACAAAATCTCAAGAGACACTAAAGAGCCAAAACATTACTTCATGATAAAAACATTCAAAAAACTAGGAAACTGAATGGAACTTTCTTAATATAATAAAGAGCATTTATGAAAAACAAGTAACTAACTTCATACTCTGTTGAACGACTAAAATAAAAGCTACCCCCCCTAAAATCAAGAAGTCAACAATGTCCATTTTTACCATGGTTTTCAACAAATTAGTGTATGTTGAAGCAGAACAATTATGCAAGAAAGAGACATAAATCACATGCAAGTAGGAAAAAAAGTGATACTATCTTTATTCAGAGACGACATAATCCTTTATATATAGAAAATCTTAAGGAATCGACAATAGCCAAATACTAGTTGAAAATGGCATCACTGACTCAATGGAAATGAGTTTGAGCAACCTCATGGAGATAGTGAATGATAGGGAAGCCTGGTGGGCTGCAGCCCATGGGGTCGCAAAAAGTTGGACACAACTAAGCGACTTGAACAAGTTGAAAAAAACTTGTAGGTGGAAGACAATATACAAAAATGAATTCTTTTTTAGAACTAATAAGTTTAACAATGTGAGAGGATAAAAAATCAACCACAAAACACTGTTTTTGTACAGTGACCATTAAAAAAAATGAAAGGGAAGAAAATTACATTTACAGTTGCATTAGAATAAAGGAAACATTTAAAAAAGAAATTTAACCCAGGTAAAAGATTTGTTTACAGATGGGAAGACAATATTATAAGGATGTCACTAGGCACTCAAAACAATCTACAGATTCAATACTGTACTTGTCAAAATCTTAATTCTTTTATACAGAAAATCTCATCCGAAATTCTTATGGAATCTCATGGAAAGGACCTTTAAAGCCAAAATGATCTTGGAAAGAGAGACCAAAGTTGGAAGTCTCACACTTCTAGAGATCAAATTTCACCACAAAGTGACAGTAATCAAAACACTGTGATACAAGTATAGAGACAAACATACAAACCAAAAGAAAACCACTTCCAGAAATAAATCCTCACATATTTGGTCAAATGGATTCTGGCAAGAAAACCAAGATCATGCAAATAAGGGAAACACTGTCTTTTCAAAAAAAACGGTGCTGGGAAATATAGATATTCACATACAGGAAAAAAAGAAATTGAATCCTGGTCTTACATCATGCACAAAAATCAACTGAAAATGGACCAAACATCTAAGTGTAAAAAAATTATAAAACTTCTTAAAGAAAAACTAGTGCAAAAGCATCATGATAGTAGATTTGGAAATGATTTCTTGGCTGTGACATCAAAGGCACAGGCAACAAAAGAAAAAATAAGATAGATTTCATCAATATAAAAAAACTTTTCTGCATCAAAGGACTTTATCAACAGAGTCAGAAGGCAATCAAAGGATAGTAAAAAAAAAGTTTGGAAATCATTTATCTGATAAGAATCTAGTACCCAGAATACAAAGATGACCCTTGAACAACACAGGGCTTATAAGGTTCAACCACCCATATGGTTGAAAAATCACATATAACTTCACAGATGGCACTCTACATCCAGTTATGCAGACACAGATTCAACCAACTGTAGACTGTGTTTAGTACTACTGGACGCATTTATTGAAAAAATTCTATGTTTAAGTGGATTCACATAATTCATATTCATGCTGTTCAAGAGTCCACTGTAATTTCTTACTATCGAATTACACCAAAAAAAAAAAAAAAACCCAGTTAAAAAGAAATTGTCAGAACTTCTCTGGAGGTTCAGTGGTTGGAAGTCCACCTGCCAACACAGGGGACATAGGTTCATCCCCTGGTCCTGGAAGATCCCACATGCCTTGGAGCGACTAGGCCTCTGCACAACAATTACTGAGTCTGTACTCTAAAGCCTGTGAGCTGCAACTACTATACTCACAAATCTGAAGCCCATGCTCCACAACAAGACAAGCCAGGATAAGGAGAAGCCCACGCACCACAACAAAGAGGAGCTTCAGCTCATCACAACTAGAGGATGCTGCCTGCAGCAACAAGGACCCACCACAACCAAAAATAAATAATATATATTTTTTTAATGGTCAAAGGACTCAAACAGACACTTCTCCAAAGAAGATATATTATTGGCCAATAAGCACATCAAGAGTTGAGGCTCAACTTGTTAGAGAAATGCACATCAAAACCACAATGCAATAACATTTTCCAGTTTTGAGGATGGCTATAATCACAAAATGGAACATAACAAATTTGAGAAAAGCTTTGTCATCTCTGGTTAGGTAATGAGTTCTTACATGTTGACACCAAAAGTACCATTCATAAAAAGAAACAAAAAAGAGACTAACTAGACTTAATCTTTTTTCTCTGAAAAAGACATGTGAGAGATTTTAAAAAGTCATACACTAAGAGAAAATACTTTCAAATCATGTAATTGAAAAAGAACTTATAGGAAGAAAACTTTCAAACGTCAAATATAAGACAGAAAACAGTTCCTTTTTTTCCCCATAGGTGAAGGATTTGAACAGACACTTTAACAAAGAACATAAAAGGGTAACATATATTTCCAGTGGACGCTCTTTACCATTGTTTTGTTGTTTTAGTCTATTAAGTTCTATCCAACTCTTTTGTGATCCAATGGCCTATAGCCCGCTAGGCTCCTCTGTTCATGGGATTCCCCAGGCAAGAGTACTGGAGTGGGTTGTTATTTCCTTCTCCAGGTGATCTTCTCATTAGGGAATGGACTAGAACTGAAATGAGATACTACTACATACATATTAACATGACTAAAATTAAAAAGACCATTTCAAGTGTTGGTAAGGAGTCAAAACAGCTGGAAAATTCATACATAACATAGCTGGAAGAAATGGAAAAATAGCACAATCCCTATGAAAAACAGCTAGTAACCAGACACTAACTGTTAATATATAACTAAGCAGCTAAAGTTGAATGGTTCTATGAAGACCTACAAGACCTTTTAGAACGAACACTGAAAAAAGATGTCCTTTTCATTATAGGGGACTAGAAAGCAAAAGTAGGAAGTCAAGAAACACCTGGACTAACAGGCATTTTGGCCTTGGAGTACAGAATGAAGCAGGACAAAGGCTAATAAAGTTCTGCCAAGGGAAAGCACTGGGCATAACAAACACCCTCTTCCAACAACACAAGAGAAGACTCTACACGTGGACATCACCAGATGTTCAACAACAAAAAATCAGATTGATCATATTTGTTGCAGCCAAAGATGGAGAAGCTCTATACACTCAGCAAAAAACAAGACCGGGAGGAAACTGTGGCTCAGATCATGAACTCCTTATTGCCAAATTCAGACTTAAATTGAAGAAAGTGGGGAAAACCACTAGACAATTCAGGTATGACCTAAATCAAATCCATTATGATTATACACAGGAAGTGAGAAATAGACTTAAGGGACTAGATGTGATAAGAGTGCCTGATGAACTATGGACAGAGGTTTGCGGCATTGTACAGGAGACCGGAATCAAGACCATCCCCAAGAAAAATGAAAAAAAGCAAAATGGCTGTCTGAGGAGACCTTACAAATAGCTGTGAAAAGAAGCGAAAAGCAAAGGAGAAAAGGAAAGATACACCCATTTGAATGCAGAGTTCCAAAGAATAGCAAGGAGAGATAAGAAAGCCCTCCTCAGTGATCAATGCGAAGAAACAGAATGTGAAAAACTAGAGATCTCTACAGAAAATTAGAGATACTAAGGGAACATTTCATGCAAAGATGGGATCAACAAAGGACAGAAATGGTAGGGACCTAACAGAAGCAGAATATACTATGAAGATGTGGCAAGAATACAGAGAAGAACTATACAAAAAAGATCTTCATAACCCAGATAATCACGATGGTGTGATCACTCAACAAGAGCCAGACATCCTGGAATGTGAAGTCAAGTGAGCCTTAGGAAGCACCACCATGAACAAAGCTAGTGGAGGTGATGGAATTCCAGTTGACCTATTTCAAATCCTAAAAGATGCTGCTGCATTCAATATGTCAGCAAATTTGGAAAACTCAGCAGTGGCCACAGGTCTGGAAAAGGTCAGTTTTCATTCCAATCCCAAAGAAAGGCAATTCCAAAGAATGCTCAAACTGCTGCACAATTGCACTCATCTCATATGCTAGTAAAGTGACACTCAAAATTCTCCAAGCCAGGCTTCAGTGATACGTGAACTGTGAACTTCCAGATGTTTAAGCTGGTTTTAGAAAAGGCAGAGGAACCAGAGATCAAATTGCCAACATCCACTAGATCATCGAAAAAGCAAGAGAGTTCGAGAAAAACATCTATTTCTGCCTTATTGACTATGCCAAAGCCTTTGATTGTGTGGATCACAGTAAACTGTGGAAAATTCTGAAAGAGATGGGAATACCAGACCACCTGACCTGCCTCTTCAGAAACCTATATGCAGTTCAGGAAGCAACAGTGAGAGCTGGACATGGAACAACAGACTGGTTCCAAATAGGAAAAGGAGTACTTCAAGGCTGCATATTGTCACCCTGCTTATTTAACTTATATTCAGAGTACATCATGAGAAACGCTGGGCTGGAAGAAGCACAAGCTGGAATCAAGATTGCCGGGAGAAATATCAATAACCTCAGATATGCAGATGACACCACCCTTATGCAGAAAGTGAAGAACTAAAGAGCCTCTTGATGAAAGTGAAAGAGGAGAGTGAAAAAGTTGGCTTAAAGCTCAACATTCAGAAAACTAAGATCATGGCATCTGGTCCCATCACTTCATGGCAAATAGATGGGGAAACAGTGGAAACAGTGGCTGACTTTATTTGGGGGGGCTCCAAAATCACTCCAGATGGTGATTGCAGCCATGAAATTAAAAGACACTACTCCTTTGGAAGCAAAGTTATGACCAACCTAGACAGCATATTATTATTATTATTTTTTTTAGACAGCATATTAAAAAGCAGATGTTACTTTGTCAACAAAGCTCTGTCTAGTCAAGGCTGTGGTTTTTCCAGTAGTCATGTATGGATGTGAGAGTTGGCCTATAAAGAAAGCTGAGTGCTGAAGAATTGATGCTTTTGAACTGTGGTGTTGGAGAAGACTCTTAATAGGAGTCCCTTGGACTGCAAGGAGATCCAACCAGTCCATCCTAAAGGAGATCAGTGCTGGGTGTTCACTGGAAAGACTGATGTTGAAGCTGGAACTCCAATACTTTGGCCACCTGATGCAAAGAGCTGAATAATTTAAAAGACTCTAACGCTGGAAAAGATTGAGGGCAGGAGGAGAAGGGGACGACACAGGATGAGGTGGTTAGATGGCATCACTGACTCATGGACCAGAGTCTGAGTGAACTCCAGGAGTTGGTGATGGACAGGGAGGCCTGGCGTGCTGAGGTTCATGGGGTTGCAAAGAGTCGGACATGACTGAGTGACTGAACTGAAGGGAACTGAAAGCAATGCCACTCCTAGGTGGCAAAGTTCAAAGAAAGCTTATGTTCTTACCAAAAAAAAAAAAAAAAGGTGCATTAATAATCAAATGCTCGTAGTAATTTATTCATAACTGCCAGAAACTGTAAACATCCCCAAAGTGAAAGTGAAGTCGCTCAGTTGTGTCCGACTCTTTGCGACCCCATGCCCTGTAGCCTATCAGGCTTCTCAGTCCATGGGATTTTCCAGGCAAGAATACTGGAGTGGGTTACTATTTCCTTCTCCAGGAGATCTTCCCAACCCAGGAACTGAACCTGGGTCTCCCACATTTTAGGCAGACGCTTTACCGTCTGAGCCACCAGGGGAGTCCAAACATCTCCAAACTATCCTTAATTAAAAGATTATAATTATACGATAGCACATTCACAAGATGGAATACTATTCAACAATTAAATGAGTCTCAAGTACACAGACTATGTACTTACTGTAGAATTCCACTTACAAGACATTGTTAGAAAACCACACAGAACAGAACAGACCAGTGGTTGTTAGAGACTGGGGTAAAAGAGGACTGACTAGAAAGCGACAGCATAACAGAATCTGGGGGTTGAACAACATATCCAAATGACAACTAACTTCTAAATCCAACCAGGATCGTCTGCAGAAACTCATTTAATTCTCAAATAAAATCTCAAATAACTGAGATAATTCTCAAAACAGAAAGGAACTAAAATGAGTAACTACAATATTTTGAAAAAGAAAAAAGTGGGAATAAACAAAATACCTGATTTCTATAAGTATACAAACTTACACAAGTTTAATAAGAAATACAATTATGGAATGCTTTACATGTTTATATGCAATTTACATTTTTTACTTGGAAAAAGCACTGTGGAAATTCTATACCATTTGTTAATACTTATGTGTCATAAGTGTATTTAGATCCTTAAGGATCTGTCTTCCTTAATCAGAAAAACATTTTAATATATACTTTAAACTTACATAAACCCAGTATGGGGCTTCCCTGGTAGTTCAGCTCTTAAAGAATCCACGTGCAATGTAGGAGACCCGCGTTCGATCCCTGGGTGGGAAGATCTCCTGGAGAACAGAATGGCAACCCATTTCAGTATTCTTGTCTGGGAAACCCCATGCACAGAGGAGCCTGGAGGCCTACAATCTGTGGGGTTGCAAGAGTCAGACACAACTGAGCAGCTAAGCATAAACCTACTATAGTTTTAGTTTTATACCAATACAACATTAAAAGGCAGAACACTCAGCTTACCTTCCTGCATTTAATATTCTTGCTCAGAGAGTAAAGTCCACTGCTAGGTTTTTTTTTTCCTTAGGGGCTTCCCAGGTGGCACTAGTAGTAAAGAACCCGCATGCCAATGAGGGAGACATCAGAGATATGAGTTCAATCCTTGAAGTCAGGAAAATCTCCTGGAGGAGGGCGAGGCAACCCACTCCAGTATTCTTGCCTGGACAGAGCAGTCTGATGGGCTATGGTCCACTGAGCTGCAAAGAGTCAGACACAACTGAAGCAACTTAGCACATATGAACACCAGGTTTTGGGATCAAGAAACAAGAAGTCTAGTGATAGTTTCAGGACATCTGCAAAATTTTGAGAATCTCATTTTATGAGTACTTTACTTAAGTAAAATAACCCAGTGCACTCTTATTCTCTATTCCCCATTTTTAATTAAGTCTCATTTTACTAAACACAACCAACTTTGTCTTATAAACCTATATATTTGGCTCTCTACAGCTCTCAAGGAAAAAAATTTCCCTTGGTGGAGAAGGTATATAAAAATGATGCATACCAATTTTTCACTTAACATTTTACCATCCTTTAATCTTATTTCTGTTCTAATCATAGCTTTAAAACTCATGTTTACCAAGATGGCAGCCACCATGAAGAAGACAGCTGCAGAAGATGTCAATATCACTTTTGAAGATCAACAAAAGATAAAAAAATTTGCACAGAATACAAGTAGAATCACAGAGCTGAAGGAAGAAATAGAAGTAAAAAAGAAACAACTCCAAAATTTAGAAGATGTCTGTGAGGACATCATGCTTGCAGATGACAACTGCTTAATGACACCTTATCACATTGGCGATGTTTTCATTAATCATTCTCAAGAAGAAACACAAGAAATGTTAGAAGAAGCAAAGAAAAATTTGCAAGAAGAAACTGACGCCTTAGAATCCAGAATGGAATCAATTCAGTGGGTGTTAGCAGATTTGAAAGTTCAGTTCAGTTGCTCAGTCATGTCCGACTCTTTTTGCAACCCCATGAATCACAGCAGGCCAGGTCTCCCTGTCCATCACCAGCTCCCAGAGTCTATCCAAACCCACGTCCATTGAATCAGTGATGCCATCCAAACCATCTCATCTTCTGTCAGTTACATGCAAAATCTTGGAGTAACATAAACCTTGAAGCTTAAACATTTTATATAAGTTAAACATTTTAACTTATGAAAGTTAAACATTTTATATAATGGTTTAGTTTAATAAACTTGTATTTTGTTTAAAATGATAATTTCCCTTCTTCAAATGAAATGGAAAGCAAAACTTTTTTTTAAATTTTCATTTATTTAATGGAAACTTGCCTATTTTCACGTCTTGCTTATTTATTTTATATTTTTAAAAGAAGACAGTATTCATCTATGTATTTTGCATAACAATTATATCAAGTGTAGGGGCTTTATGTCATGTTATTAAAATCAGTTAAGCAATCAAAAAAACAAAAAACTCCTGTTCGTACTTACTACGTTTTTCATAAGCCATTCTAAACATTTCTCTTGTCATTCCAGCAATCTTATAAATTTATCATTGGTCATATAGTCCTCTATTTCATTTTTATAGTAGTCACCCATAAATTGGTATCACTCTATAACTAACTTGGTATTGTTTTTTTTCTCTTTACTGAGAACATCCAACATTCATTAAAGCATCTACCTACATGCTAGACACTGTGCTAAATTTCACTTTCAATAAAGAATATTCCCCATTCTTTCTGAATTATGTTGGTTTTAAAGATGCATGCGTGCTCAGCTGTGTCTAATTTTTTGCGACCCAACTATAGCCCATGAGGCTCATCTGTGCATGGGATTTTTTCCAGGCCAAAATACTGGAATGAGTTGCCTTGCCCTCCTCCAAGGATCCTCCTGACCTAGGGATCAAATGCAAATATCCTGCACTGGCAGGCAGTTTTTACCACTGAGCCACCTGGAAAGATACTACACCTGAAAAAGCACATACATCTCTCTCTCTCTCTCACTCTAAAGGTACATTTCTCATCATTCCCAAGGTTATCTTCTAAGCTGAGCACTTCTTCTCAGGGCTCCTAACTCTTTCACTTCTCCCATCAGTTCTCACACTCAAAACAGAATGTAAAAGAGCTGTTCCTCTCATTTTGTCAAACTTCTGAGGGATAAAGAACAGCAACAAAAATAGTAAAAAGCAGGCAGAAAATCAATAAAGACACAAGTGAACTCTATAACACGATCAATCAACTGTATTTAATTGGCATCTATAAACTGTTTCATTCAACAACAGCAGAATTCACATTTCTCTCAAGCTCACATGGAACATTCATCAGAACAGATAACATTCTGAACCATAAAAAATTCCTTAACAAATTTGGAAAAGCAGAAATCATACAATGCATGCTCTCAGGCTACAATGGAGTTAAATTAGAAATCATTAATAGATAGTTGGAAAAATCACAAAACACCTGGAAATTAAACAACATGCTTCTAAATAGCACGAGTCAAAGAAGAAATCTCAACAGAAATTTTAAAACATTTCAACTGAATGAATATGAAAATACAACTCATCAAAATTTTTAGGATGCAGCCAAAGCAGCTTACAGAGAATTTATAGCACTGTCTGCATGTAGCAGAAAAGAAGAAAATCTAAAATCAATCGTCTAATCTTCCAACCTAAGAAACTGGGGGGGCGAGAGGGGGGGCGGGGGAGAACAAAGCAAATAAAAACTAAGCGTTAGAAAAGAAATAATAAAAACTAGAGCAAAAGGCAAAGAAGTTGTAAAATAGTAAGTCAAAAATTATGGAAGTGACTAAAACCAAATACTGGTTCTTTGAAAAGATCTATAAAAATTAATAAACATCCACCTAGGCTAACTAAGAAAAAAGGACACAATATCAGAAATAAAAAATGGAATGTAAACAGAAAACGACAACACAAAAAGGGTAATAACAGAATACCATGAGTATACTCACAAGATGTGAAACAGAGATGAAATGGATCCAATACTTGAAAGATAAAATATGCCAAAACTCACAAGAAACAGGCAATAGAAACTGGCCTATATCTATAAAAGAAACTGCATCAATATTTTAAAACCTGCCACGACATGAAGAACCAAACCCAGATAGGTTCACTGGCAAATTCTAACATTTAAGGAAGAAGCTATAACCAAGTCTCTACCATATCTTCCAAAAGATGAAAGGAGAGGAGATATTTCCTACCTCATTTTATGAGACAGTATTACCCTAACATCAAAATTAGACAAACACACTGCAAGAAAATTACAGACCACTCTATCTCTCATCAACACAGATATAAAACTGTCAACAAAGTGATAGCAAATCAAAAATTTTTAATGTATTTTAAAAATTATGTACCACAAGCGAGATTTATCCCATGTGCAGTTCAGTTCAGTTGCTCACTCATGAGCAATCCCATGAACTACAGCACTCCAGGCTTTCCTGTCCATCACCAACTCTCAGAGCTTCCTCAAACTCACGCCCATTGATTCGGTAATGCTATCCAACCATCTCATCCTCTGTCAGCCTTTGTCCTCCCGCCTTCAATATGTCCCAGCATCAAGGTCTTTTCCAATGTGTCAGTTCTTAGCATCAGGTAGCAAATATTGAAGCTTCAGCATCAGTCCTTCCAATGAAAATTCAGGACTGATTTCCTTTAGGATGGACTGGTTTGACGTCCCTGCAGTCCAAGGGACTCTCAAGTGTCTTCTCCAACACCACAGGTCAAAAGCATCAATTCTTTGGCGCTCGGCTTTCTTTATGGTCCAACTCTCACAACTACACATGACTACTGGAAAAACCACAGCTCTGACTAGAAGGATCTTTGTTGGCAAAGTAACGTCTCTGCTTTTTAATATGCTGTCTAAGTTGGCCATAGCTTTTCTTCCAAGGAGCAAGTGTCTTTTAATTCCATGGCTGCAGCCACCGTTTAGATGGTTTCCCCATCTATTTGCTATGAAGTGATGGGACTGGATGCCATGATCTTAGTTTTCTGAATGTTGAGCTTTAAGCCAACTTTTTCACTCTCCTCTTTTACTTTCATCAAAAGGCTCTTTAGTTCTTCTTCACTTTCTGCCATAAGGGTGCTGTCATCTGCATATCTGAGGTTATTGGTATCTATCCTGGCAATCTTGATTCTAGTTCATGCTTCATCCAATCCAGCATTTCACATGATGTACTCTGCATGTAAATTAAGTAAGTAGGGTGACAATATACAGCCTTGATATACTCCCTTCCCAATTTGGAACCAGTCTGTTGTTCCATGTCCAGTACTAACTATTGCTTCTTGACCTGCACACAGGTTTCTGAGGAGGCAGGCAAGGTGATCTGGTATTCCCATCTCTTTAAGAACTTTCCATAGTTTGTTGTAATCCACAAAGTCTAAGGCTTTGGTGTAGTCAATAAAACAGATGTTCCAGATGTTTCTCTGGAACTCTCTTGCTTTTTCAATGATCCAACCAATGCTGGCAATTTGATCTCTGGTTCCTCTGCCTTTTCTAAATCCATCTGAACATCTTGAACACTTCTTGAACATCTGGAAGTTCTCAGTTCACATACTGTTGAAGCCTCACTTGGAGAATTTTGAGCTCTGCTATCATGTGAAGAGTCCAGCTGTGCAGTAGTTTGAACATTCTTTGGCACTTCCCCTTTCCTGGATTAGAATAAAAACTGATCTTTTCCAGTCCTGTGGCCACTGCTGAGTTTTCCAAATTTGCTGGCATACTGAGTGCAGCACTTTCACAGCATCATCTTTTAGAATTTGAAATAGTTCATCTGGAATTCCATCAACACCACTACCTTTGTTTGTAGTGATGCTTCCTAAGGCCCACTTGACTTTACACTCCAGGATGTTTCGCTCACGGTGAGTGATCACATCATCGTGGTTATCTGGGTCATTAATATCTTTTTTGTATGGTTCTTCTTTGTACTCGTCACCTTTTTTTTTAATATCTTCTGCTTCTGTTAGGTTCATACCATTACTGTCCTTTATTATGCCCGTATTTGCATGAAATGCTTCAGGTTCTCTATAATGTTCTTTAAGAGATCTCTAGTCTTTCCCATTCTATTGTTTTTCTCTATTTCTTTGCACTGATCAATAAGGAAGGCTTTCTTATCTCTCCTTGCTAGTCTTTGACTCTGCATTCAGATGGGTATATCTTTCCTTTTCTCCTTTGCCTTTAGCTTCTCTTTTCTCAGTATTTGTAAGGACTCCTCAGGCAACCATTTTGCCTCTTTGCATGTTTTTTTCTAGGGGATGCTTTTGATCACTGCCTCCTGAACAATGTCACAAAACTCTGTTCATGGTTCTTCAGGAACTCTATCAGAGCTAATCCCGTGAATCTCTTTGTCACTTCCACCGTGTAATTGTAAGGGATTTGACTTTGGTCATACCTGAATTGTCTAGTGGTTTTCCCTACTTTCTTCAATTTAAGTTTGAATTTTTCAGTAAGGTGTTCATGCTCTGAGCCACATTCAGCTCCCAGTCTTGCTTTTGCGGACTGTATAGAATTTCTCCATCTTCAGCTGCAAAGAATATAATCAATCTGATTTCAGTACTGACCATCTGCTGATGTACATGTGTCGAGCCATCTCTTGTGTTGTTGGCAACGGGTGTTTCTATGACCAGTGCATTCTCATGGCAAAACTCTGTTAGCCTTTGCCCTACTTTATTTTGTACTCCAAAGCCAAACTTGTCTATTACTCCAGGTATCTTTTGACTTCCTACTTTTGCATTTTAGTCCCCTATGATGAAAATGACTTTTTTTTTTTTTTCTTGGTATTAGTTCTACAAGGTCTTTTAGGTCATCATAGAACTGTTCAACTTCAGCTTCTTCAGCATCAGTGACTGGGGCATAGACTTGGATTACTGTGATACTGAATGGTTTGTCTTGGAAATGAACACCATGAACTATAGCCTTCCAGGCTCCTCTGTCCATGGGATTCTCCAGGCAAGAATACTGGATTGGGTTGCCATTTTCTTCTCCAAGGAATCTTCCTGACCTAGGAATCGAACCCTGGTCTCCTGCATTGCAGGCAGATTCTTTACCATCTGAGCCACCAATAACGTCCTTTATCCCAGGTACACATGTCTAGTTAAAATGTGAAAATCAAATAATGGAACCCATCATAACAAGAGGTAAAGAAGTAAAGCCACACAGTCATATCAATAAATTCAGGAAAAACATTTCATAAAATCCAACACACATTCATAATTTTTAAAAGAACTTTCACTAAACTAAAATAGATGGGAACTTCTGAACTTACACCTAACACATACATAATGGGAAGAACTAGTCCTCTTAAGAACAAAGCAAAGATATCTTTTACCATTCCTTTTGAACACTGTACTAGAAATTCAAGCTAAAGCAATAAGAAAAGGAAATAAAAGGTATACAGACCAGGAAGGAAGAAATCAAACTTTCTTTGTATGCAGATCACATGACTGTCTATATAGAAAACCTGAAAAAACTGAAAAGCCATTTTTCATATATAAAATGAACAAATGAAATTTGAAATTAATACACCATTTACATTGTTCAGTCGCTATGTCATGTCTGACTCTTTGTGACTCCAAGGACTGAAGCACACCAGACTCCTCTGTCCTCCACTATCTACCAGAGTTTGCTCAAATTCATGTCTATTGATTTGGTGATGTTGTCTATCCATCTAACCATTTACATCAGCACCAGAAGAAAGATAAATATTTGAATATAAATCCAAAACAATATGGACAAGATCTAGACAAGGAAAACTCCAAAATTTCAATGAAAAATCTAAGAACTAAATATGTGCTCAGTTGCATCTTGAGTCTTTGTGATCCCATGGACTATAGCCCGCCAGGCTCCTCTGTCCATGAAATTTTTCTGACAAGAATATTGGAGCAGGTTACCATTATCTACTCCAGGGGAATCTTCCAACCCAGGGATGGAACCTGTGTCCTTGGAATCTCCTGCACTGGCAAGTGGATTCTTTACCACTGCGCCACCTGAGAAGCCCAAGAACTAAATAAGCAGATAGCTATTCCTGGTTCAGATAGGAAGACTCAAAATTGTCAAGATGTCAGTCCCATCTTGGTCCATAGATTCAACACATTCCCTGTTGACTGCATAAGAAGTTAATTTCTATATATCAAAAACTGGTGCTAAAGTTGATTTGGAGGGCAAAAGATCTAGAATAGGCAAAACAATATTCAAAAACAAGAACAAAATTAGAAGACTGATAATATCTGAATTTAAGATTTGCTTTAATATGTCTATAGCAATCAAGACTATGATAGTGACAAATAAAATAGACAACTAGATTAATAAAATAATACAGAGAGCCCAGAAGTCAACCCACCCAAATAGTCAATTGATCTGTGACAACTGAACAAAGTGATATAATGGAGAAAACATCATCTTTTCAACATATGATGTTAAAATTGGATATCCATGTGGGAAAGAAAGAATTTAAAGCCTTCAAAAAATTAACTCAACATGGATCAAAGAACTAAATATAAACTCAAAAGTAAAACTCTTAAAATAACATATGGAAAAATCCAGATGACCTTGGGTATGGTGATGATTTTTTAGGCATATGGTGATGACTTTTTCGATACAACACCAAAGGCACGAACTATGAGGAGAAAATGATAGTTAAACTGGACTTACTAGAATTAAAACTTCTGCTCAGCAAAGGACTGTCAAGAAAATGAAAAGACAAGTCACAGACAGGGAAATAATATTTCTCTAGACATTTTTGTTTAATATTTTCAATATGTTTTTAATCTAATATCTTAAGCATCCAAAATATATAAAGAAGTGTTAAAACTCAATAAGAAAACAAATAACCTGCTTAAAATATGGGTATAAGACTCGAACACCTCACAAAGGAAACTACACAGCTGGCATATAAGCAAAGAAAAGATACTTAACATCCTATGTCATTAGAGAACTGCAAATTAAAAAACAGTACAATACTTCTACACTCAGAATGGTGAAAAGCCAAAAGACTGACAAAACCAAATGCTGACAAGTAAATGGAACAACAGAAATTCACTGCTGGCAGGAAAACAAAATGGTATAGCAACTTTGGATGACAGTCTGGCAGTTTCTTACAAACTCCATATATTCTTACCATATGTTCCAGCAATCATGCTCCAAAGTATATATCCAAAGGAAGTAAAAACTCATCTTCACACATAAACCTACATAAAGATGTTTAGTGGTTTTATTCAAAAGTGTGAAAACATGGAAGGAACCATGATGTTCTTCAGGAGATGAATGGATAAATAAACTGTGGTACATGCAGACAATGGAATATTACTCAGTACTAAAAGGAACGAGTCACCAAGTCAGGAAAAGACACAGGAAAAGTCATATGCATATTAGTAACTGAAAGAAGTCAATCTGAAACTGCCACATACTCCATGATTTCAACTACACTGCAGTCTTGACAAGGCAAAACTATGAGACGTTAAAAATACCAGTGGTTGCCAGGGACTACAGGGCAGAAGAGATAATAGGTGGAGCACAAAAGGTTTTTACAGCAGTAAAACTTTTTGTATGATACTATAATGATGGACACATGTAATGATATAGTTATAAAAAGCCATAGTTTATACAACACCAAAAGTGAACACTAATGTTCACTCTGGGTGATAAGGACATGTCAGTGTAAGTTCACCAATTAAACTCACCGCTATGTGTGTATGTACCGCTATGGTACAAGATGATGATAGTGGAAGAGACTGTATGTACTTGGGGACAAGGAATATATGGGATAGTCTCTGTATATTCCATTCAATTTTGCTGTGATTCTAAAATTTCTCTTAAAACTAAAGTCTTTTTTTAGAAATAGTAAATAACTTATTAGCCAATTAAAGTTTTCCACAGAGTTAATTTATATCCTTGGTCAATTTTCTGATCTCACATGGATTTAAGCACATGTGTACACCCAGAGATACAGAGGCATAATGCCCCATCTACTTAAACACGCAGTGCCCCTATCTGTTTACCATGCACTGTGCCAAAGATGATGACAGGAAGAAAAATAAAATTCAGAATATAATGACCAGCCTGTATCTTGCCTAAATAACACCCGGTTTTATAAATTCTCATTAACTGATTCAAGAACAAGGGTTAAAAAGCAGTATCTATCACACAGCTTATTTCCAATTACAGGCAGTATCACCTGTGGAGTACAAAGTTCTAGTCTTTAATCAGAGGAATTCACTCTCCAGGCAGACTTACAATCTAATTAATTCAGGACCCTATTTTATCACTCCTAAAATTTTATCTGAGCTGTCTCAGAGAATCTCTTAGCAGTGAATATGTATATACATACACATGTGGGTAGATGGTAGTGGGTGGCACATGATTTGCAAAGCAAAACAATGATTAAAATGGTGTTTCTGAAACTGTGGACTTCTCCAGTGATCCAGAGTTTAAGAATCCACCCTGCAATGCAGGGGACAAGGATTCAATCCCTGGTTAGCAAACTAGGATCCCACATGCTGTAGGGCAACTGAGCCCTCACACACTAGAGAGCCCATGCGTTTTTCGCAATGAAGATCCTGAATGTTGCAGGTGGGATCTGAAGTACTACTCTGCACCAACACAGAAATGTTATACTCATTTACTGTTTTAACTAGAATTATGATTGTTACCTATGTTCATGACAGCAAATTAAAGATATTAAGAGAAAAAAAATTTCCAATACATAAATGTATACATCATACTATGAAAAATTTAAGTAGATTTCAATCAAGAAAACAAAGTACCAATCTCTTTTCTAAGTAAAAGTAGCCTACAAATGAGAAAATTTTTCTAGTTCTTTCAGTGAATAAAAAGAATGCCAAAATAGAGTTCAAACCTCCAATTTACACAGCAATACCTACTACAAGATGAAGCAAATAGGAAAAAGGCACTATTATGACACAGGAAATGGAGAAGTAATAAACTTTGGAAAACATTAATCCTCAAAATCTCAAATATTAAAGAGACAAGACAACTTACACCAAAATTGAATTACGTGCTAAATGGGATAGTTCACTGGTAACAGCAAGTTGACTCGTTCATTAGTCCTCTTTTTCTCTTCAAATATTCTAAAAAAGTATCCCCTTCTTTTACCATCTCCAGGTAACAAAGCCTTAAAATTAAAAGGAATTATAGCAGAGGGCTTCAAGAATTTGGGCCCTGGATCCAGATCATCTGGGCCTTAAGCTTTCTAACTCTGTAACTCACTATGCCTCAGTATTCTCACCTCTCAAACAGAAATAATGCAACTAAAAAAAAAAAAAAAAAGCTTCATTTGGTTGCTGAGAGAAATAATTGGAAGAATGCCTATAACTTTAAAAAATATTAAGACTGAGCTACAGAAAGAAGTATATAAAAACATAAAGCTCTGCAAGCCCACGTATCTGTTCTTTTTGCCCCATTTTACACTCTTAATGGGGCTTCCCAGGTGGCACTGGTGGTAAAGAACACGCCTGTCAATGCAGGAGATGTGGGTTCGATCCTTAAGTTGGGAAGATCCCCTAGAGGAGGGCATGGCAACCAACTCCAGTATTCTTGCCTGGAGAATCCCATGGACAGAGAGGAGCCTGAAGGGGTTATAGTCCACAAGGTCGCACAGAGTCAGATATGACGGAAGCAAATTAGCACACATGAAAGCATACTCATGAAACCTAGTAAAAATTTGTTCAATTAAACTATGTGACCATGCATGTATATTATGTAAATACATTTGTAAAAGCAGTAGTTGCAAAACTGAACATGAGAATTCTCAGATGGTTAACAAACCAAAAGCAGCAGCATTTTCTTTAAAAGCAAACACAAAAATAGTTGACAGTAGTATTCTCAGTAACTGACTTATTTAGCAGTGACATTAAGATGTTGGGCAGATGAAAGTGGGAAGCAAGGGGGTTAAGGGAAAAGATGGAGGAACAGCGCATATGAGAAATGGAAGAAAGTTGTTTGAAAAAGCCTCCCACAAGTGATCTTATACACACATACAACTCTACCACACAGAAAAATGTCCTGGCACTAAGGAAAAAGGACAAGCCAAAATAAGACTCCTGTCATATCCAGAGAACTTCAAATTTTTTTGTTTTGACCGAACTCTTCCAAAACTTTACATGTTGCCCTTGGAAAATGCAGTTCCATGATAAACATCCTCAAACTATTTCCCAAATTCTTCCTTCTTATCTTCTTCACATCTAGTCACATTTTCCCTTTACTTTTTATATTTCCATTACTTTATGTTCTTATAACTCTAAAACCAAGAGATAACAGCAAGAAACTTAAAACTCTCCTACAATCGCAACTTTCACTGCTTCTCTCCCATTACTTTACTCCTAATTTCAAAGTGCTTGTTATTTCTCGACAAAACCAATTCTCTTCTGCTTCTGTGCATGTGCAAATACTACCTCATGCCCAATAAAACCCTACTCCTCCTGAAGCAAATTCGAAAGCTCTAAACTTCTTGAAATCTAGGCAGGGTTAAGAATCACACTTATAATAAGCTTTCATACCACGCTGTACGTACCACTGAGAGTACCTTTTGCTGCATACTATGTGTGTGTGTCTGTGTGTGATCATGTATTATTTTGTAAGTAATAGTTCCACAAATTTCTTTCAGCTCCTTACTTCTGTCACTCCACTCTGTTACTTTTTCTTTTTTATTAATTTATTTTTAATTGAAGGATAACTGCTTTACAGAATTTTGTTTTCTGTCAAACCTCAACATGAATCAGCCATAGATATACATATATCCCCTCCCTCATGAACCTCCTCCCCATCTCCCTACCCATCCCACCCCTCTAAGTTGATACAGAGCCCCTGACTGAGTTTCCTAGGGCAGTTTTAAGTTCACAACAATTCACCATGCAATTTAAGTAATTCATTTGCATTTCTAGCTCTGTAGGAGATTTTATGATCTTCTAGAGAGAAATGTACCCATTCCAGTGTTCTTGCCTGGAGAATCCCAGGGACGGCGGAGCCTGGTGGGCTGCCTGCCGTCTATGGGGTCGCACAGTTGGACATGACTGAAGCGACTTAGCAGCAGCAGCACCAGCAGGGAGAAATGTCTTCTCATCTTGTTCTTAAGGAAATGTCTAGTACCTGGCACCCAGAAAGCTGGCTTCTTAGCAAGTGTAAAACATTAATAAAGTGGTAAGTGAAAGTGTTAGTCGCTCAATTGTGCCCCAACTCTTTGCAACTGCATGGTCTGCCCATGGAATTCTCTAGGCAAGAACACTAGAGTGGATTGTCATTCCCTTCTCCAGAAGATCTCCCCAACCCAGGGATCAAACTGCATCTCTTGCATCTCCTGCATTGGCAAGTGGATTCTTTACCACTGAGCCACCAGGGAAGCTCACTAAAGTTGTAAGTAAATTGCTAGTTCATTTATAAGTTTGTTTGAAATATTTATTTATGTGGCTTTAGTTGCACCATGTGAGATCTCAAAAAAAAAAAAAAAAAATCGTAGTAGGTGAACTCTTAGTGCCAGCAGATGGGATCTAGTTCCCTAACCAAGGATCAAACCCAGAGCCCTTGCACTGGCAGTGTGGAGTCTTAGCCACTGGACCACAAGGGAAGTTCTTAAAGCTACTGTGCATGGGATCTTTTTCTCACTATAATTTCTAACCAGTTACATAGCTGTCATAAAAACTGCCTTTTAGTTTGACTGAGATTTCTCATTTCTGTAAATCTGTACAGCACCAAAACTACAAAAAGAAGTCAGATTACAGTAAGCTTCACCCCTGGTTCCTCTCTAGAGAAGGTTGAGGCCTCCTGAGTTAAGTTTCAAGAGTTCAACAGGCAGGTGTACTATGTGAAAAATGTAGAAAAATAAAAAAGCATCAATTGAACAGATCCAAACTAGAGTTTTGATA
Source organism: Bison bison bison (assembly GCF_000754665.1). Classification (NCBI taxonomy): domain Eukaryota; kingdom Metazoa; phylum Chordata; class Mammalia; order Artiodactyla; family Bovidae; genus Bison; species Bison bison. Next base: position 14,537,741 of record NW_011494956.1, on the reverse strand, counting down.
AGGAATCAGAATCCAAAGTCAGATGCAAAATGACAAATCTAACAAATAGGAGTAAAATTACAAACACAAAATGGAACTAAGAGAAAAGAATCTTAATAAATTAAATAATAAATTAATAAAATAAATAAATCTAAATAAATGTAATAAAGTATTACATCAAGACCAGAGCAGACTGGAAACAAATAACAAAACTTCAAAGACCGCATGAATATAATACATGGATTTGTGGCAGAGTCAAGACATTTGCTCATCTTTATTATTAATCTAACTTAACAAAAATTTTAAGAAAGCATTATAAATATGTATCCATTATCATTTTAAGAAAAAATTAAACTTAAATAAATTTAAATATATAGCCCTCTAAGTGAAGTGAGTGAGTGAAGTCGCTCAGTCGTGTCCGACTCTTTGCGACCCTGTGGACTGTAGCCCACCAGGCTCCTCCGTACATGGGATTCTCCAGGCAAGAATACTGGAGTGGGTTGCCATTTCCTTCTCTTTTAGCCCTCTAAAATTATCTTTAAAAATATTAAATTATACAACTAACCAACTACAAATATGTTATTGATTGGCTTGCTCTAAATTTAAATAGGATTAAAAATGCCATCAACCTTTAAGATAGCTAATAAGTAAAAATGAACACCAAGGAGATTAACTTCCTTACACTGAATCATCCTGTACTAAGTATACAAGAGAGAATACAATTGCAAACACTTAACTGACATACCTGTCTGCCAAAATTTCCACAATATTCTTTTATTTACAATTCACTGTTTATCAGCTTGTACAATATTAATTTGCAAAACTAACTTTCTAACAGTAATTCTAATTTTCAAAATAAAAGCAACATATTAAACTTTTCTCACTGCACAATGCATACTTCTATTCTCTGGTTTAGGGATGAATGTGTAGTCTCCAGGAGACATTCTGGAATAGTTTTCTACATGCTTAGTTTCACAGATGAATAATCCCACAAACTTAAAAAGACAAGACCATATTCTTCTGGAGCCCTCCATTCCATATCCCCAGTGGTATTTAAATGCCCCCAATGGTATTTGATCTACAAAATGCAAGGCAATGTTATAAAATGTTGGTATCAAAAAATGTTTAAATTATGGTGCTTGCCATGGTCAAGTAGGGTTTATCCCATGGATGCAAGGATCCTTCAATATACACAAATCAATCAATGTGACACTCTGTATTAACAAAAGGAAAGATAAAAACCATATGACATTCTCAATAGATGCAGAGAAAGCCTTTGACAAAATTCAATACCCATTTATGATTTTAAAAAAAAAAAAAACTTCAAAAAATGGGCAGAGAAGGAATCTACCTCAACAAAATAAAGGCCATACATGATAAACCCAGAGTAAACATTATTCTCAATGGAAAAACTGAAAGCATTACCTCTAAGATCAGGAACAAGACAAAGGTGCCCACTCTCACCACTATCATTTTTTGGAAGTCCTACCTATGGCAATCAGAGAAGAAAAGGAAATAAAGGGAACCCAGATTAGAAAAGAAGTAAAACTCTCACTGTTTGCAGACAACAATGATACATGGAGCCCTAAAGATACAGTAAGAAATTTACTAGAGGTAATCAGTGAATTTACCAACATTGCAGAATAAAAAATCATTACACAAAAATCACTTGCATTTCTATACACTAACAATGAAAAATCAGAAAGAGAAATTAAGGAATCAATCCCATTCACCACTGAAACAAGAATATCTAGGAATAAACCTACCTAAGGAGACAAAAGAGCTGTATACAGAAAAACAGAAGACCCTGATAAAAGAAATCAAAGATGACATAAACAGATGGAGAGATACTCCATGTTTCTGAGGTAGAACAATCAATATTGTGAAAATGACTAAACTACCAAATGCAATCTACAGATTCAATGCAATCCCTATCCAATTATGAATGGTAGTTTTCACAGAACTAGAACAAAAAATCTCACAATTCATATGGAAACAAAAAGGACCCAGAATAATCAAAGCAATCTTGAGAAAGAAGAATGGAGCTGGAGCAAACTTCAGACTATACTACAAAGCTACAGTCATCAAGACAGTATGGTACTGGCACAAAAACAGAAATATAGGCCAATGGAACAACACAGAAAGCCCAGAGATAAGCCCAAGAAACACCTATGGACACCTTATTTTTGACAAAGGAGGCAAGAATATACAATGGGGCAAAGACAGTCTCCTCAGTAAGTGCTGCTGGGAAAACTGGACAGCTACGTGTAGAATAAAATTAGAACACTTCCTAACACCATATACAAAGAAAAGCTCAAAATGGATTAAAGACATAAATGTAAAACCAGAATCTACAAAACTCTTAGAGGAAAATATAGGCAGAACACTCTGTAACATAAACCACAGCAAGATCCTCTATGACTCACCTCCTAGAATAATGGAAATAAAAACAAAAGTAAACAAGTGGGACCTAATTAAACGTAAAAGCTTTTACACAGCAAAGGAAACTGTAAGTAAGGTGAAAATACAACCCTTAGAATGGGAGAAAATAATAGCAATTGAAACAACTGACAAAGGATTAATTTCAAAAATACACAAGAAGCTCACACAACTCAGTATGAGAAAAACAAAACACCTACCCAACAATTGGGCAAAAGACCTAAACAGACGTTTCTCCAAAGAAGACATAGAAATGGCTTATAAACACATGAAAAGATGCTCAACATCATTCCTTATTAGAGAAATGCAAGTCAAAACTACAATGAGTCAGTCTCACACCAGTTAGAATGGCCTCCATCAAAAAATTTACAAACAGTAAGTGCTGGAGAGGGTGTGGAGAAAAGGGAACCCTCTTGCACGGTTGGTGGAAATGTAAATTGATACACCCTTTATGGAAGACAGTACAGAGATTTCTTTTAAAACTAGGAATAAAACAACCATGCTGCTGCTGCTGCTAAGTTGCTTCAGTCGTGTCCGACTCTGTGCGACCCCATAGACGGCAGCCCACCAGGCTACCCCGTCCCTGGGATTCTCCAGGCAAGAACACCAGAGTGGGTTGCCATTTCCTTCTCCAATGCAGGAAAGTGAAAAGTGAAAGTCAAGTCGCTCACTCATGTCCAACTCTTCGCAACCCCATGGACTGCAACCCACCAGGCTCCTCCACCCATGGGATTTTCCAGGCAACAGTACTGGAGTGGGGTGCCACTGCCTTCTCCAAAACCACCATATGACCCAGTAATTGCACTACTAGCCATATGCCCTGAGGAAACCAAAACTGAAAATGACACATGTATTCCATTGTTCACTGCAGTACTATTTACAATAGTTAGGATATGGAAGCAACCTAGATGTCCATTGACAGATGAACAGATAAAAAAGCTGTGGTACATATCCACAATGGACTATTACTCAGACATAACAAGGAATGCATTTGAGCCATTTCTAACGAGATGGATGAACCTAGAGCCTATTACACAGAACAAAGTAGAGAAAAACAAATACCTAAACTAACACATAAATATGGAATCTAGAAAGATGGTACTGATGACCTATTTGCAGGGCAGCAATGGAGACACAGAGAACAGACTCATGGACATGGATGGGGGAAAGGAGAGGGTGGGCTGTATGAACAAAGTTAACATGGAAACATATTACCATATGTAAAACAGATAGCCAACGGGAGGTTGCTGTATGACTCAGGGAACTCAAACCTGGGCTCTGTAACAACCTAGAGGGGTAGGGTGGGGAGGGACAAGGGAGGTAGGATCAAGAGGCAGGGGACACAGGTATACCTATGGCTGATTCATGTTGATGTTTGGCAGAAACCAACACAATACTGTAAAGCAATTATTCTACAATTAAAAATAATTATTGAAAACTTATGCTGCTTGCTCTTAAGAAATTCAGCAAGACAGAAAAAACACACAGAATCCATGATAGATTCTTAGTTGTTGAGGGAGGAATATGTGCCTATTCAGTTTGATAAAAGCAGTGAAAAAACAGATTCTATGGGTTCATGAACAAGAAGAAATGGGTTCTTAATAAATCCTTATGACTAAACAAACTTTAAAGAATGAGGTCCAATTTTTCAAAAGATGACACAGTGATGGCTAACAGGCACATCTGCTAATTATTGGAGAAATGCAAATCAAAGCCACAATGCGGTATCACCTTATACCTGTCAGAATGGCTATCATCAAAAAGTTTATAAATAATAAATGTTAAAGAGGATGTACAGAGAAGGGAGTCCGTTCAGTGCTGACTGGAACGTAATTAATAACAGCACTATGGAAACATTAAGTTGTTGCTGCTTAGTTGCTAAGTCACGTCCTACTCTTCCTACTCTTTTGCGACCCATGGACCGGAGCCCACTATAAGTTTTCCTCAGTTTAAGGGATTTGCCACGCAAGAAAATTGGAGTAGGTTGCCACTTTTCCCTCCAGGGGACCTTCCTGACCCAGGAATTGAACTCGGGTCTCCTGCATTGGCAGGTGGATTCTTTACCACTGAGCCACCAGGAAGCCCATGGAAACAGCATGGAGGGTCCTTTAAGAAACTAAAAATAGAACTACCATATGATCCAACAATTCCATTCCTGGGCATATACCGAAAAAAAAAAAAAAAACCCCTAAACTTTAACTTGAAAAGATACATGTACCCCAGTGGTCACAGCAGCACTATTTACAACAGCCAAGACATGGAAGCAACCCAAGTGCCTATCAACAGACACTGGGTTAAGAAGATACAATAGCCTGTTACTCAGTCACATAAAAAGAATAAACTACTGTCATCTGTAGCAATGAGAATGGACCTAGAGAATACTATGCTTAGTGAATTTAGTTAGAAAAAGAAACATATTATATGTAACTTACATGTGGAATTACAAAACTAATACAGATGAATGTATACACAAAACAAACCCACATAGAAAACTTGTGGTTACCACAGGGGACACAGAAGGGGAGAGAGTCAAATTAGGGGTGCAGGATTACGGGACACAAACTACTATATATATATACAAAATAGATAAGCAACAAGGATATACTAGTATAGCACAGTGAATTATATCTATCATCTTATAATAACCTATAACGGCATATAATCTGCAGAAATGCTGAATTACTATGCTGTACATCTGAAACTACCACAATATTTAATACTTCAAGTTAAAAAAATAGAGATCCAAACCAGATAAAAGATATGAAATTTTACAGATTCACTGCTTTGTGCATAGGTTTATGAAAAGTTCTTTTACAACTAGAAAATTTGAACATTGTTTATTTGAATAATAATTAAAGTATCTAACTGTGTCTTGCTACTTTAAATCCAGAGAGTTACTGTGAGTTCTCCTCAAATCTACTGTTCCACGAACAACTAATATTTCATCTTAAATTCTGAAAAATTCTTTAAATCTTGAAGACTAGTATAATTAGAAAAACCTGAACTATAATAGCTTGCTAAGTCACTTCAGTCATGTCCGACTCCGTGCGACCCCACAGACGGAAGCCCACCAGGCTCCCCCGTCCCTGGGATTCTCCAGGCAAGAACACCTGAGTGGGTTGCCATTTCCTTCTCCAATGCATGAAAGTGAAAAGTGAAAGTGAAGTTGCTCAGTCGTGTCCGACTCTTAGTGACCCCATGGACTGCAGCCTACCAGGCTCCTCCGTCCATGGGATTTTCCATGCAAGAGTACTGGAGTGGGGTGCCATTACAACCCCCAAAATAAGACAATCATCTAACAGTACATAATGATACAAATAAAAATTGAATGGAAAAGTAAATGGGGGAGAAGGGAAAGCTTTACCTCACAGTAGAATAAATGTATAAGAAATGATAAAAGAAGAAAAATCACCATTTAATAAACATCACAACTGCTTTTTCAGGCAGGAATCATTAATGGATACCAAAACTGGAAGGCAAAAGTATAACGAAAAGTATTGCTCGAAGCATCTCCTTTGTGCAAGATACTAACTAATGACAAAGAGGAAAACAGTCACACTACAATGGAGAAACCTGGCAAGCCCTCCTTAACCAGGGAATCAGTTAACAGTGCCAATAATGGGTCAAAATTATTTAACAACATAAAAACAGGAGCCTCCTGATAGGAGGAACAAAAAAGGATACAATTTCAGTTCCACTGTATTCTTGCCAAAAAAGAAAAACTTAAGTTCAATCATAATCATATGAACCAAAACTGAAGGACATTCTAGAAAATAAAAACCCGGTATTTGTCAAAAAGGTCAAAGTCATGAAAGACTGAAGGCTGAGAAACTGCCACAGTCAAGAAGAGGCATAACAACCTAATGCAATATGTGATCCTGGATTAGATCCTAGATCAGAAAACGGATGTTAGTGAGACAACTGATGAGATATGAATAAGGTCTGCATACTAGTTCATAATATGGATTAGTTTATTTTCTGATTTTGATAATTGTGCTGTGATAATTAAGATACTGGCATTTGGGGAAGCTAGATGAAGAATGTGGAGAATAAATCTCTATATTAATTTTGGGATTTAATTTATATTATTTTAGGAGGTAAAGAGAAAAATCCAAAATAACTCCCAAACTGTACACTAAATACACCTCACTATAAGATCCAAGAACATGAAAAAAGAAACAGTTGATTTTATAAACTGATCGTTCAACTTTCCCCCAAAGGTTGAAAACATTGCTTCCTTCTTGTTGCTATTTTGTCACTAAATCATGTCCAACTCTTTTCTAACCCCACGGACTGTAGTCCGCCAAGCTCCTCTGTCCATGGAATTTCCTAGGCAAGAATACTGGAGCTCCATGGGACTGTTCAGTTCAGTTAGTCGCTCAGTGGTGTCTGACTCTTTGCAAAACCATGAACTTGCAGCACGCCAGGCCTCCCTGTCCATCAGCAATTCCCGGAGTTTTCTCAAACTTATGCCCATTGAGTAGGTGATGCCATCCAACCATGTCATCCTCTGTCTTCACCTTCTTCTTCCACCTTCAATCTTTCCCAGCATCATGGTCTTTTCAAATGGGTCAGTTCTTCACATCAGGTGGCAAAGTATTGGAGTTTCAGCGTGAGTCCTTCCAATGAACATCCAGGACTGATTCCCTTTAGGATGGACTGGTTGGATCTCCTTGCAGGGACTCTCAAGAGTCTTCTCCAACACCACAGTTCAAAACCATCAATTCTTCAGCGCTCAGCTTTCTTCACAGTCCAACTCTCACATCCATACATGACCACTGGAAAAACCACAGCTTTGACTACACGGACCTTTGTAGGCAAAGTAATGTCTCTGCTTTTTTAATATGCTGTCTAGGTTGGTCATAACTTTTCCTCCAAGGAGTAAGCAACTTTTAATTTCATGGCTGCAATCACCATCTGCAGTGATTTTGGAGCCCCAAAAAAATAAAGTCTGCACTGTTTCCACAGTTTTCCCACCTATTTGCCATGAAGTGATGGGACCAGATGCCATGATCTTAGTTTTCTGAATGTTGAGCTTTAAACCAACTTTTTCACTCTCCTCTTTCACTTTCATCAAGAGGCTCTTTAGTTCCTCTTCACTTTCTGCCATAAGGGTGGTATCATCTGCATATCTGAGGTTACTGATATTTCTCCCGGCAATCTTGATTCCCACTTGTGCTTCTTCCAGCCCAGTGTTTCTCATGATGTACTCTGCATATAAGTTAAATAAGCAGGGTGACAATATACAGCCTTGACATACTCCTTTTTCTCTGTGGAACCAGTCTATTGTTCCATGTCCAGTTCTCACTGTTGCTTCATGACCTGCATACAGGTTTCTCAAGAGGCAGGTCAGCTGGTCTGGTATTCCCATCTCTTGAAGAATTTTCCACAGTTTACTGTGATCCACACAATCAAAGGCTTTGGCATAGTCAATAAAGTGGAAATAGGTGTTTTTCTGGAACTCTTTTGCTTTTTTGATGATTCAGTGGAAGTTGGCAATTTGATCTCTGGTTCCTCTGCCTTTTCTAAAAGCAGCTTGAACATCTGGAAGTTCACGGTTCACGTACTATTGAAGCCTAGCTTGGAGAATTTTGAGCATTACTTTACTAGCGTGTGAGATGAGTGCAACTGTGTGGTGGTTTGAGCATTCTGTGACCATGGTACTGATCTGTGCAACAAATGAAATTTCAATAAATCCTTAAAGGGGGAAATTTTTTTTTCTGATAAAAACAATGATATTTGTACATCCTTCAAATGCAATAAATGTTCAATCCCACTAAGAAAATTACTAACAAAAGAATTTAAAAGTCAGAAGCCAGAAAAACAGAAGTAAATTCTTTCATCTTTTATGCTTATATTTTACACTTCCAAGGTTCCTAGAGCTGCTATAAGAATATGCCATAAACTGGGTGGCTTTAAAGACCATCCTCATAGAAAAGAAATGCAGAAAAGCAAAATGGCTGTCTGGGGAGGCCTTACAAATAGCAGTGAAAAGAAGAGAAGCAAAAAGCAAGGGAGAAAAGGAAAGATATAAGCATGTGAATGCAGAGTTCCAAAGAATAGCAAGGAGAGATAAGAAAGCCTTCCTCAGAGATCAATGTAAAGAAATAGAAAAAACAGAATGGGAAAGACTAGAGATCTCTTCAAGAAAATTAGAGATACCAAGGGAACATCTCATGCAAAGATGGGCTCGATAAAGGACAGAAATGGTATGGACCTAACAGAAGCAGAAGATATTAAGAAGAGGTGGCAAGAATACACAGAAGAACTATACAAAAACGATCTTCATGACGCAGATAATCACGATGGTGTGATCACTGACCTAGAGCCAGACATCCTGGAATGTGAAGTCAAGTGGGCCTTAGAAAGCATCACTACAAACAAAGATAGTGGGGGTGATGGAATTCCAGTTGAGCTATTTCAAATCCTGAATGATGATGCTGTGAAAGTGCTGCACTCAATATGCCAGCAAATTTGGAAAACTCAGCAGCAGCCACAGGACTGGAAAAGCTCAGTTTCCATTCCAATCCCAAAGAAAGGCAATGCCAAAGAATGCTCAAACTACTGCACAATTGCACTCATCTCACACGCTAGTAAAGTAATGCTCAAAATTCTCCAAGCCAGGCTTCAGCAATATGTGAACCGTGAATTTCCAGATTTTCAAGCTGGGTTTAGAAAAGGCAGAGGAGCCCGAGACCAAATTGCCAACGTCCGCTGGATCATGGAAAAAGCAAGAGAGTTCCAGAAAAACATCTATTTCTGCTTTACTGACTACGCCAAGGCCTTTGAATGTGTGGATCACAATAAATTGTGGAAAATTCTGAAAGAGATGGGAATACCAGACCACCTGACCTGCCTCCTGAGCAACCTATATGCAGGTCAGGAAGCAACAATGAGAACTGGACATGGAACAACAGACTGGTTCCAAATAGGAAAAGGCTGATTTAACTTATATGTAGAGTACATCATGAGAAACGCTGGGCTGAAGGAAGTATAAGTTGGAATCAGGATTGCCAGGAGAAATATCAATAACCTCAGATATGCAGATGACACCACCCTTATGGCAGAAAGTGAAGAGGAACTAAAAAGCCTCTTGATGAAAGTGAAAGGGATTCTCCAGGCAAGAACATTGGAGTGGGTTGCCATTTCCTTCTCCAATGCATGAAAGTGAAAAGTGAAAGTGACATCGCTCAGTCATGTCTGACTCTTAGCGACTCCATGGACTGCAGCCCACCAGGCTCCTCCATACATGGGATTTTCCAGGCAAGAGTACAGGAGTTGATTGCCATTGCCTTTTCCGGAAAGTGAAAGAAGAGAGTGAAAAAGTTGGCTTAAATCTCAACATTCAGAAAACAAAGATCATGGCATCTGGTCCCACCACTTCATGGGAAATAGACGGGGAAACAGTGGAAACAGTGTCAGACTTTATTTGGGGGGGCTCCAAAATCACTGCAGATGGTGATAGCAGCCATGAAATTAAAATATGCTTACTCCTTGGAAGGAAAGTTATGACCAACCTAGATAGCATATTCAAAAGCAGAGACATTACTTTGCCAACAAAGGTCCGTCTAGTTAAGGCTGGTTTTTCCAGTAGTCATGTATGGATGTGAGAGTTGGACTGTGAAGAAAGCTGAGTGCCGAAGAATTGATGCCTTTGAACTGTGGTGTTGGAGAAGACTCTTAATAGGAGTCCCTTGGACTGCAAGGAGATCCAACCAGTCCATCCTAAAAGAAATCAGTCCTGGATGTTCATTGAAAGTTCATTGGATGTTCAGTTGAAGCTGAAACTCCAGTACTCTGGCCACCTCATGTGAAGAATTGACTCATTGGAAAAGATTCTGATGCTGGGAGGGATTGGGGGCAGGAGGAGAAGGGGACGACAGAGGATGAGATGGCTAGGTAGCATCACCAACTCGATGGACATGAGTTTGGGTAAACTCCGGGAGTTGGTGATGGACAGAGAGGGCTGGAGTGCTGCGATTCATGGGGTGGCAAAGAGTCGGACCTGACTGAGCGACTGAACTGATGGTACTGAAAGGAACAGAAATTTACTCTCACACTGCTCTAGAGGGAAGAAGTCCAAAATCAAGATGTTGACAGGGCCATGCTCCCTCCAATGCCTCTAGGTGAGGATCCTTCTTTGCCCCTTCCAGTTTCTGGGAATCCCAGGCATTCCTTGGTGTATTACAGTGTAACTCCTACCTCTGTCTCCATCTTCACATGGCTATCTTCCCTGTATCCCTTCCCTGAGTCTTTGTGCTTTCATACAGCATTTTTCTTCCTCTGTTTTAATTCTTTCTTCTTATAAGGACACCTGTCAAACTGCATTAGGGCTCACTTCCCAGGTGTTGTAGTGATAAAAAAAAATCTACCTAACAATGCAGGAGATGCAGATTTGATCCCTGGGTCAAGAAGATTCCCTGGAGTAAGACATGGCAACCCACTCCAGTATTCTTGCCTGGGGAATGTTATGGTCAGAGCAGCATAGCAGGCTAAAGTCCATGGGGCTGCAATGGACACAACTGAGCACATTTGTAGATCACAGAATGAGACAATAAATAGACAAACATGACCACTGCGGATTATGCAGTGACAGGAGGTGATAAAGTACTTTAAACAGATGGTTTAAAACTTTCTGAGAGGCTAACGTTTGAGTAAAGACTTGAGGAGTGTGCAAGTGTAATGGTCAATGTAAAAGGATGGGAAGTGAAAGTCACTCAGTCGGTTCCAACTGTTTGTCCAACTGTTTGTGATCCCATGGAATAGTACATGGAATTCTCCAGGCCAGAATATGAAGCGGGCAGCTGTTCCCTTCTCCAGGGTAGCATCCCAACCCAGGGATCGAACGCAGGTCCCCCACATTGCAGGCAGATTCTTTACCAGCTGAGCCCCGAGGGAAGCCCAAGAAGAATGACTATTCTTGACAACGAAGGAAGGGAAGGTATTTCTTTAGTTATCTGTTATGGCCATGTGGCAATGGTGCAGACAGTTTACAATTTATTAAGCATACCTAGTTTAAAATTATGATTCTTACTTAGAATCTTTTATTAAATTCTGTACATCAAAATGTTAAGACACTTAACTTTTTATGTTATTTCAATTTTGAATCATTTAAAACTGTATAGTCCCCAATCATACCATGAGAGTTTGCTGATCACAAAAGTTGGGTTTCAAAAGACATTTAACTTGGTAATTGTACGTTAAGTCAAGACACCATGCTGTTTTCACACAAAATTAATTATATAGTTTTAAGTTTACTGTTACTAAATATTGTTGTTGTTTAGTCACTAAGTCGTGTCCAACTCTTTTCAATTCCATGTACTACAGACTGCTTGGCCTGTATCCATGGGATTCCCCAGGCAAGAATACTGGAGTGGGCTTCTGTTTTGTTCTCCAGGAGATCTTCCCGACCCAGGGACTGAACCTGCGTGTTCTGTATTGGCAGACAGATTATTTACCACTGATTATTATTGCCCACCAGAATAAGACCCAGTTTTCCCCAGAGCCAGTCCCTCCCATCAGGAAGCTTGCACAAGCCTCTCATCCTCATCCATCAGAGGGCAGACAGACTGAAAACCACAGTCAGAGAAAAGTAACCAAACTGATCACAAGGACTACAACCTTGCCTAACTCAATGAAACTATGTGCCATGCCATGTACGGCCACCCAAGATAAACAGGTCATAGTGGAGAGTTCTGACAAAACGTGCTCCACTAAAGAAGGGAATGGTGAACCACTTCAGTATTCTTGCTTGAGAACCCCATGAACAGTATGAAATGGCACAAAGACATGGCACTGAAAGATGAACCCCCAAGACTCGTAGGTGTCCACTATGCTACTAAAGAAAAGCAGACAAATAGCTCCAGAGGGAATGAAGAGACTGAGCCAAGGCAGAAACAATGCCCAGTTCTGGATGTGACCGGTAATGGAAGTAAAGTCCAATGCTATAAAGAACAATATTGCACAGGAACACAAATGTTAGGTGCATGAATCAAGGTAAATTGGAAGTGGTCAAACAGGAGATGGCAAGCATGAACATTGACATTTTAGGAATCAGGGAACTAAAATGGACTAGAATGGACGAATTTAATTCAGATGACCATTATATCTACTGTTGGCAAGAATCCCTTAGAAGAAATGGAGTAGCCCTCATAGTCAACAAAAGAGTCCGAAATGCAGTACTTGGATGCAATCTCAAAAACGACAGAATGATATCTGTTCATTTCCACAGCAAACCATTCAATATCACAGTAATCCAAGTCCATGCCCCAACCACTAATGCCAAAGACGCTGAAGTAGAACAGTTCTATGAAAACCTACAAGACCTTCTAGAACTAACACACAAAAAAAGATGTCCTATTTATTATAGGGGACTGTAATGCAAAAGTAGGAAATCAAGAGACACCTGGAGTAACAGGAAAGTTTGGCCTTGGAGTACAAAATAAAGCAAGACAAAGGCTAACAGTTTTGCCAAGAGAACACAATGGTCATAGCAAACACTCTGATTCAACAACACAAGAGACAATGACACATGAACATCACCACCAGATGGTCAATATCAAAATCAGATTCATTATATTCTTTGTAACCAAAGATGGAGAAGCCTTATACAATCTGCAAAAACAAGACCGGAAGCTGGCTGTGGCTTAGATCATGAACTCCTTATTGCAAAATTCAGACTTAAATTGAGGAACATAAGGGAAAACCTCAAAGCCATTCAGCTATGACCTAAATCAAATCCCTTAAAATAAATACAGTGGAAGTGACAAAGAAATTCAAGGGATTAGGTCTGATAGACAAAGTACCTGAACAACTATGGACGGAGGTTCCTGACACTGTACAGGAGGCAGTGATCAAAACCATTCCCAAGAAACAGATATGCAAAAAGGCAAAATGGTTGCCTGAGGAGGCCCTACAAATAGCTGAGAAAAGAAGAAAAGTGAAAGGCAAAGGAGAAAGAAAAGATATACCCATCTGAATGCAGAGTTCCAGAAAACAGCAAGGAGAGATAAGAAAGCCTTTTTATATGAATAATGCAAAGAAATAGAGGAAAACAATAGAATGGGAAAGACTAGAGATTTCTGCAAGAAAATTAGAGATACCAATGGACATTTCATGCAAAGATATACACAATAAAGGACAGAAATGGTATGGACCTAATAGAAGCAGAAGATATTAAGAAGAGGTGGCAAGAATACACAGAACTATACAAAAAAATCTTAATGACCCAGATGACCACAATGGTGTGATCACTAACTTATAGCCAGACATTATGGAGAGTCAAGTCAAGCAGGCCTTAGGAAGTTAGGCCCTACTAGAAACAAGGCTAGTGGAGGTGATGAAATTCCAGCTGAACTATTTCAAATCCTAAAAGACTATGCTGCTAAAGGCTATACTCAATATGTCAGCAAATTAGGAAAACTCAGCAGTGGTCAAAGGATTGGAAATGGTCAGTTTTCATTCCAATCCCCAAAAGGGGCAACACCAAAGAATGTTCAAACTATCACATAATTGCACTTTTTCCCATGATAGCAAAGTAATGCTCAAAATTCTCCAAGCAAGGCTTCAACAGTACATGAACCGAGAATGTTCATGTTCCTGATGTTCAAGCTGAGTTTACAAAAGGCAGAGGAACCAGAGATCAAACTGCCAACATCTGTGGGATCACTGATAAAGCAAGAGAGTTCCAAAAAAACATCTACCTCTGCTTTGTTGACTACACTAAAGCCTTTGACTGTGTGAATCATAGTCAAACTGCGGAAAATTCTGAAAGAGATGGGAATACCAGACCACCTTACCTGCCTCCTGAGAAACCTGTATGCAGGTCAAGAAGCAACAGTTAGAACCAGACATGAAACAACGGAATGGTTCAAAACTGGGAAAGGAGTATGTTAAGGCTGTATACTGTCATCCTGTTTAACTTCTATGCAAAATACATCATGGGAAATGCCAGGCTAGATGAAGCACAAACTGGAATCAAGATTGCCGAGAAAAATATCAACAATCTCAGATACGCAGATAACACCACACTTATGGGAGAAAGCGAAGAGGAACTAAGGAGCCTCTTGATGAATGCAAAAGAACGTGAAAAAGCTGCTTTAAAACTCAACATTCAAAAAACAAAGATCATGGCATCTGGTTCCAACACTTCATAGCAAATAGATGGGGTAACAATGGAAACAGTGACAAACTTTATTTTTTTGGACTCCAAAATCACTGCAGATGGTGACTACAGCCATGAAATTAAAGGACACTTGCTCTTTGGAAGAAAATCAATGACAAACCTAGATAGCATATTAAAAAGCAGAGACATTACTTTGCCTACAAAGGTCCGTATAGTCTAAGTTACAGTTCTCCCAGTAGTCATGTATGGATGTAAGAGGTGGACAATAAAAGAGGCTGAGAGCAAAAGAATTGATGCCTTTGAACTGTGGTGCCAGAGAAGACTCTTGGAGTCCCTTGGACTGCAAGGAGATCAAACCAGTCAATCCTAAAGGAAATCAACCCTGAATATTCATTAGAAGGACTGATGAAGCTGAAGCTTCCATACTTTGGCCACCAGATGCAAAAAGCTGACTCATTGGAAAAGACTTTGATGCTGGGAAAGATTCAAGGTAGGAGGAGAAGGGGACAATAGAGGATGAAATGGTTGGATGGCATCACTGACTTGATGGATGTGAGTTTGAGCAAACTCCAGGAGATGATGAAGGACAGGGAAGCCTTTCATGCTGCAGTCCATCGGGTCACAAAGAGTCAGATACGACTGAGTGACTGAACAACAACGGAATATTATTGCCCATGCCATTCATGGTACCTATTTATAAAACTTGACTCATTTTATATTTATACATGACTATTTTGAGTTTTATGGGTAAGGCCAAGATCTTGGACATCTTCATATTGAAACATCTCAGCTATGTAGAACTCAGCTGAAAAGTAGGACAAATATTTTCCTATAAACTGAATTTTCTTCATTACCCACAGCCTCTCCTAAACTATTACCACTCCTGCCCTCCAAGTATGTATAGGCTCTAATCTTCCTCAACAGCGTCATTCATCTACTCATTTCCTGATCACCTACCACTGTTCTTCATATTCACTGAACAAGTTTATATCTTGGTCAGAATTTTGCCTTTTTAAGTTCTATCACCATGGGCAACACCTATCTAAAACCAAAATCTCAAGATTCCTGAACCTTTTCAATTCCAAAGACCTTCACACACAGCCTCTGGACTTCACCTACCAATTTTATATAGAACACTAAGTTAATCTGACCCAATCTTCCAATATTCATAACTCCTTCATGCCCACACTATCCTTACCTCCGCTCCTCAACTTTATACACAAAGCCTAGCACTAACCACTGTCTACCTAGTCCCTTTGTCATCTTCTTTCCTTGTGTGGTGTGGTTTCGTCACTAAGTCATGTCCAACTCTTAAGACCCCAGGGACTATAGCCCACCAGGCTCCTCTGTCCATGAGATTTCTCAGGCAAAAATACTGGAGTGGGTTGCCATTTCCTTCTCCAGGGGATCTTCCTGACCCAAGAATTGAACCCAGGTCTAATGCATTGGAGGTAGATTCTTTACTCAGCTATGAGGGAAGCCAGTAACCCTACATGTGAACTATCTCTTAAACCTCTTCCTCAACAGCACGTTTTTACCGCTGGTCCTTCTATAAGATCTGTCATGCAAAAGTCCAAGCCTAAGACAATCCCACATAGTGCTGCTAAGTCGCTTCAGTCATGTCCGACTCTGTGCCACCCCAGAGATGACAGCCCACCAGGCTCCCCCGTCCCTGGGATTCTCCAGGCAAGAACACTGGAGTGGGTTGCCATTTCCTTCTCCAATGCATGAAAGTGAAAAGTGAAAGTGAAGTCGCTCAGTTGTGTCCTACTCTTAGCGACCCCATGGACTGCAGCCTGCCAGGCTCCTCTGTCCATGGGATTTTCCAGGCAAGAGTACTGGAGTGGGGTGCCACTGCCTTCTCCAATCCCACATAGTATCTTCTCTTAAATATCTAAGCTACTGAGAATCTGGAAAAAGGATCAGATATGAAAATTAATACCACTTTTAACTGTGGTCTACAATTTCATATGGAATCTTAATTCCACTAAAGCAATATTTTTATTTAACCCTGGTAGGTACCCTTTCTTACTCTCTTTAACAACTACTTTGAAGTTTAATCTTAAGACCCTTTCCCTTGGCCAACCTCCACCCTCTCTAAAGTTAATTAAAAAAAAAAAAAATCAGTGATTAAATCTGCCCAACTCTCAGCCTCTCCTTCACTCACTGTCTCTATTTAATATTATTTCAGAACATAATTCCTTCTCTTGTTTTTGCTCTATTCCCTCATGTCATTATTTTGTTCTCTACTTCTCTTTCCCTAAGTCTACAAACCACTCAAGTGTCCCCTTATCACTTAAAATAGAAAGACTGCAGCTCCCTATCCTTGGTAGGTACCACAAGTGTCTGTTTTCCTTCTTAGAAGAGTAAGTTACATTCACTGCTTCCATCTCCTTGCTTCTCATTTCCCCTTGCAGGTTTTTAAAATCTGATTTTAGCCTTAATTTTCTGAATTACACTTTCAAAACAATCACTTGGAAATATTTTTAGATTATGAAATTATCAATATTTTAAATGTTTCTTAAGGTCATTATCTTTTATAAATACTTACTAAAATATTTACAGATGAAATGGTATGTCACGGATTTGCCTCAAATGAATATAGGATTGGAGATACACAGATGAAACACTATTAGCTATGAGTTGGAGCTGGGTTCATTACATATGGGTTTACTATACAATTCTATTTATTTCTATATATGGAATCTTCCTTAATAAAACGTTTATAATAATAAAGAACACAGATCTATATATTTTAGTATTCTTTTCAACTAGACCATAATTTTTAACCACCACAGAATCTTTGAATCATCAACCTCCCCAAAATCCCCCAATCGTTGTCTTCATGTGACAATAAAATACTTTAACCTATGGGATGTGATATATCCTTTGGGTGTGTTGGAAAGGTTTAAACATCGTTTACATCAATTTTAAAGTACCTGATCACTCCAAAATCTTATTTCAGATTTAACTACTTCTTCCTGTATACATTTCTTTAACTGAAAAATAGTGACTTTCAGCTATTATGACAGTCCATAAATTGAGCATCTTTTCTCAACAGTACTTCTTGACTTTCAAAAAAATAAATTAATTAATAAAATTAAATTTTAAAATTGTTTTTCCTCCAAATTGCTCATCTCATCTCACAGAGTTCATCCTGCCACCCAAGCTGAAAAATCAGAATCCCTGAGATCAGCCTTGATTCCTCCTTAAAATCTTACCCATTTTACCAGCAAAATGTATCTTAAATTCACCTTTAATCTCTCTAATCCTCCTCACACTACCCTAATAAAGGCCCTCATTGTCCCCATGAGTATCTCAACAGTTTCCTACTCTTCATGTTTCCTTCAATTCAATACACCACCCTAGAGCCAGACTGGTTTGTTTAAATATTAATCATACTAGATCAGTTTAAAATCTTTCAATTAGATCCATATCATTTCTAGGGTGAAACTCAAGTTCCTAAGCATAGCAAACAAAAATTGTAATGATCTGGTTCGTTCCTAGATTCACTTCCAATCTTTCCCTGACATTTTATAATACTACTCTGATAATACTAAATTACTTGCAGTTTCAACGCAAATACTTTTCTGTTTTACACTTTCATGACTTTGTTCATGTTATTTCCTCCCTCAAACATTCTATTTACCATTTTGTTTGTGTGTTAAATTAAGAGTACAGTGTGAGTTAATAAAGACTTTAATAAGGAAGCTAATGAACCAGGGAAAAAATGAATAACTTGTTTTTATACCAAAAAAGCTGAATAAAAATAATAAAAAACTAGGATTTGAAAGTCCATATTAACAACACAAAAATTCTAAGTTATGTATAGGATTTCCTGAAATGACAATCCACTCCACTATTCTTTCCTGGGAAATCCCATGAATAGAGCAGTCTGGCAGGCTATATACAGTCTATGGGGCCGTAAAAGAGTCAGCCACGACTTGGCAACTAAACAACAACAGCAACACAGGACTCCCTGATGGCACAGTGGATAAGAATCCGCCACCAAGGCAGGTAACACAAGTTTAATCTGTGGTCTGGGAAGATTCCACATGCCTTGAAGCAACTAAGCCTGTGCAGTACAACTCCTGAACCTATGCTCTGGAGCCTGTGTTCTGCAACAGGAGAAGCAACTGTACTAAAACCTGTGTACCACGAGAGTAGCTGTTGCTCACCACAAGAGAAAGCCCACATGGAGCAACAAAGACCTACCACAGCCAAATAAATAAGCAAAAATTTTAAAGGTATATATAAACTTATCAAAACACACAAGATATATATGAAAACAATCAACTCTTATGAAGTTCATTTTAAAAGACTTGACTAATGATTATCTCTATTTAGTGAGGTTATGAACAACTTTTATTCCCTGTTTTTGCTTCTCTGTACTTACTATAACCAACTATTACATACACAATAAAAGAGTTATGATTTTTAATTGAAATAGTTAATTTACAATGTTAACGATACTTCAATTAAAAAAAACAATGTGTTAGTTTCAGGTGTATAGCAAAGTAATTCAGATATATATATATATATCACATATATAAGCTCACATCTCAGTTCCAAATTTGCAATGGTCCCTGCTGCTGCTGCTAAGTCGCTTCAGTCGTGTCCAACTCTGTGCGACCCCAGAGACAATGGTCCCTGAGGTACCTCCATAAAATCCGGACCTCTACGGAAACTAACAGTGAGGGGAAGAGCCTGCGAGGGAGGAGAGTGAATATTTATGACCACCTTCAATCCCAGCACTTCAAGAGAGGTAACACCCAAAATCAGGTGAGTGATTCAGAACAAAAGGGAACGGATTAATAAGAACAGCCCCCTTTAACCAGGAAAACATCACAGATATAAGCAGAAAGATCACAGGAAAGTCTCAGAAGAAAACAGCAGCAGGCATAAAACCATTAAATGATCTTAACAAGGAAAGATAAGTAGATTTGACTTCATGCAAATCAAAACTCTGCACATCAATACAAACAAGCAAGCTAGGAAACAAACCATAAAAAACCAAAGTGTCCAAATTAACAGAGTTGTTAACTTACAGAAACAGTGAAACTAGTAACACTAGGCAAGCAAACTGGTAAAGGCTAAAACTACAAAGGAAATCTGGCTAATGCACTTGAAGAAAAATTCTTGGTATCACCAGTGAAACATATTTCATAATTCCTTTAAATTATTATATTTCTTTTGACTAATAGTGAAGTTAAATATTCTCCCCTCAAAAACATACTTTAAGTATTAATACTTGACAATAGCAAGGTAAAATGAGATTGTGACTATCTCTTATATTTATGGTGTTACTTTACATTAAGAAACTTTAAACTCATTCTATAAACTTGAGAGGACTACAAACATGCCCACTGTCACTGACAGTGTTTAACCATGGTAAAGGTCCTGGCCAATGCTAAACGAAAAGAGAAAAAGGATAGAGGGAGGAATGAAGAAAGAGTGAGAAAATACAAACCAAGAGACCAGATCATCAACACAGACAAATAATTAGAATCTACAGAATTTAAAGAGTCCAGCAGTATTGCCAGAGAATTCCAGAAAAGTATCTACCTCTGCTTTATCGACTACAACAGTCTTTGACTGTGTGGATCACAACAAACTGTGGAAAATTCTTAAAGATATGGGAATACCAGACCACCTTACCTACCTCCTGAGAAATCTGTATGCAGGTCAAGAAGCAGAACTGGACATAGAACAACAGACTGGTTCCAAATTGAGAAAGGAGTTCATCAAGGCTGTATATTGCACCCTGCTTATTTAACTCACATGCAGAGTACATCATGAGAAATCCTGGGCTGGATGAAGCACAAGCTGAAATCAAGATTACAGGTAGAAATATCAATAACTTCAGATATGCAAATGATACCACCCTTATGGTAGAAAGCCAAGAGGAAATAAAGAGCCTCTTGATTAACGTGAAAGAGGAGAGTGAAAAACCTAGCTTAAAACTCAACATTCAAAAAACAAAGATCATGGCATCCAGTCCCATCACTTCATAGCAAATAGATGGGGAAACAGTGGCTGACTTTATTTTTTGGGGCACCAAAATCACTGCAGATGGTGACTGCAGCCATGAAATTAAAAGACGCTTGCTCCTTAGAAGAAAAGTTACTACCAATCTAGACAGCATATTAAAAAGCAGAGGTATTACTTTGCCTACAAAGGTTGATTCAGTCAAAGCTATGGGTTTCCCAGTAGTTATGTATGGATGTTAGATTGGGACTATAAAGAAAGCTAAGAGCCGAAGAATTGATGCCTTTGAACTGTGGTGTTGGAGAAGACTCTTGACAGTCCCTTGGACTACAAGGAGAGCCAACCAGTCCATCTTTAAGGAAATCAGTCCTGAATATTCATTGGAAAGACTGATGCTGAAGCTCCAATATTTGGCCACCTGATGCAAAGAACTAACTGATTAGAAAAGACCCTGATGCTGGGAAAGACTGTAGTTGGGAGGAGAAGGGGACAACAGAGGATGAGACGGGTTGGATGGCATCAACGATTAAACGGACATGAATTTGAACAAGAAAGCCTGCTGTGCTGCAGTCCATAGAATCAGAAAGAGTCGGGCACAACTAAGCAACTGAACTGAACTGGGCGGTATTGCCAGATACAATATAACAGAAAATCTATACCATTTCCAACTAAAAAATAAAATACACAATTTACAGTGGAAATAACAAAAAACATGTATCTACCCTGGGCTTCTTAACTCATCATTTCCTGACACAGGGAGCTAGATAACCGTTGTTGTGGGAGAGAGTGTGTACAATGCAGGACGTTTAGCAACATCCCTGTATTCTATTCACGAGATGCAGGAGCATCTCCCAAACTATCTCCAAGACAAACAAAAATGTCTCCAGACAAGGCAAATGGTTCCTGGGGGACACAAAATGACCTTGATTAAAAATCAGTGATCAAAAATAATGAGTACTAAAGAGAAAGAAAATAAAATCTAATTTTAGTAAAATACATGAAAAGTTTTGATCAATGGAGAGTCACTCCACACCCTTGGATGTATCAAATATACCAATTCAATGTAATTTCCTCCTATATTCTAGCTGGATTTTCTTACTTTGGTAACAGTAAGCCACTTAATGTAGCATCTAATCTGTGCCAGTCATTAATGTAACACTACACACATATTCACAAATTTAATCCTCAAAAGGGCAGGAAATTTCTCTTAACTTCATTTCGCAAATTACAAAACTGAAGCAGCCAGTGGTTAAGCAAGCCCAGGGTCACAGAATTACTACCTGACACAGCCAGGATTCACCCTAACCTGACTGGGTCCAAAATGCACACTCTTAACCACTTCACTATCCTATCTGGCAAAACAACACAACAACTCTTTCAGTCTTTCAGAAAGACTGAAATGAAACGCCTGGAAAACAAGTACACTCCTAGAACTTGGAAGCAACTGGCTCTTTCCTACTAATATTGAAAAAACTGACCATATCAGGAATTTATTTATAGTGGAAAAACCGGAATCCTCATGAACTCCTGGTGGGAGTAAAGACTAATGCAATTACTCATAAGAGTAATCTGGCTTTAGTAAAACTGAGTATATACACACATAACCCAGGAATCCAAATCTTGAAAATATATCCATAAGTGGACATGCATCAGTTCAGTCACTTAGTCGTGTCCGATGCTTTGTGACTCCATGAACTGCAGCACGCCAGGCCTCCCTGTACATCACCAACTCCCGGAGTTTACCCAAACTCATGTCCATTGAGTCGGTGATGCCATCTAACAATCTCATCCTCTGTTGTCCCCTTCTCCTCACACCTTCAATCTTTCCCAGCATCAGGGGCTTTTCAAATGAGTCAGCTCTTCACATCAGGTGACCAAAACACTGAAGTTTCACCTTCAACATCAGTCCTTCCAATGAACACCCAGGAATGATCTCCTTTAGGATGGACTTGTTGGATCTCCTTGCAGTCCAAGGGACTCTGAAGAGTCTTCTCCAACACCACAGTTCAAAAACATCAATTCTTTGGTGCTCAGCTTTCTTTATAGTCCACCTCTCACATCCATAAATGACTACTGGAAAAATCATAGCTTTGACTAGACGGACCTTTGTTGGCAAAGTAATGTCTCTGCTTTTGAATATGCTGTCTAGGTTGGTCATAACTTCCTCCCAAGGAGTAAGCATCTTTTAATTTCATGGCTTGCAATCACCATCTGCAGTGATTTTGGAGCCCAAAAAAATAAAGTCTGACACTGTTTCCACTCTTTACCCATCTATTTGCCATGAAGGGAGGGGACCAGATGCCATGATCTTCATTTTCTGAATGTTGAGCTTTAAGCCAACTTTTTCACTCTCACTTTCATCAAGAGGCTCTTTAGTTCTTCTTCACTTTCTGCCATAAGGATGGTGTCATCTGTATATCTGAGGTTATTGATATTTCTCCCAGCAATCTTGATTCCAGCTTGTGTTTCTTCCAGCCCAGCGTTTCTCATGATGTACTCTGCATATAAGTTGAATAA
>NW_011494956.1:14509826-14514594 GCF_000754665.1 Bison bison bison | reverse complement strand
ATGTACTCTGCATGTAAGTTAAATAAGCAGGGTGACAATGTACAGCCTTGACGTACTCCTTTTCCTATTTGGAACCAGTCTGTTGTTCCATGTCCAGTTCTAACTGTTGCTTCCTGAGCTGCATACAAATTTCTCAAGAGGCAGATCAGGTGGTCTGGTATTTCCATCTCTTTCAGAATTTTCCACAGTTTATTGTGATCCACACAGTCAAAGGCTTTGGCATAGTCAATAAAGCAGAAATAGATGTTTTTCTGGAACTCTCTTGCTTTTTCCATGATCTAGCGGATGGTGGCAATTTGATCTCTGGTTCCTTTGCCTTTTCTAAAAGCAGCTTGAACATCTGGAAGTTCGCAGTTCATGTATTGCTGAAGCCTGGCTTGGAGAATTTTGAGCATTACTTTACTAGCGTGTGAGATGAGTGCAATTGTGCAGTAGTTTGAGCTTTCTTTGGCATTGCTTTTCTTTGGGATTGGAATGAAAACTGAGCTTTTCCAGTCCTGTGGCCACTGCTGAGGTTTCCAAATTTGCTGGCATATTGAGTGCAGCACTTTCACAGCATCGTCTTTCAGGATTTGAAATAGCTCAACTGGAATTCCATCACTCCACTAGCTTTGTTCGTAGTGATGC
The DNA here is from genome assembly GCF_000754665.1 of Bison bison bison. Taxonomy (NCBI): domain Eukaryota; kingdom Metazoa; phylum Chordata; class Mammalia; order Artiodactyla; family Bovidae; genus Bison; species Bison bison. The sequence continues at coordinate 14,513,967 of NW_011494956.1, read as the reverse complement.
TTTCTAAGGCCCACCTGACTTCACATTCCAGGATGTCTGGTTCTAGGTCAGTGATCACACCATCGTGATTATCTGGGTTGTGAAGATCGTTTTTGTATAGTTCTTCTGTGTATTCTTGCCACCTCTTCTTAATATCTTCTGCTTCTGTTAGGTCCATACCATTTCTGTCCTTTATTGAGCCCATCCGTGCATGAAATATTCCCTGGTATCTCTAACTTTCTTGAAGAGATCTCTAGTCTTTCCTAGCCTATTGTTTTCATCTATTTCTTTGCACTGATCGCTGAGGCAGGCTTTCTTATCTCTCCTTGCTATTCTTTGGAATAAGAATAAGGATGCTTTTTTTCAGCACTGTTTGTGCTAACAGAGAGCTGGAGGAATTATAGTGTACATCACTGCACTAAGGCAATGGTTAAGTGAAACATGGCAGGTGGAACACTATGGAATACTAAGAAACCATTAGATTCAATGGACAAGACAGGCATAGAGTAACATGAATAGATCTTTAAAACATTATGCCAAATGGGTAGGAAAAAAAGTAAAGGACAAAATGATGCCAATTCTACCCTATGTCTGACAAGGAAAAACTCCACACAAGACAGCAATATGTTTCTCAAGAATGCACACAAATAGATTTTTGTGTGTGTGTATGAATCATGTTATATAAACGCCTGTGAGAAGAGATAGAAGAGTAGATAACACAGATAAAAAGAAATAAATAAAATGAGAGTAAGACCTTAAGTGAGTCAGTAATTACCATGTGCCATAAAGTGAGGAGAGTATTCATTCTACATTCCACACTTGGGGTCCAACAAGTAAATTTAAAGTAACTTCAAAGAAGGGAAAAAAATGAAAAAAAAAAAAAATTTCTTCTAGAAAGCAGCTAACAGATTAAGACCTTTAAAATATCAGTAATCTTTGACTTACTGTTATCCTCTGAATCTATATTAAATTTTTTAAAATTAAATATTTTTACACATACAAATTTTGACATTGTCCTGAAACATTATAATAGAAAATAAAAATAAAACTGGAAACAATGCCCTATAAATGGACAGCAGTATATTTCATGTATCATTAAAATAATGACTATGAAATATTAAACATGAAATATTAATGAAACTGTATGGAAGGAAAATATATGAACAGTGACTTGCACACGTACATACACAGAAGACTGAAAAGGAGATGCACTAAGAAGATGCACTAAAATGTTAACAGGTGATTATCTACGAGCTACATACAAATCTGAACATGATTTCCAGTACTTTTCTTTAAATTTCATAGTATTAAATACAAAATGGGAGTGCTATTTAATATTTTCATTTAGGTAACAGAAATAATAATAATAATTCAGTACTAACAGAATGGCCCAGGCAGACCAGGACCTAGGGTCACCAGATCCCCCAGATCACATGTCATTATCATTTAAAAACAAATGCTATTTTAAAATATTTCCAAATATCATACTGATGATGGGCATACAGGTTTAGTCTTTAGAAGTCATTTACTGAACTTCCAAAGTGTTTTGTCCAAAAATTAATGGGGGTACCACACACTTCTATACAGTGTTATGAAAAGTTCTTTAATATCATAAAGGATTTCTTTAATAAGGGAAATATCAAAGGTAATTTAGGGTGTTACCAAGTGCTAATTAATTTTTTATCATGAGTTAGTTTTGCTAGCAAAATAAGAAAATCTAATATAACTATACATACCAACACAGCTATTGCTTAGTGTATCAATTTCAGCACCACCACCATAATTAACTGTTTTTAACCCTAACATAAAGTAGAAACAGCAGTTACTTAAATTCATATAATTGCCCTCATTCTAACATCATAGTTACTAAAGAGGTGGTAGGTAGACACTGAGAAAAATTCCATCATTTAAGTAGATAGATATAAATGTGCCAATTTGCATGGCTCAATTTATTTTTACTATCATAGTCCCTAATTAGACTTGATTTTACTTAACAGGCTCCAAAATCCAAAAAACACACCACCACTCCCTTTTCACACCATTCCTATACCCCTAACACAGGCAGGTTCATGAGACTTCATTAAGAATCCAAGTGACAGCAGACTCTTAACCAGGTAAATAGAGTCTATTTAAACTTCATTCCTAGTTTTACCATTCTTTCTGAGCCTGCACAATTAGTAATCTCTCCATGTCTCAATCTAATTAACTCCTCTGAGGTAGGTGCTACAGACAGTAGAATATGGAATGTAACTGACAGTTTTGAGTGTTTCTTTAAACAATAGTAAAATCAGGAAAAGTGACAACGCAAGCTTCCAGCATTCTTAAAAGGGTTCAGAAAATTATTTTTCCAAAAATGTTTCCTGCCTTTCATTATTCATAAACTAGTAAATTGTTTAAACAGTGTTATAAATATTAAAATTTTGTGTGTTAGTCTGTTAAACTTCAAGAGGTTTAAGAGGATCCCTTCAAAACCCTCTTTCATTTGCTCAATTCTCTTCTCAAGCCTATTAGACTCCATTAACAGCCAATCATGTAAGCTGAGCTGCAAGTGACCCGAGAGTTGCCATAGCAACAGCTGCTTTCAGAAATACGTGTTATGCATTTTAAAAGCTCTAGCAGAGAGGATACCACATCTATCAATTAACAACCTAAGCTCAACATAGCACATTACCCTAATGAAAGGAGAAACTGAAATATCTTTAACACAGGCAACTACTTTGTAACAAAACGGATACTGGATACTCTTGAATCAAAATGTTACCATATTCTGTAAATTTCAAAATTGAGCTTATAATTAATAACACAGAATATAAAGAATAGGTGCAGAGTTTTTTTTTATAAATGCACAAAACTGATACAAGAAAGGAGATAAATCAGAACTATATTTAGCAATAGACCATCAAAGGTAATAAACATAATATGCTAAAATAAAAACTGCCAAATTTTCATGCAATTTTACTAATGGAAAAGTTGGCCTAAATGTGGTAGAGCAAAATGTTTCTCAATGCACATATGGCGTGTGCACGTGTATGTGTCACACACACTTCACAGATAAAAGATGTGCAGGCAAATAATAAATACAAAAGACATTTCACTATTTTTAAGAAAAATTATTCTTCTGGCAACTCATCAGAGATAAGACATCTTTTCTTCAAAGACTATACTGACGAAATTCCTTCTCATGAAGAGATACACAGCTAGTCAGGGTTAACCAATGAAGTCATTTGAACAGTATGCAATTCTGCAATAAAAAACTTTCAAAAACAAATCTGTATCTACAAATAACTTCAAATGTCTATTTAATGCTTTTACATGACTAAAGGAAAAAATAGTAAACAAAACTTAGAAGTCTTAAAAAATCTATTTCTAAAGCTATACTCAAACATATAATTCACCTAAATAAACACAATGTATAGAAAGTATTACCCAAAGTATTTTTAAACAGGAAAAAAGTTGCTACAAATAGGATAACTAGGTAAACTACACTGAAATTACTAAAAATCTAATACTTTTGAGTATGTGATACTCAAAAACTATAAAAATATTCTGAATAACTCTCTGGAGCTCCAGAAAAACATCTATTGCTGCTTTATTGACTATGCCAAAGCCTTTGACTGTGCGGATCACAATAAACTGTGGAAAATTCTTCAAGAGATGGGAATACCAGACCACCTGACCTGCCTCCTGAGAAATCTGTATGCAGGTCAGGAAGCAACAGTTAGAACTGGACATGGAACAACAGACTGGTTCCAAATAGGAAAAGGAGTACATCAAGGCTGTATATTGTCACCTTGTTTATTTAACTTATATGCAGAGTACATTATGAGAAACATTGGGCTGGAAGAAGAACAAGCTGGAATCAAGACAGCCGGGAGAAATATCAATAACCTCAGATATGCAGATGGCACCACCCTTATGCAGAAAGTGAAGAGGAACTAAAAACCATCTTGATGAAAGTGAAAGTGGAGAGTGAAAAAGCTGGCTTAAAGCTCAACATTCAGAAAACGAAGATCATGGCATCTGGTCCCATAACTTCATAGGAAATAGATGGGAAACAGTGGAAACAGTGGCAGACTTTATTTTGGGGGGTTCTAAAATCACTGCAGATGGTAACTGCAGCCATGAAATTAAAAGATGCTTACTCCTTGGAAGGAAAGTTATG
>NW_011494956.1:14485490-14509711 GCF_000754665.1 Bison bison bison | reverse complement strand
TTTATTTTGGGGGGTTCTAAAATCACTGCAGATGGTAACTGCAGCCATGAAATTAAAAGATGCTTACTCCTTGGAAGGAAAGTTATGACCAACCTAGATAGCATATTCAAAAGCAGAGACATTACTTTGCCAACAAAGGTCTGTCTAGTCAAGGTTATGGTTTTTCCAGTGGTCATGTATGGACGTGAGAGTTGGACTGTGAAGAAGGCTGAGCGCCAAAGAATTGATGCTTTTGAACTGTGGTGCTGGAGAAGACTCTTGAGAGTCCCTTGGACTGCAAGGAGATCCAACCAGTCCATTCTAAAGGAGATCAGTCCTGGGTATTCTTTGGAAGGACTGATGCTAAAACTGAAACTCCAATACTTTGGCCACTTCATGCAAAGAGTTGACTCATTGGAAAAGACTCTGATGCTGGGAGGGATCGGGGGCAGGAGGAGAAGGGGACGACAGAGGCTCAGATTGCTGGATAGCATCACTGACTCAATGCACATGAGTTTGGGTGAACTCCGGGAGTTGGTGATGGACAGGGAGGCCTGGCATGCTGCAATTCATGGGGTCGCAAAGAGCCAGACACGACTGAGCAACTAAACCAAACTGAACTCTAAAAGGAAACAATAAGTTAATGTTATATCTGTATATCATGTATATCTGTATATAATATATAATATATAATATGTTATATCTGTATATCATCTGTATATAATGTTATATACTATATATCATACATATTTTAACTTTAAATTTTGTACAACTTGAAAGGAAAATAAATTTCTAATAGGAGCTAGGGGAGGAAGGAATAGGAGTTTGAGATTAGGAGAGGCTACCTATTACATATAGAATGGATAAACAAAGGTCTTACTGTATACAGTTCACAAGGAACTATATTCCAGTATCTCATGACAACCATAATTGAAAAGAACATGGGGGTCAGATATATATATCTGAGTGACTCTGCTCCACAGAAGAAATTAACAAAACATCATAAATCAACTACACCTCAATAAAACAAAAATAAATAAATAGGGGTTAACTACTGTTAACTACTAAAGGAGAAACTTTTTTAATAAGACATAACAAAGATGAAAGAGAAATCTTTTAATGGCTATTAAATGAGACAGCAACAATGACTAGGTATGGCTCCAAACACATAAGAACAACCCTAGAAGGCCCAATGACTGCAGTATTATCTGTATTAATAAAATATTCATTAATTTAGATTAATGCCTTTGCTCCAAATGCTATCTCATCTCTAAAGAGTAGAAAACAGTACATTTCTCCTTTCACTGCAAAAACCTCACCCTTTTTACATCTCTATACTCCTTACACTTTAACTCTGAATACCATCAAACACAATTCAAAACTCTAGCAACATATCAAAATTACTAATAATTAAGCTCTTCCAAGCAATTTTTATGTGTTAATTCATGGGATCTTCACAATAATCCTTATTATCTCCACTTTACAGATGATGAAACTGAGGTACAGAAAAGTAACTTACACCAAGTGACACAGCCAGTAAATAAGTCATGGAATCACTGTTCTAACCCAGACAATCCGACTCGATATCCCTTACTTTTACCTATATCCACAATGCTGAAGTAAGTGAATATGGTTTACAACCTTCAACCCATTAGCCTAACTGATGTTTCTCTAATTACCTCTTACCCTTGCTATCTTTAATTTAGTTAACTCATTCTTAGCTATGTCAATTTCCCAGCTTAATAATTCCATTAAAGTAAAAATGAATTTGATTTTTTAAAATAAAAATCAAGTAGGCTGAAAACCCCCACAAAAGGAGGAAATTGCTTTAATATGAAACCTAGATAAAAACAATGTTCAAGAGGATAAAACAAAATACCATTTCCTTCTTCTTATGCAAAAAACCACACATGTATAGATGAATATGGTTATGATAGTGACATAGACAAGTAACAATCAAATGCTTACTACATGTCACAAAAGTGAAGTGAAAGTCGCTCAGTTGTATCTGTCTTTTTGTGACACCATGGACTATATACAGTTCATGGAATTCTCCAGGCCAGAATACTGGAGTGGTAAGTCTTTCCCTTCTCCAGGGAATCTTCCCAACGCAGGGATCGAACCCAGGTCTCCCACACTGCAGGCAGATTCTTTACCAGCTGAGCCATCAGGGAATCCCAAGAATACTGGAGTGTAGCCTATCCCTTCTCCAGCGGATCTTCCTGACTCAGGAATCAAACCAGGGTCTCCTGCATTGCAGGCGGATTCTTTACCATCTGCGCTATCAGGGAAGCCCTAAAAGTCAAAGTCAAGTCGCGCCAACTCTGTGCGACCCCATGGATTATACAGTCCATGGAATTCTCTAGGCCAGAATACTGGGGTAGGTAGCCTTTCCCTTCTCCGGGGAATCTTTCCAACCCAGGGATTGAACCCAGGTCTCCTGCGTTGCAGGCAGATTCTTTACCAGCTGAATATGTCACTAGCACTGTCCTAAAAGTTTTGTTTTTTTTTTTCAATATGCTCTAAATTCTAATGATTACAACAACCCTAAGAAGTACATATTACTACCCTTACTTTAGAATAAGCAAACAGGTAGAGAGAAATGAGGTTATTTGCCCAAAGGTACAGAGCTAGTAAGTGGCAAAACTGGAATTCAAAAACCTCTGGCAGCTACACCACAGACAGCTTAACTCTTAATTATGACCCAACCAACCACTTAGCTCTGGTGAAATGGGGAATCAAAAGATTTTACAGGTAGATACGTCACACAGTCAGTCAACATAAACATTCCTAAAATAATCGTGGCTATGCATGCAGATTTAACCATCATAAACTTGCATAAAAATTGGAAAACACGTCGCACAGTTGTGTCTGACTCTTGGAACCACACGGACTGTAGCCCACCAGGCTTCTCTCTCCATGGAATTCTCCAGGCAAGAATACTAGAGTGGGTTACCATTTCCTTTTCCAGGGGATCTTAGCAACCGAGAGATTGAACCCGAGTGTCCTGAATTAGACGCAGATTCTTTACTGTCTGAGCCAACAGGGAAGCCCAATGTTAAATAAACTAAAGAACTTCCAATTCAAGATGGCAGACTGAACACACAAAGGTGCCTTTAAGAAAATACATCATAAACATATGGAAGAAAAAGCATTCCACAATCAGATCAGAAATTTTGGATAATACCTGGAAAAAAAATTCAGATTAAGAAAAAGTGAACAAAGGGAACTGAAACAAAGATAAGCACTTTGGGTCTTCCCAACAAAGTCAAAAAGAGGCATAAGCTTAAAATACTGGGTTGGCCAAAAAGCTCGTTCATGATTTTCTGTAGATCCCAATAAAGAACAGCAGGTGAGGGTGGGGTGTCATCCAGAATATAAATCAGTATATCAGTAATAAAAGAACTGCATTCCAAATAATTAGTCAGCTCTTCCTGCTTAAAGAAAAAGCTGAGAGCAGTGGTTCTTAGTCTTACAATTAATTAAGCCCAGGCACTAAAGTCCTCTTCAAACTATGCTGCTGTGCTCAGTTGCTGCCCAGCTGTCCAGCTCTGTGCAACACCACAGACTGTAGCCAGCCAGGCTCCTCTGTCCGTGGGAATCTCCAGACAAGAATACTGGAGCAGGCTGCCATTTCCTACTCGAGAGTATCTTGCTGAGCCAGGGACTGAACCCACATCTGCATCTCCTGCACTGGCATGCAGACTCTTTACCACTGCATCATGTGGGAAGACCCTATTCAAACTACAGGTCTGAAAGAATTAAGATGGGTTACAGCTAGCAATTTTTAACAGTCAAGAATGAATAGTACAGAAAATACAAAGTGAGAGTGTACACTACTTCAAGGAACTTTTGCTCAGTTATGAATCTATAAATTTATGTATATTTGTATGTACTAAGTTTCAATGAAAATATCAGAAGACTATTACTCGAAATAAAGTGTGCAGGGCTGTGGAGGGCTCCTAGGGTGGGTGTTGAAGCATGAAAAAAAAAGCAAAGCAGCAGCTGAGACACTCTCCACATAAGCTATGATGCGTTTGGCAACTGTGGATACCCAACAGTCTGCCTCCTCCTCAACTAAATACCTTATAGCACTTTTCCCACCTTCCTTTCCAATATTTACCCACTAGGGAGTTTTTCTAACAACTTCACCCTAATCACCATTTCCATGAAATTGTAGTACCACAGATATACTGTGAATTTGTTTGTGTACTACAGATATATGTATCTGTGGTTTATACTTAAAAAGAGCCACTTTTTTTAAACCCCATAACCAATTTTTATCCCTTTAAGAATTAATGCCTTAGAGCAAATAAAGAAGCCTACCATAGTATAGGAAGGAATGTATTAATAAAACAAACCTGCAGCAAAGAAACTCACTTACCAACTTAGTCCTTCTTCCATGAGTATGACTAGACAACCAAGAATTACCAAATATAAGGAAAGATAAAAGATGAAAAACCAAACAACAGAAATACCCAAATAGGGCAGAGATGCAAGCCCAGAGGGCAAAGGTCCCAAACGCAGAGGATTATTCACTCCCAGGCCTTAACATCTACTAGTAATTTCCCAACTGGTTTTTTAAAAAATTAATTAATTTTAATTGGAGGCTAATTACTTTATAATACTGTAAAGTATTGTGGGTTTTGCCACACATTGACATGAATCAGCCATAGGTGTACATGGGTCCCCCCAATCCAACTGGTTTTTAAAAGTTACTTGGTACTTGTGACTAATTTTTCTTTCCATTTTCTCCCTTTTGAACTGAAAAATCTAATAACTATCATCTTAATGCTGTCCCACCACTGTATTTTTGGGATGGATAACTATCTCATTAGTTTCACAGGTCCAGACAGAGAGCTTCACCCATACTTGAATTAAATAATTTAGACACAAAACTTAAGACTTCTAAGCTGATGATACTTAGAACTCCAAATTGATACTCTAAGAAGAATGAGGCCTTTGGGGATCTTGAGACAGGGTTAACACATTTTTATACAAGAGACAGACAAGGATCACAGAGGCCAGAGGGAGGACTGTATTAGGCCAAGATTTTGGCCCCCATGATCTCCGTTCCCTGTAGTTACTTCTTTATATATCTCACTACATGAGAAATTAGTTAGGACCTTTTAAACAAGGAGATTATCACAGAGCAAGAGTCAGTCACGACTTAGGGACTAAACCACCACCATCACCATACAGGTAGACTATACAGGATTTAGAAAAGGCAGAGGAACCAGAGATCAAATTGCCAACATCTGTTGGATCATCAAAAAAGCAGGAGAGTTTCAGAAAAAATTCTACTCCTGCTTTACTGACTACACCAAAGTCTTTGACTATGTAGATCACAACAAACTGTGGAAAATTCTTAAAGAGATGGGAATACCAGACCACCTGACCTGCCCCCTGAGAAATCTGAATCAGGTCAGGAAGCAACAGTTAGAAACGGACATGGAACAACAGACTGGTTCCAAATTAGGAAAGGGGTACATCAAGGCTGTATATCGTCACCCTGCTTATTTAACTTATAAGCAGAGTACATCATGGAAAATACCATGCTGGAAGAAGCACAAGCTGGAATCAAGATTTCCGGGAGAAATATCAATAACCTAAGAAATGCAGATGACATCACCCTTATGGCAGAAAGCAAAGAGGAACTAAAGAGTCTCTTGATGAAAGTGAAAGAGGAGAGTGAAGAAGTTGGCTTAAAACTCAACATTCAAAAAACTACGATCACGGCATCCGGTCTCATCACTTCATGGCAAATAGATGGAGAAACAGTGGCAGACTTTCTTTTTGGGGGCTCCAAAATTTCTGCAGATGGTGACCACAGCCATGATATTAAAAGGCGCTTGCTCCTTGGAAGAAAAGCTATGACCAACCTAGACAGCATATTAAAAAACAGAGACATTACTTTGCCGACAAAGGTCCATCAAGTCAAGGTTATGGTTTTTCCAATAGTCATGTATAGATGTGAGAGTTGGACTATAAAGAAAGCTGAGCACCAAAGAATCGATGCTTTGAACTGTGATGTTGGAGAAGACTCTTCAGAGTTCCTTGGACTGCAAGGAGTTCAAACCAGTCCATCCTAAAGGAAATCAGTCTGGAATATTCACTGGAAGGACTGATGCTGAAACTCCAATACGCTGGCCACCTGATGCAAAGAGCTGACTCATTTGAAAAGCCCCTGATGCTGGGAAAGGTTGAAGGCGGGAGGAGAAGGGGCCAACACAGGATGAGATGGCTGGATGGCATCACCGACTTGATGGACATGAGTTTGAGTAAGCTCCGGGAGTTGGTGATGGACAGCGAAGCCTGGCGTGCTGCAATCCATGGGGTCACAAAGAGTAGGACACAAATGAGCAACTGAACTGAACTGATACAGGTAGGTTCAAAGGTAATCACAAGCAAAGAGGAAGGGAGAAGATCAAGGATCAGCAGAAGAGGCAGGAGAGATTTAAAGCTTGAGAGGAACTCAACCCTCCATTGCTGTTTCTGATATGAAAGGGACCATAACAAAAAGAATGTGATAGGCCTCTAAATGCTGAGAATGACTCTTCTCCCCAAAGCCAGCCAGACCTCAGCCCTAAAACAACTTCTATAAATTCTGCCAACAATCTGCATGATCAAGGAAATAGTTTCTCTCCTAAAGCTTCCAGAAAGGAACCAGTCCTGCCAATAGATTTTGGCCTTGGGAAACTACAGAGGCTCAGCCTAGTTTACTGAATCTAACCTATGGTAACTGTAAGATGCCATGCCCATGGTAATTTCTCAATTGTTAATCAAAAGTCAATATAACTGATATCAGATGGATTCTATCCTTTGCAGTCGAAGATGGGAAAGCTCTATCCAGTCAGCAAACACAAGACCTGGAGCTGACTGTGACTCAGATCATGAGCTCCTTACTGCAAAATTCAGACTGAAATTAAAGAAAGGAGGGAAAACACTAGGCCATTCAGGTATGACCTAAATCAAACCCATTATGATTATACAGTGGAAATGACAAATAGTTTCAAGGGATTAGATTTGATAGGGCGCTTTTAGAACTCTGAACAAAGTTCAAGTTCATAACATTTTACAGGAAACAGTGGTCAAAACCATCCCGAAGAAAAAAAAATGCAAGAAGGCAAAGTGGTTGTCTGAGGTCTTCTAAATAGATGAGAACAGAAGTGAAAGGCAAAGGAGAAAGGGAAAGATATCCCAATCTGAATGCAGAGTTCCAAAGGATAGCAAAGAGAGATAATAAAGCCTTCTAAAGTGAATGCAAAGAAACAGAGGAAAACAATAGAATGGGAAAGACTGGAAATCTCTTCAAGAAAATCAAAGATATGAAGAAAACATTTCATGCAAAGATGGGCACAAAAAAGGCAAAAACCTAACAAAAGCAGAAGATATTAAAAAGACGTATCAAGAATACACAGAACTGTACAAAAAAAGGTCTTAATGACCCAGATAACCATGATGGTGTGGTTACTCACTTAGAGCCAGACATCCTGGAGTGTGAAGTCAAGTGGGCCTCAGGAAGCATTACTACGGAAAAAACTAGTGGAGGTGACAGAATTCGAGATGAGCTATAATCCTAAAAGATGATGCTATTAAAGTACTGCACTCTATGCGCCAGTAACTTTGGAAAACTTAGTAATGGCCACAGGACTTGAAAAGGTCAGTTTTCATTCCAATCCCAAAGAAGGGCAATGCCAAAGAATGTTCAAGCTACCACACAATTATTCTCATTTCACATGCTAACAAGGTAATACCCAAAATCCTTCAAGCTAGGCTTCAACAGTACATGATCCGAGAACTTCCAGATGCACAAGCTGGATTTAGTAAAGGCAGAGGAACCAGAGATCAAATTGCAGACATACACCAGATCATAAAAAACAAAACGAATTCCAGAAAAACATCTATTTCTGCTTCTTGGCCTACACTAAAGCCCTTGACTGTGTGGATCACAACAAACTGTGGAAAATTCTTAAAGAGATAGGAATACCAGTCTACCTTACCTGCCTCCTGAGAAACCTGTATGTACATCAAGAAGCAAGTTAGAATAGACATGAAACAATCAACTGGTTCAAAACTGGGAAAGGAGTACATCAAGGCTGCATATGACTTGTCACCCTGCTTATTTAACTTATATGCAGAGTTCATCATGCAAAATGCCAGGCTGCATGAATCCACAAGCTGGAATCAAGTTTACTGGGAGAAATATCAACAACCTCAGAAATGCAGATGATACCAGCCTAATGGCAGAAAGCAAAGAGGAACTAAAGAGCCCCTTGATGAAGGTGAAGGAGAGTGAAAAAGCTGGTTTAAAACTAAACATTCAAAAAACTAAGATTATGACATCCAGTCCCATCACCTCATGGCAAATAAATGGGGAAACAATGTAAATAGTTGCAGACTTTATTTTCTTGGGCTCTGAAATCGCTGTAGATGGTGACAGGAGCTATGAAATTAAAATACACTTGCTCCTTGGAAGAAAAGCTATGACAAACCTAGAGAGCATATTAAGAAGTAGAGACATCACTTTGCCAACAAAGGTCCATCTAGTCAAAGCTATGGTTTTCCAATAGTCATGTACAAATACGAGAGTTGTACCATAAAGAAGGCTGAGTGTCACAGAATTGATGCTTTCAAACTGTGGTACTGGAGAAGACTTTGAGAGTCCCTTGGACTGCAAGGAGATCAAACCAGTCCATCCTAAAGGAAATCAGTTCTGAATATTCACTGGAAGGACTGATGCTGAAGTAGATGTTACAATACTTGGGCCACCTGATGTGAAGAGACGACTCACTGGAAAAAAACCCTAATACTGGAAAAGATTGAGAGCAGGAAAAGAAGGGAGAAGAGAGGATGAGATGGTGGGATAGCATCATTGACTCAATGGTCATAAGTTTATGCAGACTCCAGGAGACAGTGAAGGACAGGGAAGCCTGGCGTGCTGCTCACGGGGTTGCAAAGATTCAGATTTGACATAGCAACTGAACAACAACATATGAACTTTGCAGATCAGAATTTTTAAGCTGAGAGCTTAAGTAACTTGCTCAATATCACATTACCATAACTACTGATATTCAGATTCAACCGTAAGTAGTGTGGAATGTGTTCTTAACCACTGAAGAAGACAACATGAGCAGGAAGGAACAGAGATAGCTGGGCATCTAGAATGAAACTTGAAGACCTTCTCTGGCAGAAGCTAAAATACATAGAATTATACTCCTCCTTTGTAGTTTCAACAAATCACTTGGTTCACAACTAAACTATACAATTATAAAATAGCAGATGCTACTGTTTAAAATATATTTTTTAAGTCAACTGATAGTCAAAACACAGTATAAATTATAGATTTTATAACTACGTATAAACAAAACTTTGATGAGGTAAAAATAGTAACAAGTTAACAAAAATTAAAAGAGAAGGAGGAATTATAAAAGGAATGTAAGATACACTAATTCCCTGGTTTTTCAAAACAGTAAGATAACATAGTACCTAAAGTTGACAAATACAAAAATAGTAAGAGTATGACACTGGTATAAAAATTAACTTGTGAAGATTGTTTTCTGAGGGTTTGGGGGAAGGGGTAGATATTTTACTTTTCATTTTGTGAAGTTCTCTACTTTTTTAGAACCAAGCACATGTATTACATCTATAACACTGAAAAAGATTTAGTAAACACTACACACCTGGATGTGAGTCAAGTCAGTTTCTCTGGGAATCAGACCCAATATGCAGTTAGAAGTTAAAGAAATTCATTATGAGAAATGCCTATGAAGAATGAAAGGGAGGGACTTCCCTGGTAGTCGAGTGGTTAAGACTCCAGGCTTCCAAAGCAGGGGGCACAGGTTCCATTCCTGGTACAAGAACTAAGATAAGATACCACATGCCATGCAGCCAAAATGAAGAAGAAGGAAAAAAAAAAAAAAAAAGAATGAAGAAAAGGAGGAGGAACAGAAGCAGAAGCTGATAGGCAGAGAAACTGTTCAGGCTGCAATGCAGGTCTGAGTACTGTAGGAGCCTCAGACCAGTGCAGCTCTGGTCTGCCAGCACAACAGGGAGTTTAGGTACAAAAGATAAAGATGTCCTATTCTTGTGATCCCATGAACTGCAGCCTGCCAGGCTCCTCTGTCCTTGGGATTCTCCAGGCAAGAATACTGTAGTGGGTTGCCATTTCCTTCTCCAGGGGAACTTCCAGATCCCCAAAGAACTGCCTTAAAAAGAACCCATGTTGGGAAGAAATGGAGTGACGTTAGTATCCCACTGTACTCAGTTACTGGCAGACAGCTGCCCAGGAAGAACATGGCCACGCCTCAATGCTGCAGCAAATCCCACCAGCTCTGTTGCCTGGAGGCTGCCATCTAATACTTCTTAAGGCAGGTTTCTTCCAAGGGAGAGCTAAACAGAATACCTATAGGGCTATTACAGATGCCATATAAAGGAATACACTCTGCAGCCATTAAAAATGTATGTTAGTCCTAACTTTGAACTACACTTCCCAGAGTTCTTCAGAGGTATCTCCAAGGAAGATTATTCAAGCTAGGGAAAAAAAGCCAAATACTAAGTTTTGTATTTCCATCCTATTTTCAACAAACCAGCTCCACTGTTATCTATTTACTACATTTCTCCCTAAAATTAGTTTGAACTAATGGCTGCAATGCTAAAAAGAACTCAGAAACATCTCTGCCACAAAAAATAACTTCTAATTGAAAAAATTAACAAATTGTGTTTAGAATTATTCTTGTGCTTGTGTGTAAGTCTGTAACAAACATAAAAGACTATAAGGATAAATGTTATAGTCTTTTAAAAAACATCAAAATGATGTAACCTACTCAGTGGTGAGATTATAACTTTTTTATTTTTTGCTTACTTGTATTTTCTGTACTTTCTACAATTCCCACTACAAGATCTTGCCGATCAGAGAAAGTAAACTCTATTAAAATTTAAAACCCTGAACTGACAAACTGTCTTTCTCTACAACTTCAGATCTATGTATTACTTCAAAAAATTACTTGGCATCTTATTAATAACAGAAAAGAAAATCACATTTACAAAGCCAAAGACAAAATCCCTTATATGTGGAATCTAAAGAAAAAAAAAAAGTACAAATAAACTTATTTACAGAAAAAAAAAAGTACAAATAAACTTATTTACAGAAAAAAAAATAGATCCACAACTTAGAAAACAAACGTATGGTTACCAAAGGAAAGATGAGGAAGATAAATTAGGAGTTTGGAATTAACATATACATACTACCATATTTAAAACAGATAACCAACAAGGACCTAACTATATAACACAGGGAACTATATTCAATATTTTGTAATAACCTATAAGGAAAAAGAATCTGAAAAGAACAGATATATACATATATGCATAACTGAATCACTCTGCTATATATATAAAACTCACACACTGTAAATCAACTATATTTCTATTTAAAAAAAAGGAAAAATGCAATATACCTATCCCCCTCCCCAAAAAAAGTCACATTACAAATTATAACATTCACTTCAAAGAGCACCCTACCCATTAAGGAACAAGACCTGAATTTAATTATTCTAAATAACATACTTACATTCAACTAATGAAATCATGGCACTTACTATTTATAGCAGCACACAAATAACTAACACATATTACATAACTTTCAGGAAATTTTCAATGATTTGAATATATGTGTCAGGAACAACTTACAGTCAAATTACTCACTTACCATTTCAATTTCACAGACTCCTTCAACATTACCAGCAATGTATGTAGTAAAAAGCACATAATTTCACATTTCTCTTTTGATTTTTCCAACCCTGTAGCCAAAAAGGCTTCCAGTATTCCCATTTAATAAATGCAGAATTTGATGTATGAGTCCAAGGTTGCCAAGCAAGTAAGTGGCAAAGCCAGGGAAAAACACTGATTCATAACTGATTTTTAGACTATACTAGTAAGGCTCTTGCAAAACTCACCCATTCTTTCAGAACTCTTATTTACCAGAATAAAAATATTCACTTTAAAGAAAAGAGCTAGAACTCTAGGTTGTTTTTTTTTTTAAATCAACTTGTACTTTGAAGAAAAATAATGTATCCCAGTACATGTTGGGATAGATATTAACTGACACCACCAAGAGTTTCAATAATGGATGAATTTTCCAGCTCATGGTGAACTGTTATTGTTTTGCATCTATAAAGACTATCCCAAAAACAACACAAAAACAAACAGGCTCAATTTTTTAATGACCTTTTATTCTCTTTAAAATAAACTGACCACAACGTGTATTTATCTTACAGCTCATGTTTTTTCTCTTCCAAATGCTTTATAAACCTATAACAGATACTATCTCATACTCTATTTGGTTCTCAATACAGTCTTACTATTATCTTCACAAACGCAGACTGATAGGAAGCAAAGGAGAAAGCTAACGTCTGGATCCAACGTATCTCTAGATAACTCCTTTGACAGCACCAAGAAAAATATTGTTGCTGTAGGTATGTAGTGTACAGTCACTAAGTCACGTCCAACTCTGAGACCACATGGAGTACAGCATGCCAGGCTTCCCTGTCCTTGACTATCTCCTAGAGTATGCTCAAACTCATGTCCTTTGAGTCGGTGATGTTATCCAACCATCTCATCTTCTGTCATCCCCTTCTCTTTCTGTCCTAAATCTTTCCCAGCACCAAAGTCTCTGCCAATGAGTTGGGTCTTCGTATCAGGTGGCCAAAGTATTGGAGCTTCAGCACCAGTCTTTTCAATGAATATTCAGGACTGATTTCCTTTAGGATAGACTGATTTGATCTTCTTGCTGCCCAAAGGACTCTCAGGAGTCTTCTCCAGCACCACAGTTTGAAAGCATCAATTCTTTGGCACTCAGCCTTCTTTATGGTCCAATTCTCACATCCTTATATGACTACTGGAAGAACCACAGCTTTCACTAGATGGACCTTTGTTGGCAAAGTGATGTCTCTGCTTTTTAATACACTGTCTAAGTTGGTCATAGCTTTCCTTCCAAGGAGCAAGGGTCTTTTAATTTTGTGGCTGTAGTCACTGTCTGCAGTGATTTTGAAGCCCCAGAAAATAAAATCTGCCACTGTTTACTTTTTCCCCATCTATCTGCCATAAAGTGACAGAACGGGTTGCCATGATCTTAATTTTTCAATGTTGAGTTTTAAGCCAGGTTTTTCACCTTCAGATAAACTAAGAAATACTTGAAAAACAGGACTCTTGAAGAAGAATTTTAATAAAAACACAATATACTGAAATGATGACCAGATACAAATGAACAGATACAAATAATTTAAGTGCAGAACCAACAAGGAATAAATTAATATTCTCATCTTTAGTGATTTATGACATAGTAGGAAGCTGAGCTACTGAAACATGAGCTAAGTCAAATAACCCATTCAACAATAAAGCATATTTCTACAATTTCATTCAAATAAATATGCAGAAACACTTCTCTATTTTGTTGCTGTTGTTACTATTTACAAATCAAAGATTTCCTTGACATGGACCTAGCATTCTAGCCAACATATATGAGTCTAACTAGAATATAGAAATGTCATCAGAATTCAGATTAGCCCGCAAAAATGAAGCCCACAAACTGAAAATTACTGCTCCCGCTAAATGTATCAGTTAAGATGGAAACAGCATTTTTAATGGATGTATGTACACACAGAGATATGTGAGCTTCATTACAACAGAAGATCTTAAATCTGGGGACAGGGAGTTAATAAGTAAATAAGGATACATAATGACAAGACTCCTTACCCCAGAGGCAACTAGACCCACCACTGTAATCAATTGTGTCTGTATCTTTTCATCTGTATTATATGCCTAAACAAACATATATGCATATATGTGTACATTTTTTAAGTAATCCAATTTAGAGAAAGAAAAAAACTATGATGAAGTTTTGCTATTTTGTATTTTTGACATCCACATATTTTAATTAAAATTTTACCACAAAACAGAAATTAACAAAGTGATTTTTACCAAGATGTAAAAATCAACTAGAGAACCTGGAATAAAGTTATCATTGAGTAAATGTACCAACCACTCCACTCCATGCCAAACACACACACACACACACACATACACACATCCACCCCAAGTCAAAAGAAGAGAAGAAACAAAGAGAATTAGTACAGTTTCAGATTTTGAATACAAGATTTTGAATGCAAGAATATTGTTAGGCAAAGGGAACAATAAAGAGGCTGACTAAACTAGTAAATCAGATATAAGGGGAAAGAGACTACAGAGAGCATACCAACACAGATATTCAGGTCCTGTGAACTGAAAATTGTCTAAAATCCTTCATTAATCTATGGTTAAACTTTTTTTCGCAAAGACAGTTTAAAAGTAACATCACGTACCTTCTATGTTCCTGCTGAAGTGTGAACATAAATTCAATTTTTTTCCACTGTGAGTGATGATGAATCTGATCATTTAGTTAACAAAATGGTAAGATTTACCAGATCTTTCCCTTTGCAATTTGTGGAGTGATATTGTTGCCCAGAATATCTTTCATGTAATGGCATTAAAATTCACTGATGATTTTTATCTGAATCAGTTATTTCACTGGTGATAGCAAAATGGTAATTTTCTAATTCTTTTATTTCTTCCACATTTACTCACTGGCATTTTTCTATTACCAAAAAAAAAAAAAAAAAACACCTTCCCCTTACAAGTGAAGGTAAACTATAGCTTGCCTAAAAATGCAGCAGAAATGCTTAATTCTTTACCTTAACCATATTTTCAGAATAGGGAGTTTATCCAATGTACATTTCTATGGTAGCAAGTCAGTTTCTCATTTTGTCTTACTGAGTACCCTTGTGTATTCACAGTTCTTATATTTTCTATAATCAATTATAGTTATTCTTTTTGACGTTAAAATTTTCAGAATTTAGCCAGTGAGGTTTTTTTCATGCACAGGGAAAACAAAATTGGAGACCAAAGACTGTCATCTAATGGGCAGGCGTTGAAATGAAAAACTTCCCCTTTCTCTTTAGATATTAGTTACGAAAAAGAGATTAAAATATTGAGGTAGTAACACTGTAGCATATATATACAACTTGAAATAGGGGTTGTTGGATTGTTATATTATAGTTTTCTAATGCCTACATCAAGTGGTCATTTCTGATGACCCAAATTCATCTTTGTTAAACTTGCTACTCCTTTTAGATTTAACAACTCGTGTGTTCTAATATATTACATAATATATTATCTAGTAATTACATAATTATAATATATTATGAACATTTCCCTGGTGGCTCAGACAGTAAAGCGTCTGCCTACAATGCAGGAGACCTGGGTTCGATCTCTGGGTCGGAAGATTCCCTGGAGAAGGAAATGGCAACCGACTCCAGCATTCTTGCCTAGAAAATCCCGCGGACGGAGGAGCCTAGTAGGCTACAGTCCACGGGGTTACAAGGAGTCGGACACGACTGACTGACTTCACTATTATAACTAGTACAATTTTTCCTTCCAAAAATTAAATAATAAATGAAATATCTATTCATCCTGGGCTCAGAACATACTCAACGTTATCAGAGAGTTAAGAGACTTTATGGTAAAAACTAGTTATAACTAAAAAGTTTTCAGCAAACGCAGTCATTCAGTGTTTTCAGTTCACGAGGAATACAGAAGATAAAGGAACAAGTTAAGAATACCTCTGAAACAATTAAAAAAAAAACCAGTTGAGACATTTTAAAAATAAGCAGTCTTGTCTAGTAAAAAGTCAGTATCTTACAAGGAAAAGAGCATGAGTTATTCTAGATTACAAGAGAACAAAGACATAACCATAGGCCTTGATGCAGTGGGTTACCTATACACACAAGGGAAGGAAAAGACACTATGAAAGACCTTTGAAATCAACTAGGTAAATTTGAACAAAGCATTATATTATAATAAAAAACAAATCACTAGTATTTTTCTCAGACATGATAATGATACAGTAGTCATTTAAGAGAAATGACATTTTTAGACAATGTGGACTGACATTATCTATGGAAATGAAAACTTACATCCACACAAAAACTTCTACACAAATGTTTGAGAAGAATTTATTTCTACTGGGTTAGCGAAAAATGTTCCTTTGGTTTTAAAGTAAAAACAAAAGACACACCTGTCTTTTCACCAAGAACTCTACTGAACAAGGTATTCACCAAGCATTTTGTTTCACTATCTTCTGCAATTTTTCCGGCAACTTCATAATTCCATCTTCCCAAAACTTTTCATCTTTTTGAGCAAAGAACTGTACAATCTTTTACAATCTTCCAGGGAATTAAAACTTTTTCCCATTAGAAGAATTTTGTAAAGATCAAAATAAATGGAAATCTGAAGGTATAATCTCTGGTGAACACAGCAGATGAATCAGAACTTCTCAGCCAAGCTGTTAACAGTTTTTGCCTGGTCAACAAAGAAACAGGCAGTCTTGGATTATCCTGATATAAGATTATGCATTTTCTGGTGACCAATTCAGATGCTTTTCATCAAGTGCTGCTTTCAGTTTGGTCTACCTGGGAGCCACACTTGTTGGAATTAATCGTTTGGTTTTCCAGAATGAGCTCATAAGAGAGGACCCCCTTCCAACCCTAGCATGTACATAACATCACCTTCTCTGGATTAAGACTGGTCTTTGGTGTAGTTGGTAGTGGTACATTTCACTTGTCC
Source organism: Bison bison bison (assembly GCF_000754665.1). Lineage (NCBI taxonomy): Eukaryota > Metazoa > Chordata > Mammalia > Artiodactyla > Bovidae > Bison > Bison bison. Next base: position 14,493,073 of record NW_011494956.1, on the reverse strand, counting down.
CACATTACTTAACACTATCCAGTTTTCATCACTCCTCACAGTGTTTAAAAAACAGAACATTTTTGTTACATTTAAGTAGACAATCACATGCAGAAATAGGGACAAGAAGGTGTTTTTTTTCCACTTAACTTAGGTGGATGCCAAACAACAAAGCAATTAACAAAACCAAGATGGTTCCAATGATTCTCAATGGCCGATTTAGATATTTTGAGTATGTTGGCAATCCCAAGTGGTAGAACATTGATTGTTTTCAATTAAGGTCTTAATCTGATTGCTATCAATTTCAACTGGTCTACCCGACGTGGAGCATCATCCTTTGAGAACTATTCAGCATGAAACTTTGCGAATTACTTTTGACATCTTTTATCAGTCACAGCACACACCTTCTCCATATACTGTACAAATACTTTTTTCCATTTCAGTTGGGTTTCTACCTTTGTTGAAATACTAAAGCATAATATGCCAAAAATGTTGCTTTTTTTTCTTCCATCTTCAATATTATAATGTCTACACAAAAATTTGCCAGTTCTGGTAAGTTTTTTTTTAAATCACAGTTGTCACAAAACAATCTAACAAAATTCTTTCGAATTAAGTTAAAGATAACTAAGTGCTATAGAGCCATCAATGGAAAAAAAGTGAACAAACTTACTGGCCACACCAGCAACAGCCAAAAATGTCAACAAGGGACTAGACAAATTGAATACATTCAAACAACAGAATGCTTTGCATCAATAAAAAAGAGAAAAATACTGATACATACAACAACATGAAAGTGAAAGTCGCTGAGTTGTATCTGACTCTTTGCAACCCCATGGACTACACAGTCCTAGAACTCTCCAGGCCGTAATACTAGGGTGGGTCACCTTTCCCTTCTCCAGGAGATCTTCCCAACCCAGGGATCGAATACAGGTCTCCTGCATTACAGGCGGATTCTTTACCAGCTAAGCCACAAGGGAAGCCCAAGAATATTGGGGTGGGGAGCCTATCCCTTCTCCAGCAGATCTTGCCAAACCAGGAATCGAACCAGGGTCTCCTGCCTTGCAGGTGACCTGCTGCTGCTGCTAAGTCGCTTCAGTCGTGTCCGACTCTGTGCAACCCCAGAGACGGCAGCCCACCAGGCTCCCCCGTCCCTGGGATTCTCCAGGCGAGAACACTGGAGTGGGTTGCCATTTCCTTCTCCATGCATGAAAGTGAAAAGTGAAAGTGAAGTCACTCAGTCGTGTCCAACTCCTAGCGACCCCATGGACTGCAGCCTACCAGGCTCCTCCGTCCATGGGATTTTCCAGGCAAGAGTACTGGAGTGCCATTGCCTTCTCTGGCATTGCAGGTGGATTCTTACCAACTTAGCTATGAGGGAAGCCCTATACAACAACATGCATGACTTTTAAAAGACACTACCTCACCAAAAGAAGCCAAAAGCAAAACTATATACACTTATAGATTCTATCTGTTCTATTGAAATATTCTGTCACATACAATGTAACTATAGGTGCCTGAGATAATGACTGAAGGAAACATGAGGAAACTCTCTTGGACCACTGAAAATGGTTTCATCTTGATTATGTGGCAGTGGTTACAAAAACCTATACATTTGTCAAAACTAAAACCATATACTTAAAATTCAAACATAAACACCATCCCCAAAAAAGTTGATTTTAGGAAGTAACAAAAAAAAAGTCCTATTCAAAATTGTATCAAAAAGAATAAAATGCCTAGGAATAAATTTAATGGAGAAGAAAGAAGTACATTTTAAATTAGAAGACACCTATGGAAAAAAAACTGAACATGACAGAAATAAATGGATATACCATGCTCAGGAATTTAAATTAATGCTGTTAATATGCCCTTACTACTCAAAACAATCAACAGATTCAATGAAATCCCTATCAAAATTCCAACAGCGTTTTTCACAGAAACAGAACAATCCAAAAATTTGTATGGAGCCATAGTAGACCATGAATAGCCAAAGCAATCTTGAGAAAGTATAACATATCTGGAGGCATCACACTTCCTAATTTCAAAACAGTATTGTATTGGGAACCAAACAGGCACAGAGATCAATGACAGAGCCCAGAAATAAAATCAAGACTATATAGTCAATTAATTTATGACAAATGAGCCAAAAATACACAAGGAAAGAACAATCTCAATAAATAGTGTTGGGAAAACTGGACAGCCACATGCAAAAGAAAGAAATTGGACCACCATCTTACATCATGCACAAAAATTTATTCAAAATGATTAAAACTGAAGGTAAGACCTGAAGCCATAAAACTCCTAAAAGAAACTATAGGTGCTAAGACCCTTGGCATTAGTCTTGTTAATGATTTTTTGAATTTGATAGCACAAGCAAAGGCAACAAAAGAAAAAACAAGTGGGACGATATCAAACTAAAAATTTTCTATACAGCAAAGGAAACCATAAACAAAGTAAAAAGGCAACCTACTGTATGTGAGAAAATATTTCTAAGCCATATATCTGATAAGGGGTTAATATCAAAAATACATAAAGAACTCATACAACTCAATAGCAAAAAAAAAAAAAAAATCCAATTTAAAAACGAGTAGAAAATCTCAATAGATACTGTTTTCAAAGGCATACATATGGCCAATAGGATATGAAAAGACACTCAATATAACTAACCATCAGGAAAACGCAAATCAAACCAAAATGAGCTACCACTTCACATGTAGTAGAATTTTGTTGTTCAGTTGCTAAGTCATGTCCAACTCTTTGGCTATAATCAAAAAGAGAAAAAAAATAAGTCTTGGTGAGAATATGGAGAAAAGGAAACACTTGTATAATGTCGATGGAAATATAAATTGGTGTAACCACCACGGAAAACAGTATGAAAGTTCCCCAAATATTAAAAATAGAACTACTACATGATCCACCACTTCCACTTCTCAGCATTTGTCCAAAGGAAATGAAAACATTATCTCGAAGAGACCTGCATTCTCATGTTCACTGCAGCGTTATCCACAATAGCCAAAACATGGCAGGAAGCAACTTAGAGTGCATGTTACATAAAGAAAACATTTCATATATATACATGTGCATGTGTGTGTACACACGTGTGCACACACACCTGTATATGTAGCTATATATATATATGCAATTAAATATTATTCACCTATAAAAAAGAAGAAAATCTTATTATTTGAGAAAAATGGATGGACCATGGGGGCATTATGATAAGTCACACAGAGAAAGAGAAATACTACATGATCTCTTAAATACAGAATCTAAAAAATTTAAAACAGAACACCAACTCATAAATACAGAGGGCATTGGTAGTTCTCAGAGGCAGGAGGTCAGGGCAGGCAAAATGGGTAAAGGTAACCAAAAGGTACAAACTTCCAGTTACAAAATAAGTTAAGTCCAAGGGATGTAACGCACAGCATGGTGACTACAATTAATAATGTTGTATTATACATTTTAAAGTTACTGACAGTATTAAAAGTTCTTATCACAAGAAAAAAAATTTGTCACTGTGTATTGATGGACATTTACTAGACTTATTGTGGTGACCACTGTGCAATACATACAAATATCAAATCATTATGTTGTATACCTGAAACTATTATAATGTTACACATCAATTACATCTCAATAACAAGAGAGGCATTAACAAAAAAAAATTTCCTAACTTCAGTGACAATGTTTTCACAAGCGTATACTTATGTCAAAACTTAATAGTACAATTTAAATACATACATTTTAGTGTATGTCAATTCTAATTCAATAAAGCTATTAAAAACAAAGCTAAACAAACCTGAATAATTAGTTCCCTATTCCCCATTCTGTAAATAAACAAATGCTATGAACAACCCCTGAAAATGTAGAGAACTTTAAAAGAAAAAAACTAAGTGAACTAGGAAAAAAACTTGAATATAACTGAGACAACAAAATTAACGAGTGTCTTTTTTAACTGTGAAACGCTAAATGACATTAGTTTAAATAAGGATCTAGATGGGAAAGTTCATGTGCCACAAACTTTCTGACACAAATCTCACTCCCCACCATCTTATCGCCCACCAACTTCCAGCCAAGAGTGACCATTTAACAAGGTCAAGCCTTGAGATTTGAAGACTACTTTGGAGTTACTGATACAATCACTGTTGTTGATACAATCACTTCCTCTATCTTCCTGTGCTTGAAGCCATATCAACCACATGCAAACATGAACAAGAAGTCAAGAATAAATTATGGAGCAAGAATTAATTATCTTTTCTGCTATCACTGTATCAATGAAGCAATACAAAAGACAATTGTGTAAGAAAAATGAAGTTCTATTTTATCAAGCCAAGGTTATCTGGTTTTCTGTTTCCTAACACCAAATTCAAGGCTAAGTAATACAAATAAAAAGTCACCGTTTCTTTTTAAACACTGAGATATAATTCACACAACACAAAATTCAACCTTATATACTTTAAGCACACAATTCAGTAGTTTTCAGTTTATTCACAACATTATATAACCATCACCACTATCTACTTCCAGGACATTTTCATCATCCCCAAAAGATACCCTACACCCATTGGCAGTAATTTCTCATTTCTCCTATCCATAGCCCTTGACAAATAGTAATCTACTTTCTGTATCACTGCATTTGCCTATTCTGAACATTTTCATATAAATGGAATCATACACTATATGAACTTCTGGATTTGACTCTTTTTACTTGGCATACTGTTTTCAAGGTTCATCTATCTTATCTAAAGCACAAATCAACACTTGGTCCCTCTTTATGGCTAAATAATGCTTTGTTGTATACCACATTGTTTTTAATCCATTTACCAGCTGATGGCTAGAGAAAACAGCAATATACAAAAATCAATAGTTTTTGTGCTGAAGGAAGAATAACCTTAGAGAAATAAGTAAGAATAAAATGTTCTCATTACAAAAGCATCAAGACCTATAAAATATTTAATTAAGTAATTTGGAAAAATACATCAAGTATGCATTATTATTAAAAAATATAAACATTATCATATATTCAGAAAGCACTATCACAGACATCAGTTATCTCTTATGCTAATGAATTTCATGTAATTCAAATTAGACTCCAAAGGGCTTTTACAAACTATTTTTAAGGAAAAAAACAATCATACTTATATATAAGAACTAATGCTGCAAGCCAAAGATGAAAAAGGTTAAGCTGGAACCTGCATCTAATATGAAAACACATTACTGTTAGAGAAAACTACTCAGTATTTATACAGAAACAGAATAGTATAAATAAAAACAAACAGAGAAAGAATACCATAAAACTGAAAATTTTTAATAAATAAGGGCATTCCCTCAAGTTAGAGGAAAATGGATGGCTTCAGTTCAGTTCAGTTCAGTCCAGTCACTCAGTCGTGTCCGACTCTTTGCAACCCCATGGACTTCAGCACGTCAGGCCTCCATGACCATCACCAACTCCCAGAGTTTATCCAACCTCATGTCCATTGAGTCAGTGATGCCATCCAACCATCTCATCCTCTGTCGTCCCCTTCTCCTCCAGCCTTCAAACTTTCCCAGCATCAGAGGCTTTTCAAATGAGTCAGTTCTTCTCATCAGATGGCCAAAGTAATGGAGTTTCAGCTTCAGCATCAATCCTTCCAGTGAATATTCGGGATTGATTTCCTTTAGGATGGACTGGTTAGATATCCTTGCTGTCCAAGGGACTCTCAAGAGTGTTCTTCAATACCACAGTTTAAACGCATCAATTCTTAGGCACTCAGCTTTCTTTATAATCCAACTCTCACATCCATACATGACTACTGGAAAAACCATAACCTTGACTTGACAGACCTTTGTCGGCAAAATAATGTCTCTGCTTTTGAATATGCTGTCTGGGTTGGTCCAAGCATCTTTTAATTTCATGACTGCAATCACCATCTGCAGTGATTTTGGAGCCCCAAAAAATAAAGTCTGCACTGTTTCCACTGTTTCCTCATCTATTTGCCATGAAGTGATGACTGGATACCATGATCTTAGTTTTCTGAATGTTGAGCTTTAAGTCAACTTTTTCACTCTCCACTTTCACTTTCATCAAGAGGTTTTTTAGTTCCTCTTCACTTTCTGCCATAAGGGTGGTGTCATCTGCATATCTGAGGATACTGACATTTCTCCCAGCAATCTTGATTTCAGCTTGTGTTTCATCCAGTCCGACATTTCTCATGATGTACTCTGCACAGAAGTTAAATAAGCAGGGTGACAATATACAGCCTTGACGTACTCCTTTTCCTATTTGGAACCAGGCTGTTGTTCCATGTCCAGTTCTAACTGTTGCTTCCTGACCTGCATACAGATTTCTCAAGAGGCAGGTCAGGTGGTCTGGTAGTCCCATCTCTTTCAGAATTTTCCACGGTTTACTGCTATCCACACAAAGGCTTTGGCATAGTCAATAAGGCAGAAGTAAATGTTTTTCTGGAACTCTCTTGCTTTTGTGATGATTCAACTGATGCTGGCAATTTGATTTCTGGTTCCTCTACTTTTTCTAAATCCAGCTTGAAGATCTGGAAGTTCTCAGTTCACGTACTGTTGAAGCTTGGCCTGGAGAATTTTGAGCATTACTTTACTAGCCTGTGGACGAGTGCAATTGTGTGGTAGTTTGAATATTCTTTGGCATTGCCTTTCTTTCAGATTGGAATGAAAACTGACCTTTTCCAGTCCTGTGGCCACTGCTGAGTTTTCCAGAGTTACTGCCACATTAAGTGCAGCACTTTCACAGCATCATCTTTTAAGACTGGAAATAGCTCAACTGGAATTCCATCACCTCCACTAGCTTTGTTCGTAGTGATGCTTCCTTAGGCTCACTCAACTTCACACTCCAGGATGTCTGGCTCTAGGTGAGTGATTGATCACACCATCGTGATTATCTGGGTCATGAAGATCTTTTTGGTATAGTTCTTCTCCGTATTTTTGCCACCTCTTTTTAATATCTTCTGCTTCTGTTAAGTCCATATCATTTCGGTCCTTTATTGAGCCCATCTTTGCATGAAATGTTCCCATGTATCTGTAATTTTCTTTAAGAGATCTCTAATCTTTCCCATTGTATTGTTTTCCTCTATTTCTTTGCAATGATCACTGAGGACGGGTTTCTTATCTCTCCTTGCTTTTCTCTGTAACTCTGCATTCAAATGAATGTATCTTTCCTTTTCTCCTTCGCTTTTCACTTCTCTTCTTTTCACAGCTATTTGTAAGGCCTCCTCAGACAACCATTTTGCCTTTTTGCATTTCTTTTTCTTGGGGTTGGTCTTGATCCCTGCCTCCTGTACAATGTCACAATGGTTTAATTAATTTGTTTTTTAAATGAAGGCTATGGTTTTTCCAGTGGTCATGTATGGATGCGAGAGTTGGACTGTGAAGAAACCTGAGCGCCAAAGAATTGATGCCTTTGAACTGTGGTGTTGGAGAAGACTCTTGAGAGTCCCTTGGACTGCAAGGAGATCCAACCAGTCCATTCTGAAGGAGATCAGTCCTGGGTGTTCACTGGAAGGACTGATCCTAAAGCTGAAACTCCAGTACTTTGGCCACCTCATGCAAAGAGTTGACTCATTGGAAAAGACTCTGATGCTGGGAGGGATTGGGGG